>NC_138886.1:58578726-59178726 GCF_965194825.1 Balaenoptera physalus
CAGACTCCAGAAAAAGGAGAGAAAAACATCCGCAAGGAAACAAAATTATCTCCAACAAAAATTTCAAAATCAAGCTAGATATTTTCCTAAGGGAACCCATCCTCTTGTAACTTAAAGCCCTCGCTGTCTTTTTTATCTATTCCCACCCCCACCCACGTCTTTTGTGGTTATTCACAGACATGGAGGCTAGGACTAAGAGCATTTTCATTGGGCGATAAAACTACAAGAACTGGCTTTGAGAACTCCAGGGAAGAAGAAATACTTCTTCCTAGTTGAAATGAAAGGCACAACCATTCATAAGCTCAAAATTTAATCATTTCTATTACTTTATAAGAAAATATGGATGTATCCTCATTCATTCTTCTCCCAAGGACAACTGATATCATGTTTTAAAATACAATCACTGTTCCCTGGCAATCAAGAGATTAAATTTTCAGAAAATGAATAATTAAAAAAAAACCTGTGTGTGTGTGTGTATATATATATATACGCATAGACATATGCACACAATGTGTTTATAAATAAGTATAAAAAGAAGGAAGACAATACAATTGTGCTACTTGCATGTAGCACCTTTCTCATTTTTATTTTTTTAAAGTTAGCACCTTTATCCTTACAGCTCCGCAGCAGAGGTCTTGAAGACATAAACACCTTTATGCTTGGAGTTGCACAGAGAACTGATTAGTAGCACACCAAGCAATTATTTCAGAGTTTGATAAGGAAACAGAAGAGTAACAGCAACAGAAAAAAAGAAGGAAAAGAAGAAGAAAACCTCAAACCAATGCAAAGCACAGTTCAATCGATGCACTTAAAATAGAAATCAAGATGTAAAAATGCAAATATACTTACAAACTTCAAGCCACAGGATAGATTTTACTCAAAAGTTGTCAATTTTTTCCTTAACCATGTATTTAACATGTTTAATTTTCTACCCACTAAAATGCTTCAGCTACTGCCACTATTAGCACATTGGCTCATTAAATCCTGACATAGTCACACAGACCCTGTGGGTATCTCAACTCCCCCTGAGCCTGAATGAAGACGCGATACCAGGGTTACATCATTCCTACCTCTGACATATAAATTGGCAGGGGCAGAATAGCGAGTGCCCGCGCTGTTGGTGGCAACACACTCATATTTTCCTTGGTCAGATTCTTCACTCTGTTCGATCTGAAGGGCTCCTGTATGGATATAAAATATATTGCCAAAGAGATGGTCAGAGAAGGCTTTCTCGGTGCAGCAAGCTAAACCTCTTAACAATATGAAAAGCCCTGCACAGGAAGATCCGCTCAACGTCGATTCAATCTCTTGCTAAGGTGCACAGACAGAAAATGATGCGATGAGAAAAACATATAGAGATTATTTCTTTTTTTAAAAAATTTTTTACATCATCAATGCTAGCATAAAAAAAACAATATCTTTTCCCAAGCAAGAATTCTAGTCATAATTAACACGCTTATTTCCTAGACTAATAAAATGAAGATGGGTGAGACTGCTTCAAGGAAGTATGGCTTTTAAATCAAACAAAAGATTAATTTTTGGTTTTGTTTTGTTTCATTTTGGTAACAAAAGTGGCGCAAAAGAGAGATACGCTCAAAAAAAACCAGGCCGGGTTTTCAAGAAAGTCTTCTGCTGAAGAAAGCCAAAAATACGCAGCAAGCACAAAAAAGGCTGCATGAAGCAAAAAAATTAAAATTAGTTAATATATATCATGAAAATATTACTTAAAGAAACAAAACTCCCTTAAGACATGCAGATTTTTAAGAAAAGAAAGACCAGTTTGCCACGACATACAATCATTTATTATGTTTGCTGAAAAACAAAGAGTAGTTGAATTAGAAGGTTTTTTAAAAAACTTAAAAAGCACAGCCTATGCCAGCCCGGAGGGCCAACCAATCACTGCTTGAGGACCTCGAGACGGATCCCCTAAGACACCCATCAAAATCCACCAGTGGGATTAGCAGTGTGGTGTCACAAAACCCCAAGAAAAATACAAAACAAGAATTATAAAAGAAATGCACATTGAGTCAAAGTCTAAAAAACCAGCAATCCACATACCACCAAGAATACTCAGCACCTTTTGTCTCCAGAGCCTGAAGGACAGAAGATCGAAAAATCCAGAAGCGAGTAATCCAAGAAAAAAAGAAGTGGGGGGGAAAAAGCATTGCTGTCAGGTTGTAGGTGAGTGTGATCAGGTGGAAAGGGGAGTCATTCTTTGACTTTTAGGACAGTAAGAGAAAAAAGAATCGAAGAACAAAAGCAAAAACCTTTTGAAAGATAAAGACAAAAAGCAGGTGTTCCAGGCTGTCTTCTGCATGTCTGCCACTGTTCTCCAGACCATCTTGACTTTGGTCCAGAACAAGAACAGCTAAGGAAGAAAAAAAATGATTTTTTTTTTTCTCCAGTTGGACAAAAAAAAAAAAGGAAAAAGAAGAAAAAAAAAAAAAAAGAAAAAAAAGGAAAAAGGAAGAAGAAGAAAAGGAAAAAAAGAGGGACAGATGGTACGCTGTGACTGGTCTGTGGTCTAAAGACCTGGATATGCTTTCTTTGAAGCATATCACAACTTAAAGAATCATTTTCATAAAGAAAGAAATGAACAAAACAAAGAGAAAAAGAAAAAAGAAAAGAAAAATTCACAAGATGAGAGTCACCAATCATAACCAAACAGTACAAAGGAAAAATATAACATTGATGGACATTACTGGAATGATTTTGAAAACAGGACAAATATGAGAGTGATGAAAGGACAGAAAGAATGAGTAAGATCATTCTGTGAACGTTAGTTCAGCACTCTTACCTCTTATTGGTGTACCACCTGGGTGGATAATATGAATGCAAATAAGATTAGAAAGAAGAAGCATTAGTACGAGAAGAAGGAGGCTAGGGCTGGGGAGAAGAATTAAATTAGATTTACAGAATTAAATAAGGTCTTAAAAGAAACTTGAATTACTATACTGGTAAAACAGGAATATATTAGATAGTATTATTAGATCATAAAAGCAGGTTGCATTATACCACAGAGGGCAAAGACCACAATAGGCAGCATTGCCTTTCTCAGAGAAGCAACTGAGTTCTTAGGTCTGGGGTCATATAGGGTTAGAATTATATCTTATATGCCTCATAGTCTTAAAAAAAAAGAACTAAACAATATTTTTAAAGACATAGTTGAGGAAAATACTGGCTAATCTATTTAAGTATATATATAGATATGCATATATATATACTGTTATAGGAAACACTAAAGGATAACTAGAAACAAACACTGTTCATTGGATATATCTTATGCTACTTACTATGCTACATTTGTGTGCTATAACTTGTGTACTATTTTATTTCTACACAGTGTTCTTACGATAACAGTTCCGTGGATGTGTGTGTGTGTGCGCCACTAAGGAAATCTGGTGTCTACACTGACAGTTAGTAAAATGCATGCCATGCATTTTATTAATAATAATAATAATAATAATCTGAATATGGAAATTAGTGGGGGTGAAGTGCGCTTCAGAACTAAGCACTTACCAATAGATTCTGGAGATTTAAATACGGAGAGAAGAAAGACAGCATAAAAATATTATTATATTCCTTATAATTTGGTACAAATTTTTCAGAGTTAAAGCTTTATATACTAAATCATCTATGTTACATGTGAATAATTAATTCTTTATTTACAATAACAGAATGCTAATCTACACAATTCTGCTGACAACAAGCAAAAGAGGCAGTTAACAAGACGCTTTAACATCACAGGACAGGTCAAAAGCTGAGAATTCTGGGAAGACAGGCAGTTAAACAACTTAGAATTCTGTATCAATATTACTACCAATGCCAAAGTAAACAGCTTACTAGTACACACCCCTGTGAAATTACCTAGGGACAGGCTCTAAAACTTAACAAATTTAGAATTATCTCTACTTTTAATCTAAAGAGAGCAAAGGAATAAACTTGGGATGGGGATGGGAGAGGGAGAAAGGGCAATGGGTAGAGAGAAGGAGAGAGAGGGGGAGAGGGATGGGGGAGAGGGAGGGAGGGAGAGAGGAGTACGGAGAGAGGGAGAGAGGGGGAGAGAGAGAGAGAGAAAGAGAGAGAGAGAGAGAGAGAGAGAGAGAGAGAGAGAGAGAGAGAGGCAAAAGCTGGAGTCTACACCAAAAGCAGACTTCTGCAGATCCAGTCACTGGAGAGTTCAAAAATCTTTGATGTGGACGCACACTACTGTGGCTAATGTGTAGAAAATTCTCACTCATAATAATATTAATAAAGATCCCCTCCTTTCATTGGTACTTTGTAAAGGACTTTATAAAAAAATACATCTGGTTACTCATGAGATAACACTTCTGTGTTTTATGTATTAGTGAAAAGAAAGTAGATGTGCCCAAACTTACTAAACTTTGGTAGTTTGATGAGTTCAAATGCAGAAAAGAGAGAGAAAACACACTTTAATAAAACTGAATCATTTTAGCATTTAATATGAACATTTTTGGTTTTTAATGGATATAACCATTGGAACTCCTTGCAAGTTCTGAATGAAGTCCAATGTTGAAATAAATTTGTTTCAAAAGAAAACAGAGAAATAAGAAAGAAAGAGGAGAAAATGGATCCATCAAATACTGCGGAAGAGCAGTAAATTAAAATATTATCAAAAATGCAGTCACAGCAGTGAGCAATGTGGATTAAACAGAAGCTGCAAAACACAGAGAGGAGAAGAAAGACAGACTCTGAAACAGGCTATGACATCACAAACGTGGACAACACATTAAATAACAGAGAAAGAGAAGAGGGAGAAAAATCAATACCTAAAAATTAAAAATAAATAAAATAAAAATAAAAATAAAGAGAGAGAAAACTAAAAAGAAAAATTAAAATTCTCTAGGAGCTTGTGGAAACAGTAACAAGACCCTACCTGATCGTAACTGCTTAATACGGCCATTGTTGTTGCTTGTGTCGACAGGTAAGAAATCTTTGAACCAAGTGATTTCTGGATCCGGATTCCCACTGGCTGCACAAAGCATGGTGGCAGTGCGTGTACGCTCAACCACCTTCAACTGTGGGCCCATGTCAATGGTAGGGAAGCCCCTGGGAATTTGATCCTCTGCAAGACAAAAGGTGATACAAACATGTTATCAAGTCAGATACCCAAGATTCAAGAGATATTGACCATTAACCTCTCCCATTAACCTCTCATTTGTTGAGAAGCTAACACAAACTAGGTAGCATTGCACTGTTACATTAAGGAACGTTGTTCCTGGCCAGAAGAGTGAACAGTCTAAGGAAGAGGCCAACAGCCTAGCAAAGAGCTCAGACATGTGTGATAAAAACCATGACCAAGGAATGCATCAAGTTCTCTGGGAGCACAGAAGGAGAAGTCACTCTACAGTGTGTGTCTGATGAGGTCA
This sequence comes from Balaenoptera physalus, assembly GCF_965194825.1. Lineage (NCBI taxonomy): Eukaryota > Metazoa > Chordata > Mammalia > Artiodactyla > Balaenopteridae > Balaenoptera > Balaenoptera physalus. The sequence continues at coordinate 58,584,117 of NC_138886.1, forward strand.
GTGAGCACCAAGAGGAAGCTGTGAAATGAGCCTTTAGGAACAAGGTGAGTTGGCCAGAAAGAAAGGAATGTCAGAAGTACAGGCACTGAGAAGAAAACTTTTCCTTGAGGGAAAACCATTGATCCAAAAGAGCTAGCTGTATGAGGACATGGGGAAAAAACAGGTTAGCTGGACCAAGCTATCTGTATTCGAATCTGTTATGTTTTTCTTTTAACTTTTAGGTAAAACTCTGTATATTTTTTCACCCAAGCACAGGTTCAACCTGAATGAATTCCTTCGTAGAGAGTTTCAATTTGTCAGAAAAGTACCTGAAAGTCTCCCTTACAATAGAAGAAAAGAACAAAAGCAACTCAAAAATGCAACACAGAAGCATACATACATTCCTTAGGGTAAGAGAATACTTTCTTCCATTCCAAAGGCCTACAACATTTTCAGTCATTAAAAAGTTGAAACTCCTAAATTTTGAATCTTCAACTCATCCAAAGTTCATTTCTCCCTATCCCACATCAAAATTGCCCCAGATCTTAGATCTTGAGAAATTAAAGTCCTCTTAAGTCCCTCAAGCATGACCTACATTGATACCCTGCATGGCCAGCTCTTCCAGTTAGCATTAGAAAGGTATATTCTATTCAGGCATTGAAGGAATTTTAGTTATATGGGTGAGAATTATCTAAATTAGAACTTGGGTGTTTGAAGACTATTATGAAACATTTTGACGTCCAGTTGGGCCTGGCGTTAATGTAATCAACATTCCCTCATGACCTCTGATGCATTGTCATCAGCCACCAATTCCAAAATGACTCTAAAGCACAACCAGTGAGCAAAACAGAAACCATCAGGTGTGGTACCTAGCTTCTACTTGGATGTCTCCCACAATTTCTGGTATGATCTTCTGAGTCTTGCTAAAGATGCACAATTTCAAGGGAAAAGGTTACATTTTGATGACTCCACTGCATTGTTGATCAAATCGATGTGTTCTCCACTCTCTCTATACTTACAGGGTAAACTCAAATCTCCTAAATCTGGCTAGCAAAGTCTTTTAAAATCAGGACCCATTTTTCTCAGCCTCTCATGGATGACCTTCCTCATAGGAAACATTTCTTCTGCCCACAATGAAATTCTCACCACTCCCCAGACAAATCATATCCGATGAGTACACTGTCCGTGTCTCTAGAAAGCCACACAACCAAAATCACCTTCTTTATAAAGCTTTTCAAAACTCTCTCCAACAGACTTAATCTTTTCCTCCTCATATCAACTGCAGTAGTAAGAATCTAAATCCACTGTCTTGTATTTTTTAATTCTCATCAGTTTATCATTCTGTAATACAAATTTCTCCATGTCTCGCTTGCATCCAAATCCCCTGCCATCAAGCTAGTCTGGGTTGACAGATTTTGAGAGAACTCCAGTGATTTCTAAGCCTAAACATGAATATACAACAGTGATTAAAAAGTTTCCTATTACACATAGTAGAAAACTACTTATGGTACAGAGTTCATCAGAGGAATAGTTCAGAACTAGAGAGAGAGATTTGGAATGTGAATAGTAAAAGAATGTCAAAATACTACCAAAGATTAAAGCTCCCAAGAAAGGGAAGGTATCCTGAACATTAAATCCAGGTTTCTGTAAGAGAAAATCAAGGCGCTAACAGGGAAAAGTAGACTCTGGTTCTCCCAAGGGAGATTTATGAAAAGTCCAAAAGAAGTTGCTGAAGCAGTTGGGTTTGACACATGGATTCACCAGAGAATATTTTCCTGTCCCACCAGCTAATTACGGCCAGAGACTAAAAAAATAGTTAACTTCAATGAGCTACATTTTATTTAAGTTGAAAGATATGGCTCTTTTGAGGAAGCAGTAGTAATACCTTGCATTTATTTGGATGCTTACACGCTGCCAGCCAAGCCTAGGTCTACAGCGGACAAGTGTCAGAAACAGTGGTTAAGAATGGAATTTCAAGATGATTTTTCAAGGCTCCAAGGGAAGGTTAAAAATTACAGATCAGATAAAGAGCATTTTGCAAATTAGGCTATGCTAATTTTAATACTCTATTCCACTTGAATTTCATCAGACTTTTTTTTTTTTTTAAATGGCTTTAAAGCTTTAGTCAATGGGTTTATATCTAAAGCTTAGTTTTAATGTTATTTGGGAAAATAAAAAAATAAAGCAAAAAGCTCAATAGCCATTGTACCACACCCATTGTATTATTAAACATCTCACTCACCAGCTATTGGCCCAGAATGCTTCAAAGGATAAAAATAATTTATCTCAAGTGCCCCAAAATCAACTGCACTGCCTTAGACACCTAGAAATGAGTATCTGAAAAAGGTCTTATATTTTGTTGTTGTTAATTTCCATATTGAAAGCAATTAACTTCAGTTAATAAAAAAAATCACCTTGGGACTCCTGAGCTGTGTCTGTCTTTCCCAGGACACTGAGTCACTCCTGTGGCATGAAATACATCCACATGCATGAACACTGCTCTGCTAGTCATTACTTTTCTTCTACAAGTTCATCTCTCTGAAGAACCACGCCAATATTCTACACCTATCAGCGGCAAATGTCAAAGACTTGAGATTGTTGAGCCACTTACTAAAGGCTCTTACCCAAGAAATTTAGAATTAATCACCATTTATAAGAAATGAAGACCTCACCTTGGGGAGAGCTGACAAAATTGACTTTTGCCCTATGGAAAGCAGTCTGATACATTTGCATGACCTTTCTTTTCCTTCTTAGCTCATAAGGAACACTCCAGAGCCCCACTTCCATCTACACAAGTGTACAACAAAGATAATCTTTCTTGCATACTAATCAGACAAAGGATGTAAAGAGAGCTCCTTTCTTATTTTTAATAAGGGTAATTAAATTCTATCCATCCCCCCCCCCTTTGCACAGAACCTCTTTTAATGCACTTTCTTCATTAAATTTTCATGAGAAACTTCACAATGTAACAGATTCAAATAGCCAGTGCTGTTACACATTGACAGTTGTGGCTTGTTTCCAATTTGACTGTCAGGTATTTGGCAATAAAACTCAGTATTCAACATAAAATGAACTGTAGAAATAATGAAATTTCTAATTGGTATGCTTATCTCAGTGGGCGTAGATTAGAAGACGTTAATTGCTTTTTTTTTTTCACCTCTACATTTATTGGTGATTTTTATTTATTTATTTATTTATTTATTTATTTATTGATTTATTTATTTATTTATTTATGGCTGTGTTGGGTCTTCGTTTCTGTGCGAGGGCTTCCTCTAGTTGCGGCGAGCGGGGGCCACTCTTCATCGCGGTGCGCAGGCCTCTCACTATCATGGCCTCTCTTGTTGCGGAGCACAGGCTCCAGACGCGCAGGCTCAGTAGTTGTGGCTCACGGGCCTAGTTGCTCCGCGGCATGTGGGATCTTCCCAGACCAGGGCTCGAACCCGTGTTCCCTGCATTGGCAGGCAGATTCTCAACCACTGCACCACCAGGGAAGCCCCTATTGGTGATTTATATAAAACTGCCTTGGCCATTTGATAACATCAATTTTGATAGCTCATCAAATGTATAGTACCATGAACTTGAGAGAAAAAAAAAATCAATACCCTTTATATGTTAACCACACAAACTTTTACAGGAAAATACAGAATCAAAAATTAACAAATTGTCTTAATGTTAGTAGCTTTAAACTTTTACACAGGTGAAAAGAAAAGCATTTTGTCCTATTCATTAATGTGTTCATTAAGCTTTAAAATGCCTTACTTATTACTGTTCCATATTAATATTCAATCATGCAGGATTAGCTACTAATTCATCAACAATTTAAATCAGACTTGACCTTCACAAAGCCATTTGGTCCGTCATTTTGAGAGGCCATTAAAGGGCAGATTACTACATACTTGTGCGTAGTGAATCGTAGAAGTCATACATATTTTGTTTGGAATGGCAGCTATAATAGACCTGGAAATATAGCATATTCTTTGAACCTGTTTGGGGTCTTAATAAAACATGCTGATATGAAACTTCCAGTTCCATTAAGGAAAGAGAAAAATGAACCTCAGCATTTTTCAGAGTCAACTTCCCATTGCTGTAAAACTTTTGTTAATAACCCCTAACCTCTCCAGGACATAAAGGTATGTACAGGGAAAATAGCCCGACTTTGTTTTGTAGGGAGTTATACTTTAGATATCTGGGAATGATAAATAGCTTTTGCATAATTTGCTCAAACTACTTTCATTGTTCATCCATAAACAATTTTAGTGATGCTTTATTTTTGCTCCAATTCCACAAAACTCAACCTCTCTTATTTGATAGGAAACACAAAACTAAATTGCCTACTAAGGCCACAGTCTCCTTCCAAGGTGGCCCTAAGCAGTTCCTCTTGCCTAATCTTGCTAGGTAGGATTCAGTGAGTTCAATCAGACAGGTGCTTTGACTCTGGTCCCAAAAGATTTAAAGAAGTTTTCAATAAAGGACCATTGGTCATGATGCCACATTTCCAATTTTTCAGATTTATAGCAAATATGTTTATAAAGAAAAATCATGTCAATTATATCAACAGTATGCTCTTCCAAAAGAATTATTAAAAGATGTGAATCTGGAGAAAGAGAGAAGCTTTTTAAAAAATTTTTTTTCCTTGGAGAACTCATCCCTCTGAATCACCTTCCTGAGGACCAAACAGTTCATAGTGGCTCCTCTTTAAAAGCTTTCAAAGCTCACAGAGGGCAGGGCTATATGTTACTTCCTTTTTAACCATTACCGTATTCAATAAACACTTGCAATTAGACATATTTAGGAAATTTGGGCAACCATTTCTGCATCTATTCATGTGACATCTCTGAATTCCTACTGGGCTTATTTAATGGCATCTTTTTAAGCTTAATTTAATTTAATTCTATTCTATTCTATTCTATCCTATTCATATTTTTGGCTCTATTGCATGGCATGTGGGATCTTACTTCCCTGACCAGGGATCGAACCTGTGCCCCCTGCAGTGGAAGTGCAGATTCCCAACCACAGGACCACCAGGGAAGTGAAGTCCTAACGGCACCTTTTTAAACAGTTAATCATTCTTTAATTGTCCTGTGGCTACAGATTGGGTCTCCCCAATTTAAATATAAGTCTAAGAGGCAAAACTATTTTTTACAGTGTCTTACGTAGTATTAAACTTATAAATTCACAAAAATACTTGTTAATGATGGCTTTCTTCATTTTTATAGTCATAGGTTTTATTTAATTAGCAAACGACTTTCATCATTTGAGATGTGCAATTTATGCTTGGCTCTTTCTTTAATTTAGTGCAGTTGCTACACTAGAAACACACAACTCAGTTCCTGCCTTCTTAATTTTACAGGAAGCCTTCCCTCATACTGGTTGTAAGTTCCTACAAGTCAAAATGGCAACCACATAACAAAACCTTAAGTGTGGACACAATGAAACTTAAAAGAACACAATGGAATATGTACCTCTACTCTGCTATCCTATCTTTAGAATAATGGGATTGTTGATGTTCAAACTAATGATAACATCCAAGTGAATCACTGAGTTGCATGTTGAGGCAGACATTCTGGGTCTACTTTCACTGCCAGGAGCAAAAATTTCTCAGTGGCTGGATATCTTGAAACTTTAGGCATTCATGACGTAATCTTACAGAAGCACAACTAATTTTTTTTTTTCTTTTTGAAGGATGAAAGAATTGCATAAGGGAAGTTTTTCTCAACATAAGTCAAATATTAGATGGATAGTATGAAGAATATTTTCTTAAATAAAGTACTATACCCTTTAAATATGTTGAAAGGCATGCTTACCTGTTAGAGATACAGTACTACCTAAGAGTAAAAATCCTTTTGAAAAATGTAAATATGTTGGTCTTAAGATGGTCAATAAGAAACTATCTTCATATTTATGAAAGTTGCCATTACAATAAAAGAAAAAGACCTTCTAAACTACTAGTTTAAAAAAATCTACTGGGGGACTTCCTGGTGGTGAAGTGGTTAAGAATCCACCTGCCAATTTAGGGGACATGGGTTGGATCCTCGGTCGGGGACGATCCCACATGCCGCAGAGCAACTAAGGCCGTGTGCCACAAGTACTGAGCCTGAGCTCTAGAGCCTGTGAGCCACAACTACTGAAGCCCGTGTGCCCTAGAGCCCGGGCACAGCAACGAAGAGTAGCCCCATTCTCCGCAACTAGAGAAAGCCCACGTGCAGCAATAAAGACCCAACGCAGCCAAAAATAAAAAAAATAAAAAATAATAAAAAAATCTGGACAGGGTGAGATGGGGGGTGGGGGGCGGGAGGGAGGTCCAAGAGGGAGGGGATATGGGTATACATGTGGCTGATTTGCTTCGCTGTACAGCAGAAGCTAACACGACATTGTAAAGCAATTATACTCCAAAAAAAAAAAAAAATCTACTGGACTGTCAATAGATCATCACTCACTCTATAGATATTTACTGAAATCCTTCTTTGTGCCAAGACTGGGCCAGGCCCCGGGTATGAAGTAATCTAGAGAATCTCTATATTGTTGTGATTTAATTGTATCTGTAGGATAATTAGATTCTTTGGGAGTAAAAATAGCACCGAGCTCATAGATGGAGGATTGAATGGGATAATGCATTAAATGTGCCTGGTGCTGCCTGGCACTAGTGCCTGGTATCTAGTAAAATATTAGCATATATGTACTTACTCTATCCCAAGCTCCCACAAAAGATTTAAATAGAACAGAGGCAAGTGACTCTAAAGCTTGATATAACAAGAGCTGCAGCAATAAACTGTAAATGGGAAAAATATTCTACGGGAATCATAAAGAAACAGGGATTATATAGAAATGCAAGTGAATTTAGAGGGTAGTATATGTGCCAAGTAACCTCTTAAAAGCTAGTAAAAGCCCTCATTTCTCACTCTGAACAAGATTTTAGGCTTTTTGATTAATCAACAACACAAACAGCACAAATAAAACAAATCATATTGTCATCTGATTTGTTCCCCAAAACAAACTTAAAAAATAACACTAAATATTTGGGACAGCAAAGCTTTGTTGTGAATGACTGAAAACACTGAAACTATCTGAGACTTATTAGGGTCGCTTGAGGTAGGCAAGGGTGGTATAATAATTACCATTTTCTGTAGACACAAAACAAAGACTCAGCAAAATTGTTACTTGGTCTCAGTCATACATACAGCATAAAATTCTTTTAAATCTTTTAACTCTAGATTTGGTGTATTTTTACTTCATCATGTTTCCTCTATGCCAATTGCTGTTCTTTGAATAAGTATTCATCATGAACAGTGATAGAACTCTTAATCAGAGTCAACTCATAATGGAAGACACAACAAAAATAATTCTAAATACTTGGTCATCTTTTACTTTTTAAGCAGAAAGGACTAAAGTTTCATGGGATGTAATAATAATTTTAAAACACTTTTACATAACGAAAAGATTCATCCTTTAATATGTATCAATTGACTTCTCATTTTTTAGCACAGGTTCCAGGTAGGACAGAATTCTGCCATGTATGTTAGCCAATAAAATGTGGATGAGAAATGGAATTATGAAAAGGATGATAAATGTCAAATAATTTCCCTAAGGGGCTCAAGTTCAGCCTGTGCCTATGTCTTTAACCCTTCTGTAATTTCTATTTTATTATCTAGGAAGGGCTATAAATGGCAGGACTTCTGCTTTGAGCAGACACCCAAAGACAGTACACAGACCAGAGAAGTAGACAGAAGCAGATTCAGCAAATCAACCCTATAACCTGACACCACACAGGGGTCTCCTCTGTAATATGGGACCAATAATGACTACCCCAAATGGCTTCGTCTGGGAAAGGAGACAGATCCATGTCTCAGAGGCTGGAAGGCTGAGGGGTTAGTAGTTGGAGTATTTGCTACTTTGTTGAACAGCAAATGAGTTTTCAAGTCATTATCTTTCAGAATAAACCACGCTATCAGGCTACAAACAAGAACCGTTTCTTTCCAGAATTCAATCCCTGAAGAGGGGAAAAAACATTTATTATTCTTTTCTTAAAGAACACAGTGTAAATAAAGCTTTTATTTTCACCATTCTAGATGGCAGCAGGGTATAATTTGTACTGTTCTGACATCATGACCGTATTATTCAAAATCAATCTTCCTGCAGGTGAATTGAATAAGGGGCTGAAAACAGAAAAGTAAAAGGGAAAGAAAGAAAAGTTAAATCAACGTTTTCTAGCAAAGTTAGGTTCCTGGGCCATTATCAAAATGATATGCATATGAATGAAACTGAAAAAAATATATATAAAGTGGTTTCTAATTATAAGTCAGAGGCTACTCTAAGTCAGAAAGAAAATATCAAAAGCAGGAGGAAACTGCCAGTTAATAAATGATATTCCAAATGAAATAATAAATATAAGGTCTGGTCCCCCAAAATAATTATGAACAAGATACGAAGAATTTTTAGTCCAAGATCCTCTTTGCGAGTTATTATGTACAGATGGCTATGCTTGTCTTAATATGGCCATAAATCAATCAGAGAAGCTTTTATTTCAGACTGGATTAAGGTATCTCTTAAGGGCAGTTACTGGGTATAAGGGTCTCCGAAGATTTATCATAAAATTATGCCATACAAGAATAGGAAATTAGACATTGATAAGCTGATAGGAGTCTCATTAGCAGCTACTAAATATTCAGCATACTAACCAGCAACCCACAGAGTATTCCAGAGCAAAAGCTCCATTTTCTGAAATAGTCTTCACATATGGAGGAGGTTGTAAGGCATTCTTGGCAGAGAGTAAAGCAAATTTATTTAGAAGCAATGTAAGCAATTATCCTATAAATCGCAAAGTAATGTCTACTGTCTGTGTAGCAGAACACAAACTCACTGAGATTAAATTATCATTTGTATGAATGTGGTAGCTGCAATTTCACATGGCATTATGTTAACCCCCATTGTTGTTAGTGTTTGGCCTTAGCAAATGATCATACTCTTTGTGATCTAAAATTCATTGAGGGGTGGAGGAGGGGAGGAGGTCTATTAATATTTGGATATCTAAGTAAATATTTAGAAATCAGGGTTATGCATTTATCCTTGGGAATAAATAAGTCACTAAAAATCCAATAACATCTATTTTCACAAAGCTCACTGCTTTCTATTAATTTATTTTTACTAACAAGCTGGTGTCATGATACTTATCCCATACATTGTCCAAATTTTTCCCTATTTTGTATATTAACCACTTTACATAAATTAATATTTAAATCATACCATGAAGTTTTTCAAGAAAATAAAAGGAAAAATGCATAATAGAGCTAAGGGTCAAGAATTTAATTCCCGTTCTTCTTTGTTTGTTTGTTTTTAGAAAGAGACAAAGAATAGTAAACATGGAAAGAGAACTGGATTTGGCTCCTGCCTCCACTATTTGCTGGCTTTGTAACAGTTAGGAATTCTAGTGAGCTCAAAACAAATAAAGCCAAGGAAAACATTCATCCTGGCTGCCTCCCTGTATTGTGGTGAATGTAAATAAAAATAAATAAAATGTTTATGCAATCAAAATTTTCATAAATAAGAAAACTAGAATGAACCATGTGGTTTTGGATTGGACTTGGAGGTACTGGTATGAACTCATGGTTTTAAAAGTATACATATTGATATAGAAATAAATGTAATTGTAAATGAGTGTGCATATACACACGTACATACACTCCTTATATAAGCTTACTAAACACATCTTCCCTAGCTGTGTGACTCGAGAGAAGCTAGGAGCAGCCATACCCAATAGAAATGGCCATACCTAGTATCTAGGTCTTGGTTTCTAAACATGACTCTCTAGTGAGAAGAAACAGAGCTCCTTGGAGGAACGACTAATTCCACCCAGCACTGGGACAAGGAAAGTACAAGATGTACCTGGAATATGTGTAGTACATGGAAGTACTCAAAGAATGACAGGGGCATGTTCAAAGGACAAAGAAGCTTGAAGGGGTTCTCATTAGCCAAATGTGGGACCATCTGAACAATAACAAAAAATAATGAAGAAAAAACAATATCACCACATTATAAAACATTAAATAAGATAAAAAGACATGAGTCTATACTGATATAAAAGAATAAATGAATAAATTGAAAAGTTTCAGCAAGAATGGCATATTGGCATAGTCTGTAAGTAACTCCTGCCATGAATTTATTAAATATAAAGGAAAAGAGTAACTCTATGACAGAGAAGCCTCACAGAAACAGCCTTGATCAAGACACCAACATTAACAATATCAATGATGGGATAAATCAAATTCATGTGCTGAAAATCACATAGCATCACTTCTATGATATTTGCTATAGACTAAATGTTTGTGCTTCTCCAAAATCCATATGTTTAATCCTAGAACCCAATGTGATGGTATTTAGAGGTGGGGCCTTTGGGAGGTGATTAGGTCATGAGGGCACAGCCTGTATGAATGCGATTAATGCCTCTCTAAAAGAGGCCCCAGAGACATCTCTGCCCCTTCCATGTGAGGACACAGCGTAAAGAAGATGGTCTATGAGCTAGGAAGTGGGCTCTCGTCAGACACAGAACTATGAGAAATAAATATCTGTTGTTCATAAGTCACCCAGTCTATGGTATTTTGTTATAGCAGTCTGAACGAACTAAGATAATATTACTGCCAAAGTTCATAATCTAAATATGATCATGAGTAAACATCAGCAAAACCCCAAATAAGAACATTTTATGAAATAACAGCCTTGTTATCTTCAAAACTATCAAGAATTCCAAAGGAAGACTGAGGAACTCTTGCAGATTGACAAAGGCAAAGTGTAATTTTGAACTAAAGCCTTTGAAGACATTTAGAGAAATGTGAATAGGGACAGTTGATGAAACCTAAATGGGACAATGCTGAAATGTAGTATGAGGTGAATGGGGTCTGAGAATTACACGGTTATGATGCATCAATGGTTACTTCCTGATGTGGATGGTTGAAGCTACAGAACGTCCTTGTCTGGAGGAAATACAGGTACCTAAGGGTGGCAGGTATCGTGTCGGCAATTTACAAATAATTCAGGAAAAATAAGTTCTTTGTGTTTTTAGTTTCCATTTTTTTATACAATTGAGACGGTTTCAAATTTTAAAATCATGTAAGTAAATTATTATAATTACTTTACGTTACTTAAATGAGATTTTATAAGTCTTTAGATTATCTTATTAATATCTTAGTTGTGCAAGATTTATTCCCAAAGCTTCTGCATAGCTGCATGTCGCAGGCATTTTTGTCCCAACTCTGAAAAATATTCCCAAATATGTACTTCATTAGAGGCCCCTTTGAATACAGATTAACTAAATGACATTTCAACTGTTATCAAATTTCTAACAATAATAATAGCAAAAAACTTTTAGATCTGAAAATATGTAAATTCCTATAAAACTAAGACTTACAAATATTTAATTATCAACCAAATGAACAACATTTGGTAATAATTCAAGAGTAAGGCTCAAGCTCATGAAAAAAAAAATGTAGAGAAATCAATACTCTAAAGGAAAAATTTCACAGTTATGATTTTTGTTTAGAGAAGTGAAAATGTGAAGTGGATAGACGCTTTATTAATTTTCTTCCCAAGTGTCTGAGAAAGTTTAAGATAGAAGGTGAGGTTTTTGGTAAGTTTCCTTCCAACTAAAATATTGTCAACTTGACTTAAACCCCAGAATTGCTTCAGAAATACAAGAGTTGTTTCTTAAGCCAGGCTTTTGAAATTTTTCAGAAATCTACCTTCCCCCTTCGCTCCACCTCTTCACAGTTCTCCCCCTGGACCTACAACACAGTGAAGACAAATGTTTGTCATCCTGTTGTCTTTAACGATTTATGGGAATGGGGGCAAGAGAAGCAAGCACAAAAATAACATGATTCAGATATGTCTAAATACATTTTCTGAAGAGAACATTTCATCATTTAACTCCATTCGGTAGCATTTCTCATAGTTTTGAAGGCAAACTATGGCTGGTATTTATCTGAAGGGAGAAGACAGATTCTGCAAACAGAGGTAATGGCAGTTTTATTGGGGGGGGGTATTGCGGAAAAAAAAATATATGGTGTTTCACTGTAAAGAATGAAAACTACAAGAGCACATGAATAAACCTTTAAAACAGAACTTGTGTTTCAAGAATGTATTATATATCTATGGAGGAAATCTCCCCCTAAATAGAAATAATTTTCTATTTCTATGTCAAAAGTGAGCCTGAATTTAACAGCAAAGAATTACCAAAAAGAACTACTTATATTTGTCAGTCTTAAGTCTTTGGACTCACAAGTTGTCAATATACGAAAACTGCCCAAAGAAATATAACTATGTTTTCCTTTTTTTTTCAATTTTTGAGCTTTTCTCTCTCTTGATATAAACTTACCAAATAAAGTAATACTATACCTAAATGCAAACATAGGATACACAATTATTCAATAATTTTGAAATATCACAAATAATACACTGCTACTCAGTGGAAGCTCAGACATCTGGAAACTAACCAAATAGAAGAAAAACGATCCAAAATGGCCAAAATCACCACCAAAAAGTACATGAATGAAATCTCATAGTCTTTGCTCCTAGAAGAGATATCAGGCTTCCATATATAAAATTCGAAAGGCTTGACTTTCTTCAATAGAGGTTAAACTCAGCAAATTAGAAAAAGGGTTGCAGGCAAAGCTGATGAGCTACATGCATCTGAGGCACCTATGTGACAGCACATGTCCCTGGAGGTTGGACTCTTTTCTTCACCAGTACAGGTGCCCCGGGGTGGAGCACAGCACCGACCACAAAGTAACCGTATCTGCCAAATGAGTAGTGACCCATCTTTACCTTCAGGAACTGATGGAAGGGGCTGGTATATTAAGCCATTTGCTTCCCTACGTGCTTTGTCTCAGGGTGAAGGCAAGAAAGGACTGTGTCTGCCTACACACTAGAATGGGATGGAGATACCCATAGATTTGCCTCAGTTTTCCCCACCAACAACTCAATCCCTGCAAACTGAAGACAGCTGAGCATGCCAGGGGAGTTTCTCTCTAGCCACAGAAGAAACTCACTAAATATCAGAGTATGACAGTGAATGCCTTTGAATAAAAGGTAAAGTAATTTGAGTTTTACTCCTATGAAGACATGCCATTAAGACCCGCTTTAAAAATAACTCATAGTTGTTGCATTTCAATATGCTACACGCCAATTAAATAGATACAAGTTTCCAATGACAAGATACTCACTAGTGATACAATAAACCTTTTTCTTACATACTGAAAACAACCCAGAGTTGTTCATTTTCATTTAGTTGCAAGAGACTGACATATTGTTATAAATTTAGGAAACATACACTCTCTAATTCCTTAACAAAGTGACAGCAACTTGACAAGTGAAAAAGTTATCTCAGCCTTGAATTCACTGGCATAGAAAGCCAACCTATCCTGCAGTTCTTCCCACAGCACAAGTGGATGGTTTTATGTTTACTGCAAGATGAATGCTCTTTCAATTGCTCAGTGATAATGGCTATAAGGCTGCTGAGCAAATAATGTGTGTGCATTTGCTAAAGGAAGTGAGAACTGTATTTCAGCCACTGATCCCTAAAATAACCAGTGTAATTTAGGTGCGTATTGTTATAAAGATAAAATAATACACAATACAGCTTTGTAAAATGTGCATGATACGTTTCATGGGCAAATTATAATCAAATTGGCAAATTTTATAGTTTTCCAGGAATTAACTCAGAAGCATATAAAATATAATCAAGAGTGTTTGCCCAGTGAAAGACATTTTCCATTTTGGTTTTGCTAATGGCTATCATAGCCTTAGCCTCTGGTGCTGGTGGGTTTGAAAGTTCATAGATTTCCATTTACTGAGAACCAATTGGGCACAGCAAAGGAACTTTGATGTTGAAATCCTGATAGATCTGCCCCTTTGCCAATAGCGGTTAAGGCACACAATAAAGCCAATCTTTGGTGACTCTCATGTAAGCCTAAGCTACTTTCCTGAAACATGGTGAGTGAGGTTCTAGAAAAAAACTTTCTGGGATATCAATTTTCTTGATGGGTTTTAATATGATAGAGATTTAAGAACATTCTAGCACACACAATCATAGTTTTTAAATGTTTCCCTCTTCTGTTGTAAGGAAAAAAAAATGCAGCAGAAGATTTAAGACTAGGTTGGCCCATCCTCACCTCTCTTTCACTCTCAGACATACATTCTTTCTTCATATTTTGAATTCATTTCCTGGCAGGGAAGATAATATTTGTTTTTTTTTCTTTTTTCTTTTTTGTAATTTGGCTGTGCTGTGCAGCTTGCGGGATCTTAGTTCCCCAACCAGGGATGGAACTCGGGCCCCAGCAGTGAAAGCACCAAATCCTAACCACTGGACCACCAGGGAATTTCCGATAATATTTGTCTTAATACTTATATTCCACCCCTGTCAAAGAGCCTACTGTTTGTTCAAACATACGGTGACATGTTTCTGATCATTTAACTTTTAGTTTTTCTATTTAACCCACGGCAGAGTTCATCAGAGGTATCTGGACTCCAGGAACCTTACAATGTTAATGAGAAAAATGTTTTTTTTTTTCTGGGTTGTTCTTCAAAAGGCAGACATTAAATGGAAAATTTCTCACTAAAATAATTTATGAATTGTAGAACATGAGATAATTCTGCGGAGAACTATGCCATGCTGATAAAATATATGATACTAGCCCCTATGACAGAGTCAATTACAACAAATCTTAGAGTGATTTTCAGAAGAAAACGGCTAAGCAGATCAACTAAAGTCAAAGTCATGCCTTTTGGTAGATATTCTGAAGGTCTGACTGTTTTCAGTAACTGGGTCTATAGACATTACCTCATTCAGTTACCAAAGTTTGCATGTTTCAACTGACTGATCATAGATAATTGTTCAAATGGTGTTTTGCAGAGGTCTTTTGTTTTAAATTTAACAAAATTTAAGAGTGGGATGCACACTGGCTATAATTTCTTACTTGTTTTTCAGGTTCAAGTTATTATATCTGTATTTTATGGCACAGATTGGTAGTTCCCTTAATTTCCCATGAATCCTATTTTAGAAGAGATCTAACCTACTTCATACAAGTTGAAATTATGGATGTTCACTTTGTCCCCTTTAACAGAGAGGGTGGCTGGCCTATTACCACCCTCCTGGATTTTCTTAAGAAGGTGATGTGCAAACTTGGCCTTAACAGAGATGAATGTTAAAGTCTGAAACTTCACAACCAACCACAGAGTCCTCCTTTAATTTACACTTGTCAGGGACGTGAACCTCAAACTGATGGACAAAACCTATTACAGCTTGGCCAGAGAGGCAATAATTGTGGATAATTAACCAAAATAATCCAATCTCACCTACTTCTCCACATCACATAAAAATGATCCTCTGATTATCTAGAAGATCAGAGTCCAGGATACCAGGACACTTTTTTATTGTTTGCTGGAGAACAAGTCTTCCTGAGTTACCTTTGGGTATAATTCCCCAGGTTACACTGAGGGACTTTTAATAAACAACTTTCCTGTGATCTTGCAGAGAATTAAACATGCATATGATGAAGAGAGTATTCTTTACAACATGACAATGTCCTCATTCTGAAGAACTATGTAAGAAATCTTTTTCCCCTGGTTTCAGTTTCAGGAATAGTTATGAGTTTGTTTTATTTTTCTGAAGAACAGATTTGTTTTTATTTTATGGACACTGTATATCTGTGTCACAGGCCTCTCTTTCTCATTTCCAGAGTTGTTAGGAGATTTAGAGCTAAAACTGTGGTCTACTTCTAGCAAAGGCACAGAAGTCCATGGCAGGGTGGCACTCCTGACATCAACTTATCTCATGCCAATGTCTTCCTGTTCTGCCATCACAACAGTTTATCTCATCATAGCGACCATTCCTCTGTAAACTAATCATATCCCTTTGAAGCAAGGTTATGATAGACACAAATGTATACATATTATGAATCCATTTTTTTCAAAAATAGATAATGAACACAAGAGATGATTCCCAAGACATCAAGAGACATCCAAACAAATCAATCCGCATTGCCCACAGCAGTCTATGAGAAATGTTAGTTACCTGCAGTTATGATGAATCAAAACCAGTGAGCTCAGTAAACAAGCTTCTGAGAAATAGGGCATAAACAATTTGACTTGATGAACACTAACTTGAAGGAAGGAATAAAGGAAAAAGAGATGGACAGGGGTATGGAAAGGACAAAGTGACTATATTTTATTTCTATTTTAGGTAAATCACTTTTAAATATTCAGCCCATGATAAAATTAAATGAGTGTATCTTCTGAAAATAGATTTATAATATCCCCACATGCATTTGTATAAAGCATATTCTTACATTACTTGCAGAAAATTATATTCACATTTAACAAACATTAAATTATATTACTATTTGTTCAATTTATCAAACATTTGTTGAACACCTCTCAGACTCTCTGTATGAAACAATGTTTATTTAGCACTTGAGGGCTCCAAGAACCGTCCCTCAAAAATCTTACAATATAATGGTGGAAACATGCATGTGACCAGAAGGAACTATGTGAAAGAATCAACAGCTAAGAGAGCACACAGGGTGAGGGGTGAATTTTGTCAAGGATCAGGGAAGCCACGACTAACAGCGTGAATAGAATTTTGACAGACAGGAATGTAGTTAAGGGCTTTTGAGGCAAAGGGAAGAGTATGATCAAGGTGCAGGGATATTAAACAGATGGATATTCAGGGTGAAGCGTGGCCCCTGATGGGGTGCATTTGTTTGGGGACAGGATTAGGAGGACAGAGTGGCAAATTATGCGGAAGCATGACAAAGATATGGTCAGCTCGGTCTAACCGTGAGAAACTGGAAGGGTTGTAGGGTCCACTTGGTAGGAAGTATGGAGCCAAATATTTTTAAACTTAGAAAGTAAGAGTACAGTGTTCACATTCTAAAATACAATCTTTGTTAAGTGAGTTTAGTTGGGGTGGGGGGGAGCAAAGATAAGATCAGTTAGAAGGTTGCTGCATTTGTTTTAATGCAAGATGATGAAGTCTGTGCTTGAATACAATTCCTGGGAAGATAATGGAAGAGATGAGTTAGATACATTTTGGAGAAGTATTTCACAGGTTTAGCAAACATTCATTTTATTTAAGGGGAAGCTGAGGTAAAAGTGAGTTTCAAGTTTCTAGTCTCCTAGTTTCTTGGTGTACAAATGTGGGTCGGCAGGGATGGATCATTTTACCTAGTATAAGAGATTCGGGAAGACATGGGGGAAAGCTCAAGATTTAAAATATAGTTTTGAGTATGATTCATATGAAAAAAATAGTTGGAATCCTGTGATGGATGAGATGATGCAGGGAAGAATTTATAGTAAGAAGAATATGGGAAATAACCATATTTAAGGGTCTTGCATGATGAAATAATTTCCTTTAGTAATTCTAGTTTGTTGTATATGTATGACGCATCATATTATGTGGAATATTTCTACATGCTGTGCTTGTAAATCAAGTAATCTATTGACAAATGCTCCAAGTATTTTTTTTCCATAGGATAGCATCTTTGCTTATTCCTATTAAATATCAAAAAATGTGATGAGTAATTACACTTTTCAAGAATTATAGACTTTAGATCTATGTAGACATAGATAAAAATATGTGTGAATATCTGCCTTTGCAAGGAGGGGCATATGAGAAAACAATGCAAACTGTGAGAGAAGATGAAGTAATACAAAATTAATGAGAAATAAACTCCAAAGGAAATTATTTAAATAGGGAGCATAAAATTATTCAAGTTGTAAATTAGCCAGAAAACAACAACAAAAACCTCTAATGTTAACTTAGGATGTCAAGTCAACTTTTTTTTCTTTTAATCATTCCAAAAGAAGTACGCTATTCTCAACAATTGTTTCCAGCCATGTAATCATCCAAAGAGGTGCCAATGTTTCAAACACGTTCACTTAGTGTATCTATACTCAGATCGCCATTCACATACTGTGTGAAACATCTGAAGGAGATTAATAAGAGCCAGTTAAGTTAATTTAGGAGTGTGATGCCAATACAAGGATCACTCATTAACTCGGACAGAACCAAGCTCAAAGCAAAAACCAGAATAGGGAAACGCTCAGAGTTGAGGGGAACAAACAGACAGTCTGTCCACTTTTTATTGTGTTACGAGGAACTTGAAAAATTGAAGGCCCAGCCTATAATGTTTAAAAATATAAAATAACATTTCTCTATATACACGTATGTGTTCTTGATGTTCTATAGGCTTATATATTGTTCTAGTATTTAAAACAAGAGGCTATACACATTTTCAAGCCTCTAATATTAGTACATGTATTTACATGCATATGATACCTCCCACATTTGGAGTATTGCTAATAGTAAATGATTTAATGTGTTATATAGTAAATACTTAATATTTACCAGTAATACCACAACACCGTCTCACGTAAAAAGCAGAATCAAAACTATATTCTTTGTTCTGTATTATAACTGTGGCTCTCAAATATTTTAAGTCCAACAAACATTTCAGTTGGTTAAATGACCTACTTGACAATGTATCCACTATACATATGCACACAGACATACATGTGCTTACATGAATACACATCCTCCAACACAATTTGTGGTAAGAACTGTACCCCATTTAAGAAGACACCATATTTTTCAATCATGAAAAGAATATTCCTTCCATGGGCCTGACACTGGTAGTGAGCTTACTCTACAGCTGTCATAACAATTATTCAACACCAGCAATAGTAAATATCAATTCTGGATTGAAAGTAAGGTTGAATAAACTTCATTCCTGGCATGTCCATGATACCTGGATGGCAAAGTTCCTTTAAAAGCATAATCAATAAGACCATAACTTGGGGGTGGTTTTTGCTCAACAGACATCTTATTCCTTCAAGTATGTTCCTCTCTTTCTTTCGTTATTTCCAAAGGTATATTTTCCAATAACCGGTAATGTCTTTTTTAAGTGATCATAACTTCTGCAGGCCTTAGACCTTATAACTCATAAATATGTTTTGCCATTAATTATTTTTTAAAATTCTGCTCTATATGATTTTTCTCCATCAAGTGGCATTCAGAATGGGAGTTTTTATACACTAGACTCATTTAACTCCATCCCCATATTATCCATATCTCATCAATTTCTTATGTTCAAAAATAAAAACCCTCATTATTATGGGTAAGAGTATATGGCAGGTCGTCTTTTTCCATTCCTTTCTTTAAAAAAAAAAAAAAAAAAGATTAATGATTTTTGAAAGATCACCTAGGATGCAACACTGCCAGAATGGTTTAGCAGCCTGATGAACCAGTCTCTATAAGTGGCTTCAGATCCCAACCTGTGTGGGAAATGATGTGATCGTTTTCAATCACTTCACTATGAAGGAAAATCATTAATTGGTTTACCCTGGAAATTGCTAACAACATTTCTACAGAATTCATAGGTATAATAATTCAAATTCCCAAATTTAAAGATCCTCCCAGTGTTGACTTTGAGTCCCACTCAAAGCAACATCTCTTTGCTTGTAATAAACATCCACAGACTTCATGAATACACAGTCACTCAAATCAAGCCTTGGAATGGACCAAACCAGAAATGGGATCTAGCCAGCTTGTTCCAATTAAACAGAGGACTACGTGCCGAACTAAGCAAAGAAGTATAAACAAAATAATGCATACTGGGATTTGGGTAGAACTTTTTGGTTGTATTTCAATCTTAGCTAAGACGTAAGCTGAAAACAACTAGTGGTAATACCAAGGTGCCTCCACCACCACTTATTTAAAAGGAAGCACATTACAGAATATTGAGCAGAGTTCCCTGTGCTATACAGTAGTTCCTCGTTGGTTATCTATTTTAAATATAGCAGTGTGTACATGTCAATCCCAAACTCCCAATCTATCCCTCTCTGCCCGCACCCCTTCCCCTAGTAACCATAAGTTTGTTCTCTAAGTCTGTGAGTGTTTCTGTTTTATAACTAAGCTCCTTTAAAAACCTAAATGGGAAAATAATTGGAAAAAGAATAGATACTTGTATATATATAACTGAATCACTTTGCTGTACAACTGAAACTAACACAACATTGTTAATCAACTATACTCCAATATAAAATAAAAATTTAGGGAGCTTCAAGATGGCAGAAGAGTAATATGTGGAGATCACCTTCCTCCCCACAGATACATCAGAAATACATCTACATGTGGAACAACTCCTACAGAACACCTACTGAACGCTGGCAGAAGACCTCAGACCTCCCAAAAGGCAAGAAACTCCCCACGTACCTGGGTAGGGCAAAAGAAAAAAGAAAAAACAGAGACAAAAGAATAGGGATGGGACCTGCACCAGTGGGAGGGAGCCGTGAAGGAGGAAAGGTTTCCACACACTAGGAAGCCCCTTCGCGGGCAGAGACTGCGGGTGGCAGAGGGGGGAAGCTTCGGAGCCACGGAGGAGAGCGCAGCCACAGGAGTGCGGAGGGCAAAGCAGAGAGATTCCCGCACAGAGGATCGGTGCCGATCAGCTCTCACCAGCCCGAGAGGCTTGTCTGCTCACCTGCCGGGGCGGGCGGGGGCTGGGAGCTGAGGCTCAGGCTTCGGTCGGATGCAGGGAGAGGACTGGGGTTGGCGGCATGAACACAGCCTGAAGGGGGCTAGTGCACCACAGCTAGCCGGGAGGGAATCCGGGAAAAGGTCTGGAACCGCCGAAGAGGCAAGAGACTTTTTCTTGCCCCTTTGTTTCCTGGTGCGCAAGGAGGGGGGATTCAGAGCGCCGCCTAAACGAACTCCAGAGATGGGCGCGAGCCGCGGCTATCAGCGCAGACCCCAGAGGCGGGTGCGAGCCGCGGCTATCAGCGCGGACCCCAGAGACGGGCATGAGACACTAAGGCTGCTGCTGCCGCCACCAAGAAGCCTGTGTGCGAGCCCACGTCACTCTCCACACCGCCCCTCCCGGGAGCCTGTGCAGCCCGCCACTGCCAGGGTCCCGTGACCCAGGGACAACTTCCCCGGGAGAACGCACGGCGTGCCTCAGGCTGCTGCAACATCAAGCCGGCCTCTGCCGCCACAGGCTCGCCCCGCATCCATACCCCTCCCACCCCCCGGCCTGAGTGACCCAGAGCCCCCAAATCAGCTGCTCCTTTAACCCCGTCCTGTGTGAGCGAAGAACAGACACCCTCAGGCAACCTACACGCAGAGGCAGGTCCAAGTCCAAAGCTGAACCCCAGGAGCTGTACGAACAAAGAAGAGAAAGGGAAATTTCTCCCAGCAGCCTCAGGAGCAGCGGATTAAAGCTCCACAATCAACTTGATGTACCTGCATCTATGGAATACCTGAATAGACAGCGAATCATCCCAAATTGAGGAGGTGGACTTTGCGAGCAAGGATATATATATATATTTTTTCCCTTTTTCTCTTTTTGTGAGTGTGTATGTGTGTGCCTCTGTGTGTGATTTTGTCTATTAAGCTTTGCTTTTACCATTTGTCCTAGGGTTCTGTCGGTCTGTTTTTTTTTTTTTCTTTTCCTTTTTTTAGTATAGTTTTCAGCACTTGTTATCATTGATGGATTTGTTTTTTGGTTTGGTTGTTCTTTCTTTCTTTTTTTCTAATTACTTAAAAATAATTTTTTTAGTAATTATTTTTTGTTTTTTATTTTAATAACTTTAAAATTTTATGTTATCTTTTTCTTTCTGTCTTTCTTTCTTTCTGCCTTTTATTCTGAGCCGTGTGGATGACAGGCTCTTGCTGCTCCAACCAGGCACCAGTGCTGTGCCTCTGAGGTGGGAGAGCCAAGTTCAGGACATTGGTCCACCAGAGACCTCCCAGCTCCATGTAATATCAAATGGCAAAAACCTCCCAAAGATCTCCATCTCAACACCAAAACCCAGCTCCACTCAACAACCAGCAAGCTCCAGTGCTGGACACCCTATGCCAAACAACTAGCAAGACAGGAACATAACCCCACCCATTAGCAGAGAGGCTGCCTAAAATCATAATAAGGTCACAGACACCCCAAAACACACCACCAGACGTGGACCTGCCACTTGACCTGCTGACAAGATCCAGCCTCATCCACCAGAACACAGGCACTAGTCCCTGCCACCAGGAAGCCTACACAACCCACTGAACCAACCTTAGCAAATGGGGGCCAAAAACAACAGGAACTACGAACCTGCAGCCTGCGAAAAGGAGACCCCAAACACATTAAGTTAAGCAAAATGAGAAGACAGAGAAACACACAGCAGATGAAGGAGCAAGGTAAAAGCCCACCAGACATAACAAATGAAGAGGAAATAGGCAGTCTACCTGAAAAAGAATTCAGAATAATGATAGTAAAGATGATCCAAAATCTTGGAAATAGAATGGAGAAAATATGAGAAACGTTTAACGAGGACCTAGAAGAACTAAAGAGCAAACAAAAATGATGACCAACAAAATAAATGAAATTAAAAATACTCTAGAAGGGATCAATAGCAGAATGACTGAGGCAGAAGAACGGATAAGTGACCTGGAAGATAAAATAGTGGAAATAACTACTGCAGAGCAGAATAAAGAAAAAAGAATGAAAAGAACTGAGGACAGTCTCAGAGACCTCTGGGACAATATTAAACACACCAACATTCGAATTACAGGGGTCCCAGAAGAAGAAGAAAAGAAGAAAGGGACTGAGAAGATATTTGAAGAGATTATAGTTGAAAACTTCCCTAATATGGAAAAGGAAATAGTTAATCAAGTCCAGGAAGCACAGAGAGTCCCATACAGGATAAATCCAAGGAGAAACATGCCAAGACACATATTAATCAAATTATCAAAAATTAAATACAAGGAAAAAATATTAAAAGTAGCAACAGAAAAACAAAAAATAACATACAAGGGAATCCCCAAAAGGTTAACAGCTGATCTTTCAGCAGAAACTCTGCAAACCAGAAGGGAGTGGCAGGACATATGTAAAGTGATGAAAGGGAAAAATCTACAACCAAGATTACTCTATCCAGCAAGGATCTCATTCAGATTTGATGGAGAAATTAAAACCTTAACAGACAAGCAAAAGCTAAGAGAATTCAGCACCACCAAACCAGTTCTACAACAAATGTTAAAGGAACTTCTCTAGGCAGGAAACACAAGAGACGGAAAAGACCTACAATAACAAACCCAAAACAATTAAGAAAATGGTAATAGGAACATACATATTGATAATTACCTTAAATGTAAATGGATTAAATGCTCCAACCAAAAGACAAAGACAGGAGGAATGGATACAAAAACAAGACCTGTATATACGCTGTCTACAACAGACCCACTTCAGACCTAGGGACACATACAGACTGCAAGTGAGGGGATGGAAAAAGATATTCCATGCAAATGGAAATAAAAAGAAAGCTGGAGTAGCAATTCTCATATCTGACAAAATAGACTTTAAAACAAAGACTATTACAAGAGACAAAGAAGGACACTACATAATGATCAAGGGATCAATCCAAGAAAAAGATATAATAATTGTAAATATTTATGCACCCAACATAGGAGCACCTCAATACATAAGACAAATGCTAACAGCCATAAAAGGGGAAATCGACAGCAACACAATCATCGTAGGAGATTTTAACACGCCACTTTCACCAATGGACAGATCATCCAAAATGAAAATAAATAAGGAAACACAAGCTTTAAATGATACATTAAACAAGATGGACTTAATTGATATTTATGGGACATTCCATCCAAAAACAACAGGATACACTATCTTGTCAAGTGCTTATGGAACATTCTCCAGGATAGATCATATCATGGGTCACGAGTCAAGCCTTGGTAAATTTAAGAAAATTGAAATCGTATCAAGTATCTTTTCTGACCACAACACTATGAGACTAGATATCAATTACAGGAAAAAATCTGTAAAAAATACAAATATATGGAAGCTAAACAATACATTACTTAATAACCAAGAGATCACTGAAGAAATCAAAGAGAAAATAAAAAAATACCTAGAAACAAATGACAATGAAAACACGATGACCAAAACCTATGGGATGCAGCAAAAGCAGTTCTAGGAGGGAAGTTTATAGCAATGCAATCCTACCTTAAGAAACGAGAAACATCTCAAATAAACAACCTAACCTTACACCTAAAGCAATTAGAGAAAGAAGAACAAAAAAAACCCCGAAAGTTAGCAGAAGGAAAGAAATCATAAAGATCAGATCAGAAATAAATGAAAAAGAAATGAAGGAAACAATAGCAAAGATCAATAAAACTAAAAGCTGGTTCTTTGAGAAGATAAACAAAATTGATAAACCATTAGCCAGACTCAACAAGAAAAAAAGGGAGGACACTCAAATCAATAGAATTACAAATGAAAAAGGGGAAGTAACAACTGGCACTTCAGAATACAAAGGATCATGAGAGTTTACTACAAGCAACTATATGTCAATAAAATGGACAACCTGGAAGAAATGGACAAATTCTTAGAAATGCACAACCTTCTGAGACTGAACCAGGAAGAAATAGAAAATATGAACAGACCAATCACAAGCACTGAAATTGAAACTGTGATTAAAAATCTTCCAACAGGGTGGGATAGGGAGGGTGGGAGGGAGGGAGAGGCAAGAGGGAAGAGATATGGGGATATATGTATATGTATAACTGATTCACTCTGCTATACAGCAGAAACTAACACACCATTGTAAAGCAGTTATACTCCAATAAAGATGTTAAAAAAAAAAACAAATCTTCCAACAAACAAAAGCCCAGGACCAGACGGCTTCACAGGTGAATTCTATCAAACATTTAGAGAAGAGCTACCACCTATCCTTCTTAAACTCTTCCAAAATATAACAGAGGGAGGAACACTCCCAAACTCATTCTACAAGGTCACTATCACCCTGATACCAAAACCAGACAAAGATGTCACAAAAAAAGAAAACTACAGACCAATATCACTGATTAACATAGATGCAAAAATCCTCAACAAAATACTAGCAAACAGAATCCAACAGCACATTAAAAGGATCATACACCATGATCAAGTGGGGTTTATCCCAGGAATGCGAGGATTCTTCAGTATACGCAAATCAATCAATGTGATATACCATATTAACAAACTGAAGGAGAAAAACCATATGATCATCTCAATAGATGCAGAGAAAGCTTTCAACAAAATTCAACACCAATTTATGATAAAAACCCTTCAGAAAGTAGGCATAGAGGGAACTTACCTCAACATAATAAAGGCCATATATGACAAACCCACAGCCAACATCGTCCTCAATGGTGAAAAACTGAAACCATTTCCACTAAGATCAGGAACAGGACAAGGTTGCCCACTCTCACCACTATTATTCAACATAGTTTTGGAAGCTTTAGCCACAGCAATCAGAGAAGAAAAAGAAATAAAAGGAATCCAAATCGGAAAAGAAGTAAAGCTGTCACTGTTTGCAGATGACATGATACTATACATAGAGAATCCTAAAGATGCTACCAGGAAACTACTAGAGCTAATCAATGAATTTGGTAAAGTAGCAGGATACAAAATTAATGCACAGAAATCTCTTGCATTTCTATATACTAATGATGAAAAATTTGAAAGTGAAATTAAGAAAACACTCACATTTACCACTGTAACAAAAAGAATAAAATACCAAGGAATAAACCTACCTAAGGAGACAAAAGAACTGTATGCAGAAAATTATAAGACACTGATGAAAGAAATTAAAGATGATACAAATAGATGGAGAGATATACCATGTTCTTGGATTGGAAGAATCAACGTGGTGAAAATGACTGTAGTACCCAAAGCAATCTACAGATTCCATGCAATCCCTATCAAACTACCACTGGCATTTTTCACAGAACTAGAACAAAAAATTTCACAATTTGTATGGAAACACAAAAGACCCCGAATAGCCAAAGCAGTCTTGAGAAAGAAAAACGGAGCTGGAGGAGTCAGGCTCCCTGACTTCAGACTATACTACAAAGCTACAGTAATCAAGACAGTACAGTACTGGCACAAAAACAGAAATATAGATCAATGGAACAGGATAGAAAGCCCAGAGATAAACCCATGCACATATGGTCACCTTATCTTTGATAAAGGAGGCAAGAATATTCAATGGAGAAGAGACAGCCTCTTCAATAACTGGTGCTGGGAAAACTGGACAGCTACATGTAAAAGAATGAAACTAGAACACTCCCTAACACCATACAGAAAAATAAACTCAAAATGGATTAAAGACCTAAATGTAAGACCAGACACTATCAAACTCTTAGAGGAAAACATAGGCAGAACACTCTATGACAGAAATCACAGCAAGATCCTTTTGGACCCACCTCCTAGAGAAATGGAAATAAAAACAAAAATGAACAAATGGGACCCAGTGAAACTTTAAAGCTTTTGTGCAGCAAAGGAAACCACAAACAAGATGAAAAGACAACCCTCAGAATGGGAGGCAATATTTGCAAGCGAAGCAACTGACAAAGGATTAATCTCCAAAATTTACAAGCAGCTCATGCAGCTCAATATCAAAAAACAAACAATCCAATCCAAAAATGGGCAGAAGACCTAAATAGACATTTCTCCACAGATGATATACATATTGCCAACAAACATATGAAAGAATGCTCAACATCATTAATCATTAGAGAAATGCAAATCAAAACTACAATGAGATATCATCTCACACTGGTCAGAATGGCCATCATCAAAAAATCTACAAACAATAAATGCTGGAGAGGGTGTGGAGAAAAGGGAACCCTCGTACACTCTTGGTGGGAATGTAAATTGATACAGCCACTATGGAGAACAGTATGGAGGTTCCTTAAAAAACTAAAAACAGAACTACCATATGACCCAGCGATCCCACTACTGGGCATATACCCTGAGAAAACCATAATTCAAAAAGAGTCATGTACCACAATGTTCATTGCAGCTCTATTTACCATAGCCAGGACGTGGAAGCAACCTAAATGTCCATCGACAGATGAATGGATAAAGAAGATGTGGCACATATATACAATGGAATATTACTCAGCCATAAAAAGAAACGAAATTGAGTTATTTGTAGTGAGGTGGAAGGACCGAGAGTCTGTCATACAGAGTGAAGTCAGAAAGAGAAAAAAAAATACCATATGCTAACACATATATATGGAATCTAGAAAAACAAAAAAAAAAGGTCATGAAGAACCTAGGGGCAAGACGGGAATAAAGACGCAGACCTACTAGAGAATGGACTTGAGGACACGGGGAGGGGAAAGGGTAAGCTGGGACAAAGTGAGAGAGTGGTAGTGTATATATGGATATATATACACTACCAAATGTAAAATAGATAGCTAGTGGGAAGCAGTCACATAGCACAGGGAGATTGGCTCGGTGCTTTGTGACCAGCTAGAAGGGTGGGATAAGGAGGGTGGGAGGGAGGGAGACACAAGAAGGAAGAGATATGGGAATATATGTATATGTATAACTGATTCACTTTGTTATAAAGCAGAAACTAACACACCATTGTAAAGCAATTATATTCCAATAAAAGCGTTATAAAATAAAATAAAAATAAAAATTTAAAGTAAGTTAAAAAAATAAATAAATTGGAAACAAAATCAGAAAAAAAAAAAAAGGAAGTTATCATTGACTGGCACTGCCAGGTGATGGCAACAGACATCTACTTGCAGGGCTTCTAAGAGATGATAGAACTGACCTACTACCAATAACTACAACCCCATTAACCCCAAATTCAATCTCTAATCTCCACATGAAAAGGAGAGGAAGGAAAGTCAATAGATACTTGGAAATTACTGGGTTCTTTCTTTTGGGGAGAATTGAGGCCTAGTTTGGGTCCTGCCAGAAAGGGAGAGTGAGAACTGGTTTTTCTTGCTGTGTCAGAGTTGACTAGGGTGAGACAGTTTTTGAGAGAACATGACATGTGTTCTTTGGGTTTGGTGTCCATTTTTCTCCCACAGTGCTGAGCAAAGAAGTCTCACTGAAGGGCCTAGAAAGCAAATGGAGGCATTCCCACCAGCCCACTTCCCTGCACTCCTCAGAAGATGGAGGTGAAATCCTAAGAAGTTTTTGCAGCTTCATGAGAAGGGTCATGATAATAAAGGGAGGGCCAAGCAACAGGAAATCCAACTAGAAGAGGGGTTGGGCAGCATGCACAATGGCAGGGACCAAATACACAGGACTACGCTTCTCTGAGAAGGTCATGAACAATATCAGAGGCAAGAGAAAGCCAAACAGGAGCACAAGAATACTTATCCCTTCCCTGACTTTCTGTGCTAGACTGAAAAGTGGCCATCAACTCTTAAATTTGAGTTGGCTATATGACCCGCTTTAGGCAGTGAGACATTAGTAAGTGTGACAAACAGATACTTGGCATATCACTGCACTGGGGCTGCTCTTTGGAACCCGACGACTGCCACCATGTGAAAAAGACTTCCAGAGACATGTGGCCCAACTGCCTCTGTTGTCAGAGCCAATAGCCTACCAAACGCCAGATGAGTGAATGATCATACTCTACATCATCTAGCCATCAGCTATCCTGCCACATGACTGCAGATGCAGGAGAGAGCCGGTATAACTCAGCCAAGCTGGCCCAGACTAGAGTAACTGCCCAACTGAACCACAGAATCTGGGGGACTATTAGAATGGATACCATGCTAATTTTCTTGTAACCAGAGTTGGGCAAAGCCCTGCTTTACAAAGTTTATCATATCATTTCACACATGTCAACTGAACTCTGATCCTGAATCAACTTAAAAATGCTATGACAAAGTTTTTTGGTTTTTGTTTTTAAACTGTTTCCTTATAGAAATATTAGGAAAAGATAAAAGTACTGGTACAAGAAAGCCTTGTAGGGAAGCAGGAAATAGTCTATGGAGAGTCCCTCTGACCTTGAGCAGTTTGGAACAACCCAAACAGTGGACCTAAGTCACCTGGTGTGGCACAAAAACAAGCAGCAATTTGCTTTAACTTATCTTCTGGTGAGTTGAAGAAGTGGAATGCATTAGTTCCATCCTAAATTAATTAGCTCAATCCTTCATTCATCAATCATTCACCAGGCACATGTTCCATGCAAACCACTATACCACCTGCAAGGAGAAATCATGATAAATAAGACAGATTAGAAAAGAAGTAGCAGGGCTTCCCTGGTGGCACAGTGGTTAAGAATCCGCCTGCCAATGCAGGGGACACGGGTTTGATCACTGGTCCGGGAAGATCCCACATGCCGCGGAGCAACTAAGCCTGTGCACCACAACTACTGAGCCTGCGCTCTAGAGCCCGCGAGCCACAACTACTGAGCCTGCGTGCCACAACTACTGAAGCCCGCGCGCCTAGAGCCTGTGCTCCACAACAAGAGATGCCACCGCAAGGAGAAGCCCGCGCACTGCAACGAAAACTCAACGTAGCCAAACAAATAAATAAAAATAAATAAATAAATAAATAAAAAACCAAAGTGCTGTATGTGCACTATGTATTAAAAAAGAAAAGAAGTAGGAGAGGGCAGCTGAGGTGTATCTTTATGACAGGTACAAGGCTGGGCATTGTAAAAGGTATAATCTCTTTTAATAGCCACAAACCATGTAAGAACCATCATTCTTATAGATGTATTAATAGGCTCAGGGAAGCTGCATGATTCTATTTTAATAAGGTATGACCTTTTGGTTAGCCCAAAAATTCTATCCTCACTGCAGGGGATGGGGCATGTACACTATGATATAAGAAAGGAAGAGGCAGGACTTCTAAGAAATTCAGAGGAAAAAAAGATCACAGATTACAGTCAAGAAGGGGAGGATTACAAAAGTAAAGCTTTACTAACAGGGACGATTTGAATTAGGTTTTGAAGAATAGAAAAAAAAATCAAATGTTATTGGAAATGGGGGAAAAAGATCATTTTCTTGTGTTTTTATATTACAGAACTGTATTTCAATATAGAAAAATTTCAAATATAGACAAATATAAATAGAGAAGCATTTCATATTCACCTTAATACAGTCCTGAATAACCTTTGGTCAAAGTTCTTAACTTGGGAGTGTACTATGTGGAGGGTACTCAGAGAGGTATGTGAACAGATTAGAAAAAGAACAAGAAGTAGTTTGGTTTGATTGATGAAGAAGCCATGCATAGGGCAATGGTGAAACCTATTCTTTAACAGGTAAAATATGGACATTGAGTGACAGGCTAATCAACTGTAACATGTACTGAGGTGAATTTAAATGACTAGGTATTCACTGAGATATGAGTTTATAAAGATTCTGCTAATAAATCAAGTTAATTCTGGGATAGAAATTCATTCATTGTCCAACACATGTTTATTTTGACCTGTTTGAATAAGTACTGCAGAGGAATCAAAGAAATAGAAGAAGCAAATTTAGGTCCACAAACCTCATAACACACTAACATATTTGAGTCTTTATGCCTTTTCTATCATTTTTGCAGGCTTTGGTGTGGGAAGAGTAAGCTGATTCAGGATCAGAGTTCACCATCTTGAAACTGAAGTCTCTTTACACATATGAGGACATGAATTACCTATTGGCAAATCCAATTGCTTGGTGTATAAATATATATACACACATCATCATCATCATCATTTCTTCAAGACAGTAGCTTTCAATTTGCTAAAACTTACTATAACAAAAGAATATGATTTTCCCCTCTTTTGATCTATTAAACTCCCAGAATAAAAAAACAGATGTTCTCTCAAACTTAAGTCTCAAAGAGAAAAAGAGCAAACAAAACTTCTACTTGGTAATCACCCATACTTTAGTTTTGGCAAGTTGAGAGTTAATGCAAAAGATGTTACTATTCTTTTTTTCAGGAATATTTTTATTTTAATCCACATGGATTTCCCCCCAGAGAATCTGATGTAAAATCCTAAATCCAAATTTCTCAGAGGAAACACTGGCTGTGAACAGCAGGAGTATCATAAGTTTGCTGCCATCTGGGTTCCCATCATCTTCCTTTGGACACTTCCCAAAATTGGGATTTTATTTCTATTCCAGACACAACTTAGAAGGCAGCTCCTAATGCTCAGGAAGGGACCGTGAGGTGGTCAATCAAATCTGAAGTTGGGGGAAAGAATACCCCGTCCACTTCCTAGAGAGAGTCTACACATGCAGACGAAGCACTTGAGCATAGAATGCAGATGGACAAAATGTGGGCAACAAACAAGAATACTGAAAAACACTCCACTTGACACAGGTCAAGGTCCATCCTAGACTTTTTAATCTCAGCCTTCGGGTTAGCATGGGAACACAGAAATGGGACAGGGCAGATGCAGATCTGTGAAGATATCTTCATTGCTCACATGGAACAGGGACAGATGGATGTAAAGAATGTGCCTTGGCTGATCTGGAAAGAGCATGCTATCCTTCGGGAAAACATCTGGGCTGTTACATTGTTTTGCAGAATAGAAGACAAGAATTCCAAGCTCTCTCATCCTGCTTAAGACTTCAGTCATTCTTACATTGCTGTCACTGAAGAAGTTAAAAATGTATCTTTAAGTCTCTACAAAATTGAAGACATTTTGTGTATATGTGTCTAGTTTCTTAGGCCGCATTCAACTTTACTATGTGTAGAACATATGTCACAACTAAGTTGGGCCATGTTTGGTTACTCACCATTGGTCGTAGTTGAAATTCTGTTGCCAAACACCCAAAATAAAATTAACCATAAATGTTTTTCTGACAGTCTGTGGCTGAATGTGTGATATATACTAACAACAACAACAAAAATATCATCTGTGGCCAGTCAATGGCTTCTAATCCTTAGAAATGATTTAGACTATATAAAGGATATTGCAAGGCCTCCAAAATAAAGTGTGTTAAAGCAGTGATTATCCGGCAAATGCTAATTATATGTTTGTATGTATACACATGTATTTTATAATTACATCTGTTGGAATAAATAAGCATTCAATTAATATAAACATGCATTTCCTTTCTGTCTAATGAATCCCACTCTCACTTATACAAGGTTGTACTATATTTAGAGCCACTTTCACTATACGCATAGTCACAAGTCCTTCTGGCTTAGAATGTAGGAATTCGTAATTTTTGAGAGGTAAAAAACTATAAGGGTTTAAGGTTGAAAAACCCGAAGTTAAAGCATTTGGATTGGTAAGGAGGCTAAAGGAGATAGTACACGTCACGGACCTGAACCCACGTCTGTCACTGACCATAGAAAGATGAGCACCTTAGCCAGCTATCTTTGTTTCTCTAGTTATAAAATTAAGCTTTATACGTGGGATCTAAAAAAATGGTACAAATGAACTTATTTACAAAACAGAAATAGAGTCACAGATGTAGAAAACAATCTTACCGTTACCAGGGTGGAAAGGAAGGGAGGGAGATTGGGATTGACATCTACACACTACTATATATGGAATAGATAACTGCTATATAAGGACCTACTCTATAGCACAGGGAACTCTACTCAGTACTCTGTAATGACCTATATGGGAAAAGAATCGAAAAAAGAGCGGATATATGTATAACTGATTCACTTTGCTGTACAGCGGAAAGTAACATAACACTGTAAATCAACTATACTCCAATAAGAATTTTAAAAATAAGCTTTGTAATTCATAAATTCGTTTTATGACATATTTATAAAAAATCGATAAATATATTTTATATGTTCATAATATACTTATGTGGATATACATACATATTTAAACAAAAAAAGCTAGAAAAAGAAAGTAAAGACCACTATGCCTTATTTATATTTACTATGATTAGTTTCTTTTATGCCACCATTTTAAACTTAGAAAACCCTTTATAGTTTATTAAGTGTGATTCCTGGGGACAAATAGATGTAACTAATTAATCTATTATTTCTGCCATAATAAGTAAGTGAGCCTTTGTTTCTCCCAATTTTGAAAAAGTGGG
Organism: Balaenoptera physalus; assembly: GCF_965194825.1. Lineage (NCBI taxonomy): Eukaryota > Metazoa > Chordata > Mammalia > Artiodactyla > Balaenopteridae > Balaenoptera > Balaenoptera physalus. Next base: position 58,616,938 of record NC_138886.1, read on the forward strand.
AAGGTGCTTAAGACAATGCCAAAAGTGAGGAAGAGAGAAATCAGGCCTCTTCTTCCTACTGAAGTTTGGCTGTTTTGAACTTTAAATGTTGAATACACATCATTTTCCCAGGATCAGTAATTAGCTATTTCCTTATGCAAATGGACACAACTTAAAGATGCCTCATCTTCCTCCCCCATATCTTCTCTCTTTTTTGTTTTTCATTCAGCCTTACCAGGGAGAACAAACATGAGCTGAATCACCTGTACTATTCCCCTACTATGGATTCACTTCCAAGTAGCAGTGACATAATCACTTCTTCCTTTCCTCCCTGCCAGGGCATGGTACCCACACATGCGAGTCTCACAGAGCCATGCCATATTCCAACCTCAGATTCTCCCTCAAGCACCTCCCAGAAAGCTTGACTAACTGGTACATCTTCAGGTCTGCTATGATGGAGAGCCCAGAAACAGCCTTCTAAATTGTGTCAAATTTTCATTTCCCTGAAAGGTACATTTAAACAGTTTTCATGACAGGCCAGATGAAACCTTGGCTCTACCAAATCAGCTGGTTTGGGTTATTGTACAAAACTTTTGCTTAATCAAAAATGCGTTATCATTTTATTTTTGCTGTTGTCACTGTTTATTTACTTTAGAGTAATCATTAATTTGCTTACGTGCAGTGATGAAATTGAAATAAAATGGCAGATGGCTACAGAATAGTGCCTGGGGATGAAAAAAATTTAAATACAAAAAGGTTCAAGAGAAGGCATTTAGTGATTTAGTAATAATATTCGTAAGAGATATAAGTTCTTTCAAAATCAGAATGATAGGCCAGAGGTTATGTACAATTTAATAGTTAAGTTTTGTTTTGTTTTGTTTTCCATTACCTTCAAGCCAAATTGTTTTTATTCTCATTGAAGGGACATAATTAATCCCTAATTGATTTTCTTTAAAAAAAAGAAATGAAAAACATCCAATAATTCAAATATTTGTATTGTATCACATACAATCAGATATTGTTTAACACAATGGTTTCTCCCTTTAAAACTTGTTCAGGGGTAATATTTATGCTTATTTTATTTGAATAGAGAAGACAGAAGTTATCATGCTTTGTAAAGGTCCCCAGGATGAGGGCAATGTAATAAATTCCAGTTACCAAGGATAAGAAGCCTAACAGATTCATTCTTTCATTTCTGCTCAAAACACCATGCAGGCAATAATAGTTCCAGTGCCTGTTTCACTCACAGCTTTAAGAAATGTGCTATGAAGTTGGCCTGCAAAGAAATCCACCCATCACATTTCAAACTAACACATCAGCTGACTCCTTGAGCCCACTGATATAACTCTCACAGCTGTAACTGACAGCCCCAGGAGCAGGTGGCTTTAAAGAATACCACTTTGACTTTCAAAACACATTTCTAATGTAAATGTAAAGCTTCATAAGTTATTTGCTTCTACCTAGAGCAATTAACATAAATTTGTAGAAGTCTTTATTGACAACTTTTCTATTTCTTCAACAAGGTAACAGGTGGGGGAAATTCTAGAGGGAAATGAGGAGTGACTGCTAATACATGGTTTCTTTTCGGGGATTAAAGTGCTGTAAAGTTGACAGTAATGATGGTTGTATAATTCTGTGCATATACTAAAAACCACTGAATTGTACACTTTAAATGCTCCCCCCCCCAAAAAAAGCAAGGTAACAGGCATTGATTTCATTCCTACTCTCTTCAACTGATAACATCAACTGGAAATACTTAAGCAAAGTCTATGTGCAGTAAGCAAGCAAGAGAGCTGGATATCAAGGGAGGTGTAAACTCAAAACTGATGCTACTTCTCTTTTTAGTGAGGGAAGGATTATGTTTTAAGCATGCCTCAGTTTGCATCACCTTAAAAATAGAGTCATAATTCTGCTTTTTAAGGATTTATTACAGATTGAACTGATTTTGTAATCTCTCAATTAGCAAGTTATAATCTATGCATGGAAATAAATCAAGTTAAAAAGATGAGATGGAGTTTTAAAAATCTAAGTAAATCATGTATTTCTATACAACAAAGTTTAAAACTTTGTTGATAACAAGGCCAAATGCAAAATGGGGTATGGGAGATAACAAACTAAATAATTTAGACAGAGCAATTTAAATGGATAGTGGTCAATAACAATTTAAAATATACATATACTGTTTCAGTGCCATAGAGGCTCTTTCATATTAAGAGTAATTAACATATTATAAATTGAACAAAATATATGTGTGGATAGATGTGTCTATATAACCCTGGAAAAGAGCTGAATAGTCATTCAATCAACTGTAGTCAGATGGTGTAGGATGAATATACTTTTATAGTTACCCCTTCCCTCAAACCATCAAACAAACAATACCCTTCAAAAGACTTTAAGATAAGCAGTGGTTTCTTAAAGTTACACACTCATCATGCTGTTCCTGTAAGAAGAGCATAAAATATTCTTCAGTACAGAGTTAAACAGTGCTTAAGAAGGAGATCTCTACTGGTAAATGGATATGTTTTTTGTGTTTTTTCAGCTTAATGTTGCTGGGATTCAGATGATAAATAAACTCTTCAGGGTTCCCTGCCCAAGGGCAAATAAAGATGCAGAAGTTCTCCTTCCTTTTATAGTCACGAGATGATACTCTCCTTCAATAGTCATGGTGATACATGGATTCAAATTTCAAGAGTTTATTACTTTTACAAAGTCTTTAGAAAAGAATCCTTCGTCTTTTTCAACCCAGGATTGGCAAACAGTGTTGGCTCTCTTGTAGATGGTAAGGGTGATAGTTGAAATGTCTAAATGTATATATTTTAATGATCTAAACGCTTCCAATGCCCAAGCCAGAAGCTTAGCAAAACTACAACTGCTTTAAAAGCTGTGCATTTTGAAACAGTGCATGTGTCAGGGCACCAGAAGGCTACTAATACACCCAATAGAGTTCGTTAGTTAGTTAGTTATCTATCTATCTATCTATTTATTTATTTTTGGCTGCGCTGGGTCTTCCTTGCTGTGCGTGGGCTTTCTCTAGTTGTGGCGAGCGGGGGCTACTCTTCCCAGTGCGCAGGCTTCTCATTGCGGTGGCCTCTCTTGTTGCAGAGCACGGGGCTCTAGGAGCGCGGGATTCAGTAGCTGTGGCACATGGGCTCAGTAGTTGTGCCTCGTGGGCTCTAGAGCGCAGGCTCAGTAGTTGTGGCACACGGGCTTAGCTGCTCTGTGGCATGTGGGATCTTCCCGGACCAGGGCTTGAACCCGTGTCCCCTGCATTGGCAGGCGGATTCTTAACCACTGTGCCACCAGGGAAGTCCCCAATAGGGTTTTAAACCACAGTTTCCTGAAGGATCTACCACTGAACCAAAAAACTGTTAATAACCCACATCAAAGTGAAGTGCTATTAGATGGAAACAAAAGTAATTTATACATTTGAAGCAAGAGGAAATTCAAGATAGAGGTATATAACTGACAGTGGCAGAGAGCTCCCCATTTTCCCATCTTGTTTGACTAATAAGAGAATTTCCTACAGACTTCAATTGATTACATGTTTGATAAAATAGTTTCACAGTGAAAAGTACTCAGGGCTTATTGATAGGCTATCAATCCTCATTCCTCTATTTAGTTTATCCAAAATTTAAGCTAAATCTATACTCTAAAAATTTCATATAATAGTATTACTTATATTGTTCCTTGTACTTTTCTCTATATGTTTTAAAATTTACATATTTTTGAAACTTTTTCCCAAATCTATGGCTTTTTAAAAAAATTCTCTCAATAATGTCTTTTGATGAGAAGTTAATTTTGATGATATTCAAGTTATCAATGTTTTCTTTTAGAAACTGTGGTGTGGGGTTGTAGGGGTTTGCAGTTTTATGGGTTTGTTGTTATGGGGAAATATATCCTAATCTAAATCACAAAGATTTTCTTCTATGCTTTCTTTCAGAAGTTTTATACCTTTTAATCGATAACATTTGGACCTATAAGTTAATTTTTGTATTCTGGTGTAAAGTATGATTCAAAGTTTTGTTTTTTGGCATATGAATACTTACTTTTTCTAGCACCATTTTTTGAAAAGATAGGCGCATGGATAAACAAGCTGATATACTCATCCAATGAAATACCATTCAGCAATAAAAAGGAATTAACTATTGATACACACCCTAACCTGGATTAATCTTGAAATAATTATGCTTAATGTAAGCCAGGCAAAAAAGTGTGCGTATTACATTATTCCATTCATACAAAATTCTAGAAAATAAAAACTAAAATACAGTGACAGAGAGGATCAGTGTTTGTTTGGGGAGTGCTGGGAACCAAGCTAGCAGAGGGAGGGCCAAGACGGAGCAATTACAAATGTGATAAGGGTTTCACAGGTGAATACATATGTTAAACCTGATCACATTGTAGGTCTTAAATATGTGCAACTTATTCTATATCAATGTCAATAAAGATATATACAACGCAGTATGTATGTGTATATATTCACACAAACACACATATATAAAACATAAGTGTTTCAACAGATTCTTCTTAATAGTTAACATTCACAATCGAGTCATGTCACATTGTTCTCAAAAAGGCAAGAATCTTTGGAAAATTTTGTTCATCTACATGTGTGGTTAAGTGTGGTTGGTTGGTTTGCAAACTTGCTTCTTGAGGGAAGAACCTGAAGAAGTATTTAAAAACAGAGCTGATCGATCTAAGCAATATAGATAGCTATTATCCAATTAATCACATTTATGTTCCCCATCCTTTAGTTATACTGTAAGTGGTGAGGTTCAGGAAAATCACGAGATTAGCAACATTTAGCAACTGGCTAAATGAAAACCTCTGGCAAAATTTGTCTCTAAAAGTACAACAGATTTATCACTGAAAAATGCTCTCAAATGAAGGTAATTATGCAGCTAGTTACAAAGACAAAAATAAAAAGTTGATATAAGGGGGAAAGATCAGAATGCGGCAGTGAGGTCTGCTCCCCACCGGTGGAGTTTTGAGCTAACCACAGTGGCCTGGAGCATAAGAAGCCAAGGGGATGTAAGCCTAGCGGAGGTCCGGGAAGGGTTGGGGCCAGAGGACTTGGGGGCTCGCACTGCCAGACGTGACAACTCTTCACACGTGGATATTTACCCTGAGGTTATGGGCTTTTCTGTGATCACTGAACTGCTATTTAAACATGTGCCTATTTCCTAGAACAGTAATTTCCTACACCACTGTTTTTGTATGAGAACCACATTTGGTTGCTTAAGTAATAAGCTATTAATTCACGACCCATAAAAAGGATGAGATTTATTTTTCCATCAGATATCAAGTGCAGCACCCTGCATTAGACTTGAATTTGAAATGCAATTCCTAAGCATGGGTAGTGTTCCAAGAAGCACTTTCCTCTCATATTTTTCTCTCCTTGACACTTCGTGTTTTAAATCTATATTGTCACCACGTAGAAAATACAAATAGTTCTGTTTTTTTTTCTAAATACACTGGGTACATCATGCTTGATCTAACAAAAACTCTATAACCAAGAGTACATTAAACTGTTTAGTTATCAAAAGGAAGAAGAAAATACAGAATGTTTAGTTTCCTCCATTTAATATAATTTTAAACTGCTAAAGCCATCTTAAAATATTTCAACTTCATTAGTAACTGATCTTCATGGTTTCTGAAATACATATCATGGTTTCTGAAATACGTATCATATCATGTGATTAACCTGCCCCCATAAAGTATTGGGGCAGGTTAATCACAGCAGTTTTGTCATTAATAGTATTAACAGCAAAGACATACCTCCTGAAACCACATATTGCAGAAATAGAAAGTCTCAGTTCAAGTGTTGTTTGTATACAGAGAGAAAACTGGAAGACAAACTTTATGAGACTCTGGGTTCCTTAGGACTAGTTTTGAAGGATTATAGATCATGTATGTGAAGGTTATAAACCAGGGTTCCCAGGAAAGCTGGATATAGAACAAAATCACCAGTGGAACAGGAATTGAAAATATCTCCTCTGAAAAGAAATGCAGTGAATGTAAAATGTATATATAGAAAGTTTCACTACAGACAAATACACTCTCTTTGGCAGGGGTCATTTTTAAAACTACTGTCACAAACCTAGGAAAAAGGGTACATGTGGGCGAACTGCTTGCTCCAGGGTTTAGGTGTATTCCTACTTCAAGAAGGAAGCCAGCCAAGGAATCACTGTTCAGGAATCTGTAAGAATAGCTGAGTCTCCCTTGTTTTCTTCAATCATGTTCCTAAAAAACAAAGACTGGCAAGTATGGGAGTCACATTCCTTACCTTGCTCTTTGACTATAAGAATAACAACAGCATATCAGAAGCTGGTAATTGAACCCTACTATTTTGATAATATCCCCACTGCAAAACAGCTCAGTGAAGGACAGAGGTTGGTCCCACGGGTGACTTACTAAAGCCATACTTTCATGTCTGAGTAAGACAAGATTTGAAGGAAAAAGACGCGAGTAGACCAGTAACCCTCCCTAGCTGAAGCTTCTTGAGGGCAAGTGCTGTCCAATTCACGGCTGGGTCCTCAGTGCCTAGCACAGATCCTGAAACACGTTAAGTACTCAGCACATATTTACGAAGTGAAAGGGGAATACAAAAAAAAATCATATGCAATGTGAACTGCCTAGAAACTCTAACATTTGAAGAGGAAAAGTGACTATGAAGGACAGTCCAGCCCCTTCCTGTTGGCAATTCCAAAGAAAGGACATCAATGGCCCAAAGGTTAAAGCTGTAGTGCTCTAAGTGTTTAGCCTCAGCACTTCTTTGGGTAGATGGCTCTGTCATCTCAGCCCTGGGTGCTGCTCCTGGTAAAAATGTCATGCCTGCTTTGGGGGTCTTCTTATCACCTGGAATGTTCCCTCTCTAAGTATGTTTTTTATGTCTCTCCTCATATAAACTCTACACATCCACCTCTTTCAAATACTACCATCATCAGTAAGTCTTTCCTGTTTATCCTAGTTGTAAGTAGTTTCTCCATTTTTTGAATGATAAAATATTTTATAAGTAGTTTTTAAAGACTGTGTCACATTGATTCAAAAAAAAAACCTAGGGAAAAACATGACAAAACAATGCAGACGTGTTTTATGATGAATTCATGATGAATTCATTTGGCTTCTATGTTGCTCTTTTTATTCATTCTATTCATTCTGCCTCAAATATCATTACTAGTCCACAATCCTGTCCCCTCTCCTCATACAAATGTTCTAAGACCCAGCTAGAGAGTCGCTTTCTGCAAAAATACCTTCCCTGACTTCTTCGTCATCTCCAATTCCAGATGAATTAGGCACTCACCCATATGCTTCCATAATACCATAAGCCCATCTCCTTCTTTACTAAGGATGCTACAATTATCTAGGAAAATGATGTCTCCTACTGAACTGAGTCCCTTGAGGAAAGGGATGGCACCTTAGTCACCACGATATTTCTAGCACTTTGCCAGGTATCATAGTGGTTGCTCAACATTTTATGAATACATTTATTTATGTATCTCCTGTATTGAACTGTGAGCTCTTTGAGGTCAAGAAATTCCTAATTCAATATGTTTGTACATAGTAGGTATTCAAAATATCTGATCAATGAATAAATGAATCATATAACTTTCAGGCTAGAAGTAATTGTAGATATTTTAAATCCAACCTCCCTCTTATACAGATGAGGTATAAAAATCAAGCTAAGTTACATATATTTATTCATGGAATCAAGATTTAGGCATAAGTCTTTGGATTCTAGTATACGATGACATTTTTGAATGAATGATTGAATAAATGAACAGATAAATGATTAATCATATCTGAAGACTAAGCTATTAGGCAGTCATCACTGTGACTAGATATTCAGAAATGAAACCTCTGTTTCATGAAAATTTAACAAAACCTGCTGCTGCCAACCTTTTTTTTTTTTTTTTTGAATTCTCCTAGGATGTATGAGGGCCTGATAGTTATAGGTAATCCATTAAAATTGAAACAGGAGCATGTCATTTTCAAAATATTGCAACTGAACCATTAAAAATAATTTTCAATTCCAATAGCCTTTTGCTTAATCAGCAAAATCTTTTACATACAAATGTTCTATACATTGTGGAGGTGCAAAATTATAAATAATACCATTTATCAACATCACAGGGAGTTAGCGTTTGGGTCTGAAAATCTCAAAGGTGTTAAACTAGGGCCAGAAATTTCATGAATAAGATAGAAGGTCCCTCCTTCCCTCCCTCCCTCCCTGCTAACAGTGACTTTAAGGCAGTGTGACAGCTACTTGAGCATTAATTGTCAATAACAAAGACTTAGCCTGCATCTCTCTGGAACCTTTCACTCCTATCTCTCCTAAATCACCTATCAAGAAATTGGTAATTAGGCTGCTAGAGACATCTGGGCTAAAGGGATTCTGAACCAAGTGGTTTTGAAAGGCTGATTATTAACCTTTGGTAAAACACAAATAAGAGAACACAGTAGACGGATTCTCAGCTTCAATAGAGGGAGAGAAGGTCAGGACTATGTGTCTTAGGTAGATTTGATTTTTCTATACTACTATTAGACATCCTAGATTATTTTTAACCTGATAAAAATAATCACTAATTCTAATGACTTTTGAATCAAATTAAGCCAAGTAAAAAATTCTAGTATACACCTGAGTTTTCCACAAGTACTTTTTAGAGGCATATAAGGGGCTCTATTTTCCATAGAATTCAGAAGAAATGTTAATATTTTAGGAAGCTTCTATAAATGTTAATCTTCTCAATTCTAGGTACTTCCTAAAGTACATGTGGTGATATTTGCCTCCTGTTGAGCTTTTGCATGCCATTAGCACAAATCTAATACCTCCTATGCAGCAGTACAAACACTGACATCATTTCATTACGTAGAAATATGCTTCCCAAACTTAAATTCAGAAACATATCTGACCCTAGACAAAACAGTGATATTTGTTGGCAACATTTTACCTTCTCTACCAAAAACTTCCTTTCCTAATTCCAGAGACCTCTTCTCCCAGACCAAAGCACCTCTCATCAATCTAGAGAGTTCATTTTAACCCACTTAAGTGAAATTTTCATCAAGTATCCTCTAACAAGGACTTGGTATCTCCTCGCACCCCAAGAGTTACTATCTCTTTGAGCCTCAAAACTTTCAGGAGAAAGAGCTGTAACAGTATAATTACAGGCAACATGACCAATACTTAGCAGAAGAAAGCCCACCCTACCCAACATTCCCCAAATTCTATCAGGTGGTCAGTTACCCTCCAACCTATTTACAATTATGGACCTGTAGAAATTAATGGTAAAAGCAAAATGCCTATAGCTCTCGCTACAGACAGGCAAAGAGAAGATCTTTATTAATCTCTTCTTTTGAAAAGCTCTCTCTCTCTTTAGGAGACATCTCTGAGATAACTTCCTGTAAAAACTGGAAAAAAAATTAAGCCCTCTAATTATCACACATCTCCTTCTTTACCCACAACCACTAGTAAAACTACAATTCCCTTCATGTGGTGGCAATTCATTTTCAAAGGATAAAAATTAAGAAGAATCACACCTTGCAATTTGGTTTGTTCATTCTTTTTGATTTATTAAAACTGAGCAGTCACATAATATTCTTAAGAGAGACTTTAAAGCTCTCAATGCTTAAAGAAATTCCCTAAAAGAGATCTTATGCATCTTCTCCATCAAAGAAACTTTATTATTTTTACTTAAGGATGATATTAGTTTGTAAAACAAACAAACAAAAACCAAATGCTACTAATGAGAAACACTGTTAAATTCCTACTTGAATTACAGTTCAAGATGAAAACTGACAAAACAGAATATTCGAATACTTTTATATACATCAGAGTTCCAGATTTGGGAAACTTCCAGATATAGGGAAGATATTTCTATTGTTTCAAAAAAGTATCCCATCAAACATGCTTTTCAGGGAAAAAATAGAAAAAAAAAAAAAAAAAAGCAATTTACACTTTTTTTCTTCCTTAATTTTACCCTCCTTTCTCTGCCCAAACTACTAATTTTCTTCCTCCTTATATCTTGAGATGGATCAGTTTCAAAAACAAATGAAGGGCCATCCCAAGCAAATGAGTTTTGATGGTAAATGTTACATGCTTTTGTTAAACTAGTGAATAAAAACAGAAAGAGAGCCTTGCTCTCAATGCCTCACACACACTACACTACACCTTGTTTTCTTGTCTCCATATCACGTCTTGCATTAATTTGTAGAGGTCAGTAAATTTGGTCCTATGATTACATAAAAAATAGTCGCATCTTTAAAAGTTGTTAGTTTTTAATTCCCCACTGATAATGAATGGTGTTTGAACCTAAAAGACTGCTTTAAATAAGCAGAAGCCTTTTGTAAAAATCAACCCAGAAGCAAGTACGGTGGATCCTTGAACAACATGGGTTTGAACAGCGTGGGTCCACTTTATACGTGGATTTTTTCAATAAATACATATATGTACTGTAAATGTATTTTCTCTTCCTTATGATTTTCTTCATACCATTTCTTTGTTCTAGCTTACTTTATTGTAAGAATATAGTATATAATATATATAACACACAAAATGTGTTAATTGACTATTTATGTTATCCATAAGCTTCTGGTCAATAGCCTACTACTAGGCTCTTAGTAGTTAAGTTTTGGGGGAGTCAAAAGTTATAAGTGAACTTCTGACCGTGTGAAGGGTCAGTGCCCCTAATCCCCACATAATTCAAGGATCAACTGTATAAGAGGATAAAATAGGTTTGATAATAAAGGCTCAAGAAGCAAGTATTTATCCCTCATGATTAGTTATGATTGCTTTGTACATGTGCTCAGACCTTATGAACCTTACACTACTTTAGAATACGAAAAGCAGCAAAGACAAGGCAAAGGTTTTCAAGAAGCGGCTCTGTGGAGCTTTGGAGTAAGGAGCCTTATTTTTGCATATTTTACATACCAGGCTTCTATAGCTGACCTGCTTTGCCAGTCACTGGGCAAAATGTCAACTTTTACACACACACCTTTCTTGCACCACAAAGGGCTTCCTTAAAACTAAGAATAAACACCAACTGCAACACTTCCTGCAGGCCAGCTCTTCTTTGCACAATATTCTCTAAATATTCTATGTACTTGAGTCTTTTATTATGCTTTCACCTTATTTTACAAATATAAGCAAAACCAACAAAATCAAAGCACAGACACCAATGATAAAAACTTAGGTCAATACAGTTAAAAAATTAAGATAAAGATGAAAAACATCAGGCCTGCACTAAGAGCGAATCATTGTCTCTAATTAAATATTTGTAAATGTAATTAAAATATAAAATATGATAAAAAGCATTTTAGAGACTTTATAGTATTTTTTAGAAACCCAATATACATGGTCTAACTTTGGACACTGGACTACAGGGCATGTTTTCAACAATATATTATACACAATATATTACACACGAAACTCCCACTTGCATGTACAATTTAAGATAACAAAGACGGTAACATTATTCCCATCTCGCTCTTTTGCCTTTCGTTTCTGTCATACTCCTGACAAATTACAGAGCCATGACTTCAATAAGATGGCCTACCCAAGTAGCTCTGCAATGGAATATCATCTCTGTGTCTGCATATAGTTATTTCTGAAAGGGATCCCCTTGCGATCAGAAAAGCAACTCTGTGAGGTTGAAGCCCCACGGGAGAGGTGAGCTCTTACCACAGTGTTTAGGTGTTGACACCAGGGCAAAGGAACAGAACAGAAGGCCCACGTGCTTCCACTGGAGATCTAGAACCCCTTCCTCTGGGTCTTGGATCAGGAATTTTAAACTTGCCTCAGAACAAATAACTCAGTTCCTAGCCTCTCAGTATCCTAAGTTGTTAGCTGATTGTGAAGCTTGGACCATCTTGGGTCCTATAGACTGTTATTCATGTTTTGACAACAGTTACAGACAGCTTGCTTTTGTGAGATCCCATGACTTGGTCTTAGACACTTTCCATTCCACGTTAAAATTAAGCCCATTATACTTAAATTTTATTTTTGTTACTAGTGTATGTCTTAATTTAAAAATACTAGCAAATATTTTCTTGGTTTTTTTTTTAAATCTTCATTATAGTTACATAAAATGTAAGTCTATGAATAAAATTTAATTAACCAGTATTAAAGAAAATGATTTAAGATTACTAACTTTTGGGGCCACAACGATACCACTCAATTAATTAATATTATAAGAAAATTAACCTTAAAGAGTTAATCTGTATATAATAAGTGTGCTTTTTCTCTCCCCTACTAGAATATGAACCGTATCAGGATAGGTTCGGCAAATGATTCACAGTGCACTTGACCCTGTGCTTTGCACATGATACCCCTCAAGCATGGTAACTTGATTAGGACATAGTTAAATGATGGGAAAAGAGGAAGAAGAAAGAAGCAATAGTGGCTACCATTTATTGAGCAGTTGTTACATTGTAAATACTGTCCTAGGCCCTTTTCATATATTATTACTTAATTCTCAGAAAACCCAGGGTGGTAGTTATCTTACATACAAGGGAAAGCAAAAGAAGGAAGGGAAGAGAGAAGAGGAAGAAAGGAATGAAGGAGGAAGTGATATGGCTCAACCCTGTGTTTTTCTGGTGACAAAACAAAGCAGAGAGAATGACTCCTCTGTGGGTCATGGCAGATTCCATATTGGAAGAAAACCTTCTGACTTGCAATCCAGTGCTCTTTTAGTTTTCAGCAGTGATCTTAACGGTGAATTATTAAAAGAAATCTGGAAAAGTCTAAAAGGCAACTTACTGCTTAGAACCAACAACTGAAATAGGAGAGACAGTGCGAGATCCTGAAAACGTAACCACTGAGTCCAGAGGATGATTATCATAAGGAGACTTGGGTTCAGCATTGCATTCAACAGTGCCTACCAGATAAAAATATAATTGCACACTTGAAATCCCAGTGCACATGCAAATGAAACAAAACCTGGTAGGCACATTTTTGCCACCGTAATTCTGACAGGAATAGGTAAGAATTTTAGGTGAAAATCTTGAAAGCATATTGTTAGTTTTTAAACAACAGCAATCCATCTGGTTAAATTACAAAATATTCCATAAGGCCACATTTGTGTCAGGAAGATGCACTTTACACTTTGGACTTTTCCACCTCTCAGAAAATAGGTTTCTTCCTTTGTCCTTTCAGAATTGTCAAAGAGACACATGCTACCTGATACGCTCTTTCTTTCAGAATCTATTCTCTAGCTATCTACTGTCATTTCTGACAGAACAACAACATTTGGGTATGTAATACAGTAAATTGTTAGGGGGCAAAACACTTTGCCCAGTGAAGCTGTAGCTGAAGTACAATTGCAGTAACATGAATGGATATAATCCTCTTCTAAGAACCAGGATGACTGTTCTTATAGCAGAGATCTAGTCCATTAGAATCTCAACGACTGGGAAAGTGGGTTAGGACTGTATAACTTGATAATATATGTGACTGTTATATTGAATAGTGGGACTCTTTATTTGTGAATTGAGATTATTAATAGTAACGGTGATAATAAATACACCATTGCTTCAGTAACATGCTATTTGCCATAATACAAACACTAGCAAAATCTTCAACAGATGTGCTCAAAAGCAATTTGCAAAACAAATAAACCACCACCTACTGTTAAAGGGTAGTTTGAATATTTCAAAAGCAACAACTTAATAAAGATTAAGGAGTCTAATAAGCTTTCATGTTTCTTTTAACAAAAAAGCTTTCAAGAGTCAATCAGAGATACTGAGGAAGAGAAAAGTCATGCTCAAATGTGCTATGTGAAGTATGGTAATAAATACATGTAAGGGAGGTGGATTTTAATATTAATAACAAATTCTGTTTTCTCACCAATGACTGCCCGTGAGGCACGTTCTTAAGTCGACTTGCGTGGCTATGGCTATTTGTCAAAACTTGCTTCATCATTTATAGTCTCAGAGTTCTTTTCCTTTTAGCTCAGTGTTGTGATGGAATCAATACAAATCTGCTCTTAAAATATCTATCTCTGACCTGTGTTTGTTTTAAGCTGCATCATTCATAATGGTGATGGATAGGTTATGCTATTCCTCTTTGTCTGCACAAAGCACCACAGCATAAAAAGTGCATATATTTTATGCCCAAGGTCAGGAGAAAATTAATGGATAAAGAGCTAGATAAAAATGGAGTTCAAGCTGAATGGTCTGAGTATGCTCTACAGGGTACAGACCAGGCAGGCAGTACAAAGCCCATTACGCTTAAACACTCTTGAAGCATTTCAGAAGTAGAATCGTTTCCACAGGCTAACATATACAAGCACCAAGCTCTCTCATAAAAGCACCGAGCTGCCACAGAGAGCCCACAGGAATGCACAAAGTGCTCCTTTCCCTGGGTTCCCATGGCATACTCCATCTATTAATTTTTACCTTGAGCAATAAGTCTATTTGTGTTTAGCGCTAGAGTTGAACAAGTTACGCTATCTTGTCATTGGTAAACTTCTCTTTTAAAGGCTTTCCTACTAATACTCTCTACTGCTCCTCTCCAACTTTGCCTGGCGAATACACAAGAGTGGTAGGTCTCAGTGAAGGGGCAGGGTTAGCTCTTTCCAACAAGAGCCAAGCTTTATAGTGAACAGTTACACTCTACTTTGTAGAATATTCAACCGCAGACATCTAAATGGCAGCAAACTAAGCAGGAATTAAGGGGGGGGAAAGCTGAGAATTATAAAATCTGTCATGAAGAACATCATAAAAATCATCCATGAGGACGATCACAGCTTATAATATCTACACATAAACATAACAAAAAAAAAGCATTTTGCAGAGTGAAGCAACTCAAAACCAGTGGTTTTCTTCACATACCTTGTTGAGGAGAAGGGCATCGCCTTTCTGATGGAATAACAATTAAGCAAAGTCATGGTGGAATTTATTTTTTAAATCTCAGTTTTAGATTTAGAAAACCGGTATGTGATGAATAGATAGTGAATTTTTTCCCCTTTTGTTTGCTTTGTTTTGTTTTAAGGGAAACTCATAGTAACAGCTGTGATTCGTCCCTACAGTAAAGTCTGTGGAACTGTATAAATAAACTGCTTCTGGAAGCTGAGGAAATTGCCCATTATCTCCGAGAGCATGCTCTGATAAGAGTCTATCAACACAAAGCTAAAACTCATCCCCAGCATCTAGAGAGGAGTTTCTGGTGACGGCTCCTGGTTATGGTCTCTTTCAGGCTGATTATGTGGCACCAGAAAATTATGTGAAAAAGCTAAAGTTAGGAAAGAACTAAAGTTGGTGGAAACAAAAATAACGTGTTCAGTGGTGATACAGAAACTAAACCCAAAAGTCAACAACTCTGACATTGCAATGCAAAATGCTTTTTTTTTCACATAATTTATAAACAGATACGAGTAGTATTCTATGAGTTCTCTTACTAAATATAATAGGCAAGTTCTGGATGTCAGTAAAACTGGATTAAACTCTTCAGTTAGCCACAAATCGGGTGTGGCTTTGACCCCGAATTTAATTTTACAAATAAAGAAACTGAAGCAAAAAGATTAAGAGTCAGGAGAGAATCTTTTAGAGTGCCTCCACCCTAACAAAAAGCAAAACCAAACCCTCCCCAAAATCTTCTATGATGTTCTCTTAACACAAAAAGTCCTAGGTTTATGATCTGAGGAGAGAGGTGTTTACTTGTTAATTGTTTGCTTGTTAACAGCATTGCAGAAATAAGACTTTCTGCCCTGCATCCACAGGGCAGTCACATACATGAAATGGCTTCAGGGAAATTCCTCATTTAGGGAAAAAGCAATTATGAGGAATTTGTAAGGACTATAAAAATATTTTAAAATAGTAATAAAAGGCTGAAATGAAGAATAATGGTCTAAAGCTACAAAGAGAAGAAATTATGATTAAACATCATAAAAAATTCTGCAAGGGGAGTTAATAGAATAACTGCTCAGAGAGATAACTTGAGTCATCTTCATCAGAGGCATTCAGAAATAGATTAGATAACAACCTAGTAGGAAGTCTAGAGAAGCCCCTTCTGAATTACATGTGTACTGTCTGGCTTGAAAAAATATGTAAAGGACAATATAGCAACATTCCCACCATCAAGAGAATGAAGAAAAAGTTCAATTTCTGGGGTTTTAGGAGATTGGGGAGACCCCGAATCATCTCATACAAAGCTGTGGGCCCTCTTCAAAAGTCAGTTCATTCTGGGTCCATGGCCATCAGCCAGATAAATCCCATTAATAATAAAAATGGCTTAAAGCCAGACTGAATGCATTTTTTCTCAATTCAGAACAGATGGAGCCATCTTTTCCTGACTATTAACTATATCTCTAGCCTTCATGAAAATTGCCTTTGTTTTACTTTCTCTACCTGTAACATGGAAACGATAAAAGCTCTTCTCTTTCCCTAAAAAATACTGTATAATTTGTATCACATAAGTAAAAAGCATTAGTAGGAGTATTTATGAAACATTGCTACTAATTCTGCACTTTTCACCTATGCAAAACATTTTGTAACTACTGTTCAATATTATGACTACAATATGAATGAGGTTAATATTTACATTTTGTTTGCATTTCAATTCTAGTAGAATGATTTTAGAATTCATGCGTGCATAAACTTAGCAGAAAATAATCTCTCTAATGAATATTTTACATTTCATTTAGGGACAAGTATGGTAATACTAAGAGATAGTGCTGAGGACAAGCTATACCATCTACCTTTTAGTCTTTCTGATTGAAACCTGTCTCAGCTGATCTCAAGAGAAGACTAGAAGAAAGCAGTAGTCACTTCATAAAATCGCCAAAATCATCCTGATCAAAATATTAATAATTGGTAGTAGCCTACAATAAAAAAAGCTCTATCGGCATTGTCAATCAAGAAGCACACATTTCTCAGGAAGTGTCGCTTTAAGGTAATCAATTTGGACATTATCTACTATTACAGCTGTTACAATATTGACCTCCCTCCTCCAACAGATTTCTCTGGACACATTAATTCATGATGACAATATTCAGAGGACCCTAAAAATTGCCTTAACAGTTTCAATAATGAATCATGAATTAAATAATATCAAAGGACATTAAATAATAAAATGTCCATTAAAGTGTTATAATCTTGGCAGTTTGAAAGCACCAAGGAAACACTCAATTTATTAGGTGTTTTTACATAGCAAAAGGAAGGCTAATATCTGAGAGAAGAAATATCTTTCTTAAACTTTCCAGATATTTTGTTATTACTCTTAGAGCTCAAGGCACAGTTTCCTGTGGGTTCTTTTCATTTTTCTCCACTCAGTGAAATGAATATCCATTTTCACCAGACTTCCATTCTTCCCCCAGAGCTATTAAAACTCAATTGCTCAATTAATTGCCAATCTCATTTAAATGACTCACTGAACTCCAAACAACTTTATATAAAATGAAGGGATATGCTGACTTTTCATAAGTAGTTACAACTTTAAAAATAAATTTTAAAAAGATGAATGAGCATGTCCAAGAGAGGAAGGACTTTTATTAATTACAAAATCAATATTATATAAATAAAGTAAAAGTGAATTAATCCAGCATTGGCAATAAGTCATGGGGATAATGTGGTCATCTATTTTATTAAACTGATGCAGTCAGATCACACATCAGATGTAACAATGGTTACTGTACTCTGCGAATACCTGTTCCATAGTTCAGATTGCAAACAGGTAGAAAATCTCTAACTCTGAACTTAATAAGGTGAAGTTTTAAAGTCTGTGTTTACACTATAGGTCTCATTTACCACGAGTGAGCTAGATTTTTCCTGACGGTAACTCAGATTGCACGTGTACATGAGAAAGAATGAAAGAATATGATTATATATTTGCATATGTCAAGCAAGGCCTGACTAAATTTAGTTCACAGAATCAGCAAACTCAATTTTGACATACTCCTACACTTTCTCCTCACTCCCTAACACCTTGCCTCAAAGTTTCACAGAAAAAGCAGTGATTAGATTCTAAGAGCATAGCAAATTCATTGAACAGTTCTATATGGGCCAACCAACATGCACATTCATGTTATACTGGTGAACTCCTTTGGTCTGCTGTTTTCTCTTAATTCTTTAAAATAAATTGCAGGTCAATAAGCATCACTTATGCCTCTGTCCTTTTCCACACCCTAGCTGCCTTTATCAGATGATAATTTCAATCTGCACTGATGTCTCTGCAGAGACAATCTGTTTATTTTGTGAGCAGCGAAGAAGTGTTTAAGCCCACAAAATTTCCATGAAGATGTAAGAAAAATGAGTAAGCATACCTTTTGCTCAAGAATAATTTAGAAAGGGAAAAAGTAACTGCCCAGGTTTTCAAAAGGTGTTTAAGTTGCAAAAACAAATAGAAAATGGTTGCAATAAATGTAGTGATTCTATGTTGTACTTTCACTAAAATTTATTAAATACAGTGGTCCTTGAACAATGTGGGGATTAGGGGCACTGATCCTCTGCACAGTCGAGAATCCATGAATAACTTATAGTCACCCCTCTATATATGTGATTCCCCTGTATCCACGTAACCACTGTTCCCTGGATCCTGTAATATTGTACTAACATGCTCTAAGCACTGTGCTAGGTACTAAGGAAGCAAAGACCAGCTAGGGATGGTTCCTCACAAGGCTGAGCTCTGGGTGTAGTTCTGCTAAACAGGAAAAGTGCTGCAGAGATTTTAGAAGAGAAATGATTTGTGTCAGTTTATATTTACAAATGAGATATCCCCAATAGCCTTTTAATCCCCCAATGTTGTAATGGATAGTATTTAGTATGCACGCAGCTTGGAGAATAATGTTTGCACAAACTATTTATCTATCCTTCTAACACCAATCCTGAAATGTTGGAAGATTACTGAAGGTTTTTAAAATTTCCTCTTAAATATTAATGTGCACACTTTTCAATCAATTGTTGGCACATAATACCTGCAGCAACTCCTGATTCTATCGTGTTTGTAAAACGTAATGTCAGTATCTATAATAACTATAAACACATGATATTAAGTTTTGTTACAGTGCCACTTCCAACTTACTAGAATAATTCTGCATTTCAAGCAGTCTTCAGAAATAGACTCATACTGATATTTACAGGGGGAAATGATGGTGGCTTTATGGTTATGACTTCAAACTTTAATAATTATCTATTATACTTTATGTCCTTTTTGATGTTTTCTAAAATTTCACATTTTAAATGTTTCCTAATATTGTAAAGTCAAAATAAACAGAGTTTCCGTGGATTGAGGCCATAATAATTAAATTAGGGTTATGTGTGATTCTGTTTTTGTGTCTAGGTAACTAGATACAAGTAGAGGAATATTTTGATGTTAGATAAATATCTATAGCAAGGCTAATACAGCAACAAAATGATCCATATTTTCACATCCATGTTTCTTTCCTGAGCATCTCTGATTGCATGTTTCACAGACAGAGAGAAACTCAAAAAAAATTATTCCCCACCATCAAATCTCCACAAATATAAGCTATTCTTTGAAGGCCCAATCTCAGTATATGCCACTCCATCAAACCAGTAAGCCAACCTAAGAAGTACCTTCAGTGACTATTTTTCCTTAGTGGCCATATCCAGTTGCTGTTGATGCTACCTTTTGAGTTACCCCATCTCTCCTCTTCATCCCCACTGTTACTAGAGTAGTCTAAACCCTCATCATTTACTGTCTATTTTAACTTCAGTACTGAGCTCATCCCATCCATTCTCCCTCCACACTATAGTGAGGGCCATCTTTCAAAACTGCAAGTATTTTGCTAGGGTTTTCCCAATTTGAATCATTTTCCTTCAAAGGTTAATCCCCAACCTCTCTTACTTTCCTTTTTCCACTTTCCCCAACATGACTTGAATTCCAGAACACCAGCTACTTGAGAGCTCTGTGAATACACCACATTGCTTTAGTGTATGTCATTCTCTCTGCCAAGAGTACCTTTAATTCTTGTCTGCATAGAGAACTCCAAAGGATCCTTCATATCTTAGCTTAAGTGTTATTTCCTCTTAAAAGCCTCCTTAACTTCGTATTGATAAATAGATTGAGCATCTCCTGTCTACATTCTGGAAGCACCTTCAAAATATCTTTGTCATTCTACTTATTAATGCGCTCAACTGCAGTGGTTGTAAAAGATGGTCCCAGAGCAGCCACCTCAGCATCACCGGGAACGGGAACGTATTAGAAATGCAAATTCTTGGGCCCCACCCCAGGTCTACTGAATTAGAAAGCAGAGATAGAACCCAGCAATCTATTGTTTAACAAACCTTCCAGGCGATTCTGAGGCATACTTATGTTTGAGAATTCCTGTTCTATTGAAATCATGTGTTTCCACATCATCTCTACACCTAATTGAGATTACCTTGATGGTTTTCATCTTCCCTCCTTTCCTGTGAATATACAATACACATCTGTTGAATACAGGAGCAAATAAACTGATAATTAAGTTTGGGATTTTATAATTAATTTAGTGGTACTTTATACAGAGTCTTAACACATCAAAGGGCTGCACATAGGGTACTCACTTGAAATCTGAAGGCGATCATGTTAAAACAATGGTATACACAAAGCATTGCCGGAAGTTATCCCATTACACATGTGCCATTAAAAATGAATAAGAACATATGAAGTTCTTTCTATGCAACACCACAAGATCATTTATGAGATGAGAAGTTGCTATGAGTGAAGGACCTCTTATAAGTCATGTCCTTAAACAATCAGGCTCCTCAACAACTCTATATAATTTGTGTTTATTAAATATAGTTACCATTTGGCTTCTTAGAACTTTATATCTAATATTAAAAGCTACAATTATTATTTGATTACTAATTCAATCCAATGGTTGCAAGCACACCAAACAACTCTCTCAGAAAGTCTCCCTAGGCTGCCAACACAACAAATGCTCTAGTTATTAGTTAAGACTTGTAGAGACCTTGGTTATCAACTGTGGTATAGATATGGGCTGGAGAGTGGAAAGACTGCAATTCTGTGCCTGAGCAGTGTTAATCAGGATCTTACCACATTGGCTAAAATATTTCAACTTCTATTTCCAGATGTCGAAGTGATTGAAATGAGGACTGGGTGTTACACTCTGTGCTCTATTTTCCATCCCCAAGTGCCATTTACAATGTCTTTGCACATGGTAATTATTTAATAAAATACTGAGTCAAACAGAATTACCAAGTAATTCTTCTCCACGAAATATTTTGAGAAAAAGGGCAAGAATTACTTTCAAATAATATGGTATTAGTCCTTATAAAATCAGTTTCTCCCAGGTAATATTTTCTACTTGTACTGTGTTGTACTACTTTCTGCTGTGGATCTCAACTTATAAACTTATTAAACTGGATTTGTAAATATTTTGCAAGTGCTTTAGAATAAAGATGATACATTTGTCACCTCTGCATGTCCAGCACCGACACAGTTTTTAGAAGTTGCACAATAAATGCTTGTGGAAGGGAAGAAAGAAGGAAAAAAGAATGCAGTAAGAACTTCCAATGAACTTAACTATAGACAGTATTTCATACAACATATGTTTGACTTCCCAAGGACCAAGTCATGCTATGTGAACCAAACCTTCACTTGCTGACTTTGAGGTTGTTCAGATCTCAGTAAGATGTAGATCTTACTTTTAACATGGATTAAAACAAAGGGAGGCATTACAGGGTAGTGACATTTTTCTCCCTTTGTAATTTTATCTGTGAACTATATAATAGGAAAAAATGAAGTCAATTTGCCCAAAAAGTATCTAATTGTAGTTAATACTCAATAAATAATCGTTAAGTGAATTGATTAATGTAAACAATCATTAACATTTTCAACAGCATACAAAATACTATCTATAATGAATTTGATATATTTATTTTGATATATTTGTTGATAATTGAAATTTATATATTTGGACTTATGTATATATTCTCTAGTGACAAGGAAATAAATATATACAACACTGTTAGATAAAAATGCCATTTTCTCTTAAAATATTAGGGTGCTATTTAAAATTAAAGGTTTAAATTGAGAAATAATTTAATTACTGAAATAAAGTTTTGCTTAGAACTACAGAAACAGATTTTCCAGAGCTCTCCTTGTCAGTTGACAGAATTCAGTTCATAGATAGTTTCACTCAACACAGCAGCACTCAAGTATCATTCAAGAGTTAATTCACTTAAAAAATGGGCAGTTCAGTTCTTTCTCAAGAGCTTCTGAAAGTGGCCACACTATTTAAAATTTTTAAACAACATAATTGTGGAACTGCATTTTATTGATATTATGCTATTATAAATTTTAAGAAATATCATACGTTTATGCTATTTGTACAAGGAACAAAGAAGAGCAAATATAAAGTCAAATCTTTGCAAAACATAGTAAGTTTCTACCTATTTTTGTCCCCTAACAATACAAGACAGTCCTATGTTGCAACAGTTCTAAAGTATTCAACAAACAGAAATGAACCTGAATCCACGATGAAATGGCATACTATGTGCCAGCATAACAAGGAATATTAGAAAAAAATTGGTTCTACAGGACGCAAGTTCTCATCCGAGATGTCCCTTTGTATGGGTAGATCATAGAGTTTAGATGTCCTAAATATCTCATAATCTGTGAGGAAACTGATTTCAAAATTCAATTAACAATAATTTGAATAATAAACCATGGCAAGGAAACAAGAGCAAAAGGGATACTGCTATGATATAATACCTTGTAAAATCATTTGAGAGACAGAACAGCACTTCTTTTAAAATGCAGAGGTGTTGCTTAACTAAAGCTTCTAAATGATTACCCGTTTTAACTTTTCCATGGATTATTCTTTATGAATCACAAGAATATAATATATTCTTTAAAATATATTTTATAATATAAAATATGAAAATATTTTTTAAAAAAAGAAAGGTAATAGAAGTAATATGCACAAAATTTCAAACCTGGAATTTTGCTAAATATATGTCCCATATCAGACAAAGATTCTTTGTGTCAAGATATGCCCAACAAATAAGTGGCAACAGGGATTATTCATTCACTCCACATTCATTCATTCATTCATACTGACATTTGTTGATCACATGTTCATGCCGACCATTTGAATAAGTATTAGGCAACAAAAGGCCAAGATACCCACTATACCTGCCATAAAGAACTAAAATTCTGGAGGAACAGAGGAAAACATATATAGTTTCAGACTGAAATACATTAATGGAATATAAGGTGTTTTTATAAAGGTATTATCAGATCAAAGTAGGGTATTGACCATATCTGCTAAAGGCAACAAGAACAGTTTTAAAAAGAGGCTTCAAAGACTTGGGTGGTGATAAACAGGGAAGATTTACCATATGGTGAAAGGAAGACCAGGAAATAAAGTGGAAGGAATACCATGTGGACATACACATTGGGAGAAATAGAGGATATTTAGTGGGACTACACAGCATTCATGATGGGAAAAACTGTTGGTGGGGTGGGTGGGAGCCCAGAGGCCGTGCTAAACACTTTGTTCCTCATCCCACTGGTAAATGATCACAGGTGTGTAAACAAGGCAGTGACATGATCAGATTTCACTCCTGTGTGGTAGTCATGAACATTTAGCAGTGTTTGAGGGAGTTAAAGTGCTATTAAGCCATTCCACAAATGTGCAACAAGAAAGTCACTGTAAAGGGGGAAATACATATCTATTAACAACAAATGTGTCCTGATAATGGCAGGTAATAAGACAGAATATGTGAAATTTACCAAATATTTATGGTAAAAGTGTTATCGGTAGCAGTAGATATGAGAAAAGAGAACACAGGCTTGCCTTTGGAAAAACAAAGGAATAAGATAATATGCAAAGAAAGCAATAAGCACTGGAGTTGAGATAACTGACAAATGAAGACAAATTTGAAGTAATACATGACTTTAAAACACTGAAGCAATAATAAGAAAATAGCTTATAACACAACAGCACAATCACCTGAATTAATAGACGTGAAAAGTAAAATGATGATGGAGATTAAGTTTCTCTTGTGCAATACTGACGCAAGATATTCTTTAGTTTTAAATGTTATGCTGCAGGAGAGGAACCAAGATGGCAGAGTGGAAGGACGTGCTCTCACTCCCTCTTGCGAGAACACCAGAATCACAAGTAGATGCTGGACAATCATCGACAGGAAGACACTGGAACTCACCAAAAAAGATACCCCACATCCAAAGACAAAGAAGCCACAATGAGACGGTAGGAGGGGGGCACAATCACAGTAAAAGTAAATCCCATAACTGGTGGGTGGGTGACTCACAGACTAGAGAACACTTATACCACAGAAGTCCACCCACTGGAGTAAAGGTTCTGAGCCCCACGTCAAGCTTTCCAACCTGGGGTCCGGCAACGGGAGGAGGAATTCCTAGAGAATCAGACTTTGAAGCCTACTGGGAATTGATTGCAGGATGTCGACAGGACTGGGGGAAACAGAGACTCCACTCTTGGAGGGCACACACAAAGTAGTGTTCGCATCGGGACACAGGGGAAGGAGCAATGAACCCAGGGGAGACTGAACCAGATCTACCTGCTAGAGTTGGAGGGTCTCCTGCAGAGCAGGCGGTGGCTGTGGCTCACCATGGGGACAAGGACACTGGCAGCAGAAGTTCTGGGAAGTACTCCTTGAAGTGAGCCCTCCCAGAGTCTGCCATTAGCCCCAGCAAAGAGCCCAGGTAGGCTCCAGTGTTGGGTCGCCTCAGGCCAAACAACCAACAGGGAGGGAACCCAGCCCCACCCATAAGCAGTCACGTGGATTAAAGTTTTACTGAGCTCTGCCCACCAGAGCAACAGTCAGTACTACCAACCACCAGTCCCTCCCATCAAGCCTCTTAGATAGCCTCATCCACCAGAGGGCTGACAGCAGAAGCAAGAAACACTATAATCCTGCAGCCTGTGGGAAAAAAACCCCACATTCACAGAAAGATAGACAAGATGAAAAGGCAGAGGGCTATGTACCAGACGAAGGAACAAGACAAAACCCCAGAAAAACAACTAAATGAAGTGGAGATAGGCAACCTTCCAGAAAAAGAATTCAGAATAATGATAGTGAAGATGATCCAGGACCTCAGAAAAAGAATGGAGGCAAAGATCGAGAAGATGCAAAAAATGTTTAACAAAGACCTAGAAGAATTAAAGAACAAACAAACAGAGATGAACAATACAATAACTGAAATGAAAACTACACTAGAAGGAATCAATAGCAGAATAACTGAGGCAGAAGAACGGATAAGTGACCTGGAAGACAGAATAGTGGAATTCACTGCTGCGAAATAGAATAAAGAAAATAAGAATGAA
This sequence comes from Balaenoptera physalus, assembly GCF_965194825.1. Classification (NCBI taxonomy): domain Eukaryota; kingdom Metazoa; phylum Chordata; class Mammalia; order Artiodactyla; family Balaenopteridae; genus Balaenoptera; species Balaenoptera physalus. The sequence continues at coordinate 58,642,185 of NC_138886.1, forward strand.
AAGAAATGAAGACAGCCTAAGAGACCTCTGGGACAACATTAAACACAGCAACATTCGCATTATAGGGGTCCCAGAAGGAGAAAAAGAGAGAAAGGACCAGAGAAAATATTTGAAGAGATTATAGTCGAAAACTTCCCTAACATGGGAAAGGAAATAGCCACCCAAGTCCAGGAAGGGCAGAGAGTCCCACACAGGATAAACCCAAGGAGAAACACGCCAAGCAACACAGTAATCAAATTGGCAAAAATTAAAGACAAAGAAAAATTACTGAAAGCAGCAAGGGAAAAATGACAAATACCATACAAGGGAACTCCCATAAGGTTAACAGCTGATTTCTCAGCAGAAACTCTACAAGCCAGAAGGGAGTGGCATGATATACTTAAAGTGATGAAAGGGAAGAAACTACAAGCCAGAAGGGAGTGGCATGATATACTTAAAGTGATGAAAGGGAAGAACCTACAACCAAGATTACTGTACCCGGCAAGGATCTCATTCAGATTCGATGGAGAAATCAAAAGCTTTACAGACAAGCAAAAGCTAAGAGAATTCAGCACCACCAAACCAGCTCTACAACAAATGCTAAAAGAACTTCTCTCAGTGGGAAACACAAGAGAAGAAAAGCACCTACAAAAACAAACCCAAAACAATTAAGAAAATGGTCACAGGAACATACATATCGATAATTACCTTAAACGTGAATGGATTAAATGCTCCAACCAAAAGACACAGGCTTGCTGAATGGATACAAAAACAAGACCCATATATATGCTGTCTACAAGAGACCCACTTCAGACCTAGGGACACATACAGACTGAAAGTGAGGGGATGGAAAAAGATATTCCATGCAAATGGAAATCAAAAGAAAGCTGGAGTAGCTATACTCATATCAGATAAAATAGACCATAAAATAAAGAATGTTACAAGAGACAAGGAAGGACACTTCATAATGATCAAGGGATCAATCCAAGAAGGAGATATAATAATTATAAATATATATGCACCCAACATAGGAGCACCTCAATACATAAGGCAACTGCTAACACCTATAAAAGAGGAAATCGACAGTAACACAATAATAGTGGGGGACTTTAACACCTCACTTACACCAATGGACAGATCATCCAAACAGAAAATTAATAAGGAAACACAAGCTTTAAATGACACAATACACCAGATAGATTTGATTGATATTTATAGGACATTCCATCCAAAAACAGCAGATTACACTTTCTACTCAAGTGCACATGGAACATTCGCCAGGATAGATCACATCTTGGGTCACAAATCAAGCCTCAGTAAATGGAAGAAAACTGAAATCATATCAAGCATCTTTTCTGACCACAACACTATGAGATTAGAAATGAATTACAGGGAAAAAATGTAAAAAACACAAACGCATGGAGGCTAAACAATACGTTACTAAATAACCAAGAGATCACTGAAGAAATCAAAGAGGAAATCAAAAAATACCTACAGACAAATGACAATGAAAACAGGATGATCCAAAACCTATGGGATGCAGCAAAAGCAGTTGTAAGAGGGAAGTTTATAGCTATACAAGCCTACCTAAAGAAACAAGAAAAATCTCAAATAAACAATCGAACCTTACACCTAAAGGAACTAGAGAAAGAAGAACACACAAAACCCAAAGTTAGCAGAAGGAAAGAAATCATAAAGACCAGAGCAGAAATAAATGAAATAGAAACAAAGAAAACAATAGCAAAGATCAAAAAAACTAAAAGCTGGTTCTCTGAAAAGATAAACGAAATTGATAAACCATCAGGTAGACTCATCAAGAAAATGAGGGAGAGGACCCAAGTGAATAAAATTAAAAATGAAAAAGGAGAAGTTACAACAGACACCGCAGAAATACAAAGCATCCTAAGAGAGTACTACAAGCAACTCTATGCCAATCAAATGGACAACCTGGAAGAAATGGACAAATTCTTAGAAAGGTATAACCCTTCCAAGACTGAATAAGGAAGAAATAGAAAATATGAACAGGCCAATCACAAGTACTGATATTTAAACTGTGATTTAAAATCTTCCAACAAACAAAAGTCCAGGACCAGATGGCTTCACAGGTGAATTCTATCAAACATTTAGTGAAGAGCTAATACCCATCCTTCTCAAACTCTTCCAAAGAACTGCAGAGGAAGGAATGCTCCCAAACTCATTCTATGAGGTCACCATCACCCAGATACCAAAACCTGACAAAAATACTACAAAAAAAAAAAATTACAGACCAATATCACTGATGAACACAGATGCAAAAATCCTCCACAAAATACTAGCAAACAGAATCCAACAACACATTAAAAGGATAATACACCATGATCAAGTGGGATTTATCCTAGGGATGCAAGGATTCCTCAGTGTATGCAAATCAATCAATGTGATATACCATATTAACAAATTGAAGAATAAAAACCATATGATCACCTCAATAGATGCAGAAAAAGCTTTTGACAAAATTCAGCACCCATTTATGATAAAAACTCTCCAGAAAGTGGGCATAGAGGGAACCCACCTCAACATAATTAAGGCCATATACGACAAACCCACAGCAAACATCATTCTCAATGGTGAAAAACGGAAAGCATTTCCTCTAAGATCAGGAAAGAGACAAGGACGTCCACTCTCACCACTATTATTCAACATAGGTTTGGAAGTCCTAGCCACGGCAATCAGAGAAGAAAAAGAAATAAAAGGAACACAAATTGGAAAATAAGAAGTAAAACTGTCACTGTTTGCAGATGACATGATACTATACATAGAGAATCCTAAAAATGCCACCAGAAGACTACTAGAGCTAATCAAAGAATTTGGTAAAGTTGCAGGATACAAAATTAATGCACAGAAATCTCTTGCATTCCTATACACTAATGATGAAAAATCTGAAAGAGAAATTATGGAAACACTCCCATTTACCATTTCAACAAGACAATAAAATACCTAGGCATTCACCTACCTAGGAAGACAAAAGACCCATATGCAGAAAACTATAAGACACTGATGAAAGAAATTAAAGATGATACCAACAGATGGAGAGATATACCATGTTCTTGCATTGGAAGAATCAACATGGTGAAAACGACTATACTACCCAAAGCAGTCTACAGATTCAATGAAATCTCTATCAAATTATCAATGGCGTTTTTTACAGAACTAGAACAAATCATCTTAAAATTTGAATGGAGACACAAAAGACCCCGAATAGCAAAAGCAGTCTTGAAGGAAAAAAACGGAGCTGGAGGAATCAGACTCCCTGACTTCAGACTATACCAGAAAGCTACAGTAATCAAGACAATATGGTACTGGCACAAAAGCAGAAACATAGATCAATGGAACAAGATAGAAACCCCAGAGATAAACCGACGTACCTATGGTCAACTAATCTATGACAAAGGAGGCAAAGATATACAATGGAGAAAAGTCAGTCTCTTCAATAAGTGGTACTGGGAAAACTGGACAGCTACATGTAAAAGAATGAAATTAGAACACTCCCTAACACCATACACAAAAATAAACTCAAAATGGATTTGAGACCTAAATGTAAGACCAGACACAATAAAACTCTTAGAGGAAAACATAGGAAGAACACTCTTTGACATAAATCACAGCAAGATCTTTTTTGATCCACCTCTTAGAGTAATGGAAATAAAACCAAAAATAAACAAATGGGACCTAATGAAACTTCAAAGCTTTTGCACAGCAAAGGAAACCATAAACAAGACGAAAAGACAACCCTCAGAATGGGAGAAAATATTTGCAAACGAATCAACGGACAAAGGATTAATCTCCAAAATATATAAACAGCTCATGCAGCTCAATATTAAAGAAACAAACAACCCAATCCAAAAATGGGCAGAAGACCTAAATAGACATTTCTCCAAAGAAGACATACAGATGGCCAAGAAGCACATGAAAAGATGCTCAACATCACTAATTATTAGAGAAATGCAAATCAAAACTACAATGAGGTATCACCTCACACCAGTTAGAATGGGCATTATCAGAAAATCTACAAACAATAAATGCTGGAGAGGGTGTGGAGAAAAGGGAACCCTTTTGCACTGTTGGTAGGAATGTAAATTGATACAGCCACTATGGAGAACAGTATGGAGGGTCCTTAAAAAACTAAAAATAGAATTACCATATGATCCAGCAGTCCGCTACTGGGCATATACCCAGAGAAAACCATAATTGAAAAGAAAACATGCACCCCAATGTTCATTGCAGCACTATTTACAATAGCCAGGTCATGGAAGCAACCTAAATGCCCATCGACAGACGAATGGATAAAGAAGAAGTGGTACATATATACAATGGAATGTTACTCAGCCATAAAAAGGAACGAAATTGAGTCATTTGTTGAGACGTGGGTGGATCTAAACACTGTCATACAGAGTGAAGTAAGTCAGAAAGAGAAAAACAAATATCGTATATTAACACATGTATGTGGAACCTAGAAAAATGGTACAGATGAACCGGTTTGCAGGGCAGAAGTTGAGACACAGATGTAGAGAACAAACGTATGGACACCAAGGGGGGAAAACCGCGGTGGGGCGGGGATGGTGATGTGCTGAATTGAGCGATTGGGATTGACATGTATACACTGATTTGTATAAAACTGATGACTAATAAGAACCTGCAGTCTAAAAAAACAAGCAAACAAAAAAAACAATGAATACTAAACTTTCTTTGGGTTATTTGTATGGAAATATGTTAATATAAATGTTTCAGACATTACATGAAATTTCTAAAAATCTTATATGTTCTGGTATAATGTTATAAGTCATATTTCTAGTTATTACTTTAAAATGTATATCTCAGAAATAACTAAATTTCCTTGTCAATTGCATTATTATGAACTTTCATCAAATCTTTAACCGTGGTCATTTTTAAGTCTTTTGTCAGTTACAGACAGTTCTGGGTGTACTCTGATGCTTTTGCAAAAATGTTCCTATAAAAGGGTTTCATCTTCAAGGAATTCATCGAAAAGACTCTGAGAAGTACAAGTTTCTGGTAACTGACTATACTGCTGAACTGAATGAATAAGCATTTTCAGAACTCTAATGGAAAACTGATGAACTCATAAAAGTGCTAACAAAGATTAAGATGAAAAAAAACTTAATTACATGGGACTGAGTGAACTGATGAGGATGATTATAATTTTTGTGACTTTCTGTTCGAATAAAAAAAAAAAATCCCACAAGGACTCAGAGGCAAAAAAATATACAAATCAATTTTCACTGCAAAGTAAAGGAGTTGTTACAGTGGAGGATTACTGGACTGAATGTCAACATTATGACATAGTATGTGTGTGTTTCGTGATTGGTAATTGCAATCATTGTTGCTTATGTTGTGGTCATCCATTTACAATGCTTGGTGCCAGTTTATTTATCTCTTGTAAAAATAAAATACAGTGTGTGTGTGTGAAAAAAAAAAGCCAATTGCTAAGTTATGCAGAAAATAACAATTTTTTTACATACTGTAATATTGAACAGTATAAACATTCACACACACACACACACACACATGAATGCTACCTTGTACATACATATATTCAGTATGTGAACATGAGTTATGTTCATGTAAGGAAAGAACTGAGTTCATTGTACACTTCATCTCATGCTATAATATTATCATCTATGCAGGGACTCTCCCTTGATTTCCATTTAGTCGTTCTCCCTTCACCATTGGTTTCCCCTCCATTCCGTCTCCCTGTTGCTGTCCATTTAATGTATTTGGTGTACGTCTTTAATACACATGTACTTTATTTTAATGGTGTTATTTGGTGTATGTGCTTTTAGTTTGTATAGATGATATTCACCTACAAATATAATTTCTCCAATTTTTTCACTCAAAAAAAAAAAAAGATTCTCTTTCTTGGTTGTGCATTAGTATGCAAATTACCCCCCATGTCATTTGGCCTCAATCCAGTGGTCATATTCCTCACGTGCCTTTCAGGTGCTTAATGACCCTATATGGAGTCCATGGTGATGAATGCAAGGTATCTGGGATTATTAATGATCTTAAAGATAATTGTAGAAAAGATATGATATCTGACAAGTAATAAATTATCAGGATTGTTTATCTCAGGCATAAAAGTAATTTTTTTTTAAGTTAGCAAGTGACCTAACTGACCTCTATTTCTTCTCTTGTATGATTAATAAACCTAGAAACTAGCTAACCACCTTGTTTCCTTGTTAGTCCCCCTCTTCGGCTTTCCACACTTGACTGAGAGGCTGATACAAGGACTTTTTCCCAATTTTTTGAGCCTGGTGCCTGACAAAGACATAGAAGACAAAGGTTAAAGGCCAACTTTGACCCGGTATACTAAGGACTTGACTGTAGACAGAAACAATGTGGTTCTCTACCAGCGATGTGTTTTCTGGATAATGCTGTCTTGGAGTTGAAGAGGTAACTTAATACACAGCAAGAGTTCCTGAGAACAGTGGTTCTTCCCTCAGATTGGGGGAATGCAGATACTTAACTGCATTTTTTTTTGTTGTTGAAAATCTTTACTTTTAAGTGGGTGAATATGGAAGGGTCAGTGAGAGTGGCATCTGCTAGGAGCTGATACTAAGTGGCACATCTACGAATGTCACAGAGTCAACAGTGAGTTTAATCAACATTATTCTGTGCTTCATTTTTGTATCCTATGCCTAATATAACACAGGCCTGACCTAAATTTGACCAGATGTGTAATGGGTTGAAATTGGTGTTCTTTCCCTTCTCTATCTGTATGTTGTGGACAGAGAAATGTGTTAAGACTCAGGAAAGCAGAATTGTAATTTTGGATCTGTCTTTTACTAGCTATGTGATTTTTACAAAATCATTTCACTGTTAATAAATAAATAAATAAATAAATAAATAAATAAATGTTATGCTGCAGTTTTCAGTCCCTAGTGGACTTCTTATTCTTACAAATGAAAAAACAGCACCTGAACATAAAGGTAACATAGCCCATGAACCAATCAAGGTTGTCTTTGATGGGTTACTAAAAAATAATCTTAAATGTGAGTTGTCCGTTATGACACCATTTTCAGCCCTATTCTAAGTAGTGAGCTATGATTTACAAAATTGTTTAATTACAGAAAATAGCTAACTGACCATGGAGCCACTTGTAAATACAACAAAATGGGTATTACACAGTCAGCTGGATAAAAGCAGCTGTGTATTATATATCTATATATTATATAGATATATATATACAAGGATGTGTGTGTGTGTATATGAGACGCCTTTCTGAGTAGTTAATTGGGGTGAAATTCTGTTTAGCAATGGAAGAAGGAACAGTGATTTTTGTAGTGATTCTGTGGAAGTAGGAAGCCAACATGGTTGATCATATATGCACTGATATCCTGTTCCCCAGTAGGTTTGGTGAACAAACAATGAAAAGCAGCTTGTGGTTGGTATTGCTAATACCCTCATTTTCAGTAATTTGAAAATTAGAAATTGTACTGTACATACTCATATTTTTCATGGCATATACTCTGCAAAAAAAGGAATGTTTTTAGCTCAATAACTGGTTGGTACTGAGAACAGTCCTAAGAATCAGCTCTAGGACAGTGACTACCTAGAAGCTGGATACGGACAGTCAAGTTCGAAGTACGATGCTGTAGATGCCATAGAAATATATTGAAAAAAAAAAATTAAACCAAATACAAATGTGTTAATCTTTCAAATCAATAAACTAGAAAAAAAGACATAGTAAATCTAAAGAAAAAAAAGATTAATAGAGAAGATTAGAAATTAGTGAAATACAAAACAATGAGACATTAAAAAGATCAACAAATTCTCATCTGAACACAGTAATTAAAAAATGTAAACTTCCAATGACTCTGATTAAAATAAAGGGAATAGAATAAAAAGGGAATACGCACATATAAAACTCATGAAGAATAAAAAGGAGGATGGAGCAACAGATAATTTACAGATTTTTAAATACTAAAAGAGAATATAAAAAAAAAAGTATGTCCATGAGTTTCAATAGTTAAATGAAAGTAAGTTTCCAGAGATGTAAATTATTGGAAGTGACAAGGTTTTTAAAAATGGTCAGGATAAAGAAACCAGAAAAAGCTTCCTAGAAGTGTGTAAATTTCCTATAGGACAGAGGCAGCATTTCAAATCAGAGGAGAAAGAATGGACTAGCCAATAAACAGACTTGGAACAACTATGTATCCATCTGGAGAAACAAAATTAGATCACCACTTCACACCAAAGAGGAAAGTCAATTTCAAATGAGTTAAGGATGTAAATGTGAAAAAGTCAATCTTGTTGAATATATTTGCGAACTTGGGACAAAAAATAATTGCTTAGACATAATGAAAAAAGCGATAATCATAAAGAAAGACTGATATATTTGACTGTACTAAAATTAAAAACTCTCATTCAGTTAAAAAACAAACAAACAAACAAACATCGTAACAAGGTAATAGGCTAGTCTTAGACCTAGAGACTGTATTTGCAATGCATTTGGCTGACCCAGAATTAGTAAAGGAACTTTTATACATTAATAAGAATAATGATATAATAGGGGAAAAATGGAAAAGGAAAATAACTAGCAGTTTATAGAAGATGAAATACAAAATAAGAATAAGCATACGAAGAATATTCAGCTTCATTAGGAACCAGAAAAAAAATATAACACTGAAATATCATTTCACCCCCATCAGACTGGCAATATTTAAAATTCTGAAAAACCAAATTTTGGCAAGGGTATGCAGAAAAAAACAAATCTTATTTACTGTTAATAGAAATAAATCGAGATAACCACTAGAGTGAAATTTTGCAATATCTAATAAAGTTGAAGAGGTTTTTTTTTTTGTTGTTGTTGTTATTCAATTTCACAGATTAAATAGGCAAATCTCTGGAGAATTTCTCCCTTATGTAAATAAAGAGACACATATAAGGATAACAACTACAGCACTATTTAGAACTAGAAACAATTAGAAACCACCTAGAGGCTAATTAACTTAAAATGGATTAATAAACTATGATTTATTAATTCAATGGAATATTTAAGGAAATAAAAATCAATGATCTAGACTATAGGTTTTAATATGGATAATTTTTTCCAGTGGATCTGATATTTCCATATAATGTGGTTCTTTATATCCTGTGTATCTTATGGATTTTTAAAATGTAATACTGAACACATAAACCAAGTTGAAGAATACCATTTATGTAAATTATAATACCAATTCATGTAAAGCTTAAAAACATGAAAAATAATGCAAAATACTATTTAAGACAAATGCATATGTTTTAGGTATACAAACTTCCATGGAGATAATATATACCAAGATCAGGACACTTCTGTTCTCTGGTGAGGAAGGTGGGAGAAAGAAAAAAAGAGAATGGACAAACTGTAATGTTTTTTGTTTGTTTAAATCTGATGTGTGACACAACAGTAGGATTTAATAGATACTTGTCCATTATGTTATTTTCTGTACTTTCTTAATTTCATATTCAGAAAGCAAAGTTCATGTTTACCAGCACCTCCCAGGCAAATATATTTTCTATACCCAATCATAGGAATCTAAACTATTTTTGCAGTCATTTCAATGAGAAAAGAAATCCTTACCTATAAACAATGTTTTTTGGTTACATCCTACAATCAAGCCCTGGACCACTATGGTGAATAGGAAAGAGTCCCAGATCCTAGCCTCTCTCTTTTTTTTTTTTTTTTTTTTAACATCTTTATCGCAGTATAATTGCTTTACAATGGTGTGTTAGTTTCCGCTGTATAACACAGTGAATCAGCTATACAGAAACATATATCCCCATATCTTCTCTCGCTTGCGTCTCCCTCCCACCCTTCCTATCCTATCCCTCTAGGTGGTCACAAAGCACCGAGCTGATCTCCCTGTGCTATGCAGCTGCTTCCCACTAGCTATCTATTTTACGTTTGGTAGTGTATATATGTCCATGCCACTCTCTCACTTCATCCCAGCTTACCCTTCCCCTGCCCTGTGTCCTCTATCCTTTCTTTCAATTGCTCATGTGTATATAATATATACTGGTGTTGATAGCCCTTGATTCTTTTGTTTATTTACTAAAAAATAAAAATTAAAAAACCCCAACAGATTTCTCTAAATGATTAGGTTGTCACTGATTCTACCATTCTTTTAAATGTGAGCATTCTGGAACTCAGTAAAAATAATATTGCCTTTTACTATTGCTAAGAGGGAAGAAGTTTTTTCTTAAGAATATCCCCTTAAAATATTCCCTCTTAAGAGGAAAGATGTTCATTCATGCACCTGGATTTTTCACGTATTTAACATATTTTGTAATTTTTTCCAATATTTTAAAAGAGACTGTTTCAGGTATCTACCCTCAGCATTTACTAGTAAGTTGTGTGCAAATATAAAAAAAAGTCACACTTCTTAAAATAGCAGGAAATAACCCAGAGCTTTGGGGCTCAAATGAATATAATGCTTGTCGTGTGAAATTTTCAAGATTGATCTTAACACATGAAATTGAGTTAGCCAACTCTAGAGCACTGAATTTTTTAAAAGTTTAACTGCAGAGTTATAAAAGGAGAGAAAAGTAAACCGTAGGAAGTTGCTTGATGACTAGGGAGTTCAGGGGCTCCAAGGTGAAGGAGCTTCACTGTCCAGAGTCAGTCTCCTGTGACCTTGGCTCTGGCAAGGTTCAATCACTGCACTGCACTAAATAGTCACTCTGTTACTGGTCTCCTTTTGAGCTGCTTAGACAAGACTGTCTCCTGTGACTGAAGAGCCTCAGATATAAATGTTCTAGGCATGAAGACAGAGGTTGGATGCCATTAGGATATTAATGGATTGGTGGGATTTAACTTCATTTTGAGTCATATCAATGGTCCTGTGCATGATTACTCTGCACCACACCCATCACCCTACTTTGAAAACAGACTTTGTGTACAGAAGTCAATTTTCATGATAGTCTTTGCTTACCCAGATGAAATGCATATATTCTGGTAAAATCATGAATTTTTGCCATTTTAAGAGTTACCTTAATAAATAAAACACTGCAATTCTGTTGATTAAATGCTTGCAATGTACCAGGCACTTCTGAGTCCTTTGCCTGCATTATTTCATTATACTTTTCAAAAGTCCTATGGGATAGGCCATATCCTCATTTTATAAATCAAAAAGCTGCTACGGATCCAACCATCTCATAAATCCACTTGTCCGCTCTGCACCATGGTTCCTCCATCAGTCAATCAGGGATTAAAATTTTATTGTAACCAATTACACTTGTAAACAAGTTGTGACTATTAATAGGCACTAATTTTTTAAATAATTGATAATGTCCTGTGGGTCATAAAGTAAAAGATCACATAAACCACATTGCTGCTTCTTAATTAAGTCTCTAGTAGCCCTTGTGTATTCCTCTCTTACTTATGTTCCACAGAACAGGTAGTCTGTACTACCAACATCACACTGGAGTCTTACACTGTTCTCTGTAGTGTCCATGTTTTACCCAACTCTACTAGACTGGGATCAAAGATAGTTGATCCAAAACAGAAAAAAATAAATAAATAAATAACAGGCTGACTTGGTTAAACCTTTCCATTTTAAGTATTCAAAAGTTAAGTTCCCAAGACATAGAGTGACTTTTCATAGAGCTCCTTAAGTGGGTAAATCAGAAAGGGAATCCACCTTTCTGACCCCTATTCACCTCAACAAGCAGGGTGCTTTCCCCCGAGATCACTGCCCATCCCTTTAATTTCTATTGCTTCCCACATATTTGCCTAGTGCTGGACCCAATATGTACTTCAGCTTTTATATTAATACAAGATTTTAAAATTTAATGTCTTAGACATAGAATTCGAAGAGGTCATCTGATCCAGACTCTTCACTTTACCCATAGAGGAGCTGAGACTTCAGAGATATTAAGAGACCAGGGTCACACTTCATTCTTATTTCAGGTTACTTAACCACTTAAAAATCATATGTCAGCACAGGCACCAGCTACAGGTACTGGCACATTTTTTATCATTATTTAGATTTTAGCTTTGATTTCTTAGGTTTCTAGTAATTCTGTTCACCTTTAAACAATAATAAAAAAAAAAATTATAGTAATGCCAGGATTTTTCCAGTTTCACCGACCTCTTTCCAATACTGCAGGAAGAAAATAAATATCGTTTTTGCCACTGCTGTAGTTAAACATACTTGTGAAATTTGAAAATGTGTAATTAAAAAATAATTAGAGTAAAACTAGTAAAGTATAGCCATTCTATTATCATACTCCTTACAAGTTTCCTAATCATATAAACTTCAATGGAAAATTGAATAAGAGGGAAAAGTCAAATTAAATTTAATAGACTAAAAGTTCTCTTATATCCCAAAAGGAAAATAAAAACATAGCTACTTTTGAAATACCTTGACCTCAATGGCCCTAGAAAGCTGTATGTGGTCTTTGCAGCCAAGTCACCAAGAAATCTGAAACATGTGTTAAAAGAAAGTAACAAACCACTTAGTGGAAAGGGACAACACTTAAACAAAGATCCATAAATGTAAATTTCCACTGTGGCAAATAATTTTTTCAATACAGCTTTCCATTGATTAGATGAAAACCATACATTTTCAAAGATGTCAGCAGACACTGGAAATAATCAAGCCACTAGGATTAAGCAGCAAGTAATAGCTTTTTGCATCCCAGGCAGGGTCAAGTGCCAACAATCCACCAGTGACCGGGCTCTTCTCCCCAGAACGCATGCAGCTCCCCCGTGACAATTTTAGGTAAACCTGATCTTTGACTATGTGGTGTAATTGGCTTCAATTTAAGGATTTTCTGTGTCTTCTGCCCATGAAAGTGAAAGCCAGAAAAGCTAGGCTAATTTGCATTCTGAAATTTCATTGTGTTTTATTTTCCTTTAGAGGGTTCTTGTTACAGAAGAGCTTCATTAACTCAATTAGGCATGATCCAGTGGGCCCGTACAAATTAAGCTAGCTGCAGTATCTTTAGAATGGACAAAAATAAGAAGCCAGCTGTACTCTTTACATTTTGAAGGAAATCATACCAGCTGACATTTCTTTGTGTCACAGTCATATTAAGCTCATGGCAAATGCAATAACCAAAATGTGTTTTGAAAGCCCTATGTTCCAACACTAAAAGATACATAAAAGATACACCAGTGGAAAAGGGAATAAACTGTTTCCTTTTTTTTTTACCACAAATTTTTCATAGCACTTGAGTTCTTTGCTTTGTCCCAGAAATAATGATTCTTTGGCAAAAGTATATTCATATACCAGTCTACAACAACCAATGCTATAACTTACATTCTATACACATAACATTTCAAAGAACCAGGTATCAGAAAATACCTAAGAGGAAAGGCATTTTCATTATCTTTCTATAATACACACACACACACACACACACACACACACACACACACACACGGCAAGTAACATCAACCAATGCAATTGGATTGGAATCAATCCAATGGAACCAGATTCCACTTGGCCTGTGACTACAGAAAGTTACTGATTTTTGCCTCAGGTTCTTCTTCAAACACTAGAAATAACAACAACCATCATTCTTTTGAAGAAGAGTGTTTAGTTAGGCAACTTACTTGTTCATAAGAATCACCTGGGTCATTGTTAAAGAGATTCTTGGGCTGTGTTTCAGACCTACTGAATCAGAATCTCCACTGAGGAGCTTAGGAGCTTTTTATACAAGTGATTCTTATTAAGTTTTTACACACTAAAATATAAACAATGCGAAAGCTCTGTAGAAAATTCTGAGTGATATATGTGTTTGAAGTGAACATTATTCAGAACGAGAATTTCTACTAACAAGTAATATTTTGAGAAAAAATCATATTGACAAATTAATTTTGGTTAACCTTTACATTGTAAGGAACAGTTATACTAAATGAACCAACCAACCCACCAACCAAACAAGTGCTTTCAAGAAGCTAAATATCTCTCTTCTGCCTTGGGATAAGTACAGCTTTTAACTGACAAACATTGGAAGTCTACATCTTGTACAGTAACATTTAAAGCAGTAAACTAGATAGAGATCTCATTAATCCTGGGATACAGTAATAAACAATAAAGCAGAATTACATTTATTTCCTGACTTGTCTTTTTTTTTTTTTTTTTTCTGACTTGTCTTTTGATTCTTTACGAATGTATTCTCAGGAAACACAAGAAGAAACATGGAAAAAAATATGAAAACCCTCTGACCTAATTCTAAGTATCTGAATTAACAATATTAAAAATAAGATGGTACTTGGAGTAGGGATTTACTCTCACCATAAGCTATTTGTGACTTGAAAACTAGAACATGGAGTTCAGAATACAGTCCAATTTCTGTGTATGACAGTGAGTTCCCAGCATGGGTTGTTCCTCTCCAGAAACCTGCCTTGGATAGAATCCTGGTACTTGGATGCCTTGGCATATCTGCCACCTCATAAATCAATAAAGTCATGCTTCCGTTTGAATGAGAAATTTGACACATTCCTCTGATTCCTGAACTGTGCCCACACAACCTGTTACAACATTTTGTAAATTACAATGAACGTTGTTAAAGTCTCATGCTGGCTAGCTGCAATTTCAAGTGTGCATTTGCCAATTTGGGAAATTTAAATTGAGAAATTTCCTGAAGGGGAATCATGTTGGAAACAACAGAAAGTGCTTGCTTTCACATGGTCAACTAATACTGATCGGTCATTGATAACAAAAATTACTGGGGTTATGGATATTGATTTTTGTAAACTGAATATGGCCATACTTAAGGGTATATAGGTATTGTACAGTCATAGTGAGCTGGAATTGATTTTATTAAGGCTGATAATAGAAACCAGATGGTCAAAGTGTCTGAAACAGATATAGCCTTCCCTTAAGCTATGCTAGAAAACAGCTCAAGAAAAAAGGAATTGAGCTCTTAATACAACATAAAAGATGCGCAGGGTTGATACAGTGTGGGCTTTTAAGAATAATGCCTTGTTTTGGAGTAGGTTGATCATGCCTTCCAGTGGATTTTATCTGGAGAACACTTCCATGCTTGTGTACTATATCCTGAAATACGGGTATGCAGCAGACTTATCAGAGTGTGGGTAGTTAGGTAGTTTCACATGCTTTTCCATTTATGGATGATATGTTATCATTTCTTTCATGTCCTTCCCTTTCTAGAGATTTTATTTCTACATTTAAAGACTAAACCTGTTTTTTTTCTACCCCTACCCCAACCTAAACTCACCAGAGTCTGTGTTCACTATTATTCACATTAAGTATGAACTCAGAGGATGTTTTCAAGCAAATGAATGATGCAAAGGAACTCTGAAAATGCTCTTCACTGTAAGAGCAGGGGTCACAAAGGCACATGGAGGGTAAATAAGAAAATACTACTAAAGATCTGCATCAGAACTTAATAAGTTGTAGACTAAACAATAGGATAATTAAAGTACATAATTAGTTTCCTTCTAATGCTGTTAATTGCTACAAACCCAGTGGCTTAAAACAATAGAAATTACCTTATGTCCTAGACATCAGAAGTCCAAAATGTGTCTCACTGGGTTAAATCACCGTGTCAGCAGGGCTGTAACTCCTTTCTAGAGAGTCCAGGGGAGAAACCGTTTTCTTGATCTTCCCAGCTTCTAGAGACTGCCCACATTTCTTGGTTTGTGGCCCGCTTCTAGCTTCAAAGCCAGCAAAGGCCAACTAAGTCTTCCTCAGATTTCATTGGTCTGACACTAGAGTCTGCCTCCCATTTAAGAAACCTTGTGACTCCATTAGACTCACCTGGATGATCTAAACTAACCTCCCTACCTTAGGGTCAGTTGATGAGTAACATTAATTCCATCTGCAACCTTAATTTCTCTTTGCCTTGCCAGGTAACATACTCACAAGTTCCAAGGATTAAGACCTAGGCATCTTTGGGGGAAGGGGCACTATTTAGCCTACCACAACCCTTGTAATGAAAGTCATATTTTATTTCTGCTCTGCAGATGGGCAAAGCTTCTTCAAAGGAAGACACACCTGCCACTCTTCATCTGGGAGAGTTCATTCAGCCTCATTTTGACTTCAGTGTCTTCTATCCACTGATCCAAGGTGGTTGTTTATTGGCAGGCCTGCTTTAATTTTCAAAAGATAACTGCTTGATTGCAATCAAAATCAAACAGAATGATTTATGGAAAACGGGAGTAAGAGGAGAAAGAATGTGGGAGGGGGGTGGAATTTTTTCAAGTGATTTAATTGGAGATTATTTTAAGAATTTCTAAAGATCAAATTCATAAGTATAAGTTTAGTTAGCTAAAACACCAAGTCTGAGAGGAATGACAAAGTTGCCATTCCATGAGCCTTGAGAACAAAGTAAATTGTAATAACAACTTCATTTATATCACAGAATTTCAGTTTAAGCATAGACTACAAATCTAAATCAAGCTTTAAGTTTGAACTCTATATTTACTATAAAAACATTCTAATCCTATAGACTGCAGTCTAAAGAGCTGGTTGGCCATTAATAAGCATAAGTTCAATTCTCTTCTAGTTTGGATTTGGCTCAAGTTGAACAAATTTCTGGGCAGAGAAGAAACAAATTTTGGACAGCTGGTTGTTGGTTTCACAGAATTAGTCGAAGTTCAGCCTCGTAATAGCATATATTTATCCAAACAACTTTGAGATGACACAGGGTCAAAAGTATCAAAATATAGTGAGTTTAATATGGAAATTCAAATTTAAAAGAATTCATTGTGATAATTAAAAATAAGCAGTACTGAACATATAGACCTTAAGCAAGACACACTTATACTGATGCTAAACTCTTTCAAATGAAACAATACCCTCTTTCTAGGTTCTTCTTGAAGTTCAATTCCTCAAACTATTACTCAGATGTAAAAGTACTCCCCCCAAAACAACCCCCTAACACTAAACCTGACTTGATCACATATAATAGCCTGCTCCCTTTAGCTGAATGAACTTTAAAACCCTTGTGCGTCAGTGATAATAAACAATGATGTATATTGCTTCTAAGGAAGTAGAATTGACTTAGGTGAGTGACTGCTTGTCATTCACATGCAAGGGCTTGAATAGCTTTGGATGTTCTCAGCTCTTCATTTGTAGAGTAGATAAATCAAGGATTGCACATCCTTCATCTTGACTAGAGTCAATACCAATGGTATACACACTAGACACACTGACTCTTTTGAGTTCACAGTTCTTTAATGTATCTCAGCTACTTTATAATAAGCAGATTTCCTAAAGTCTTGACTCTATTCGCCCAACAAAGGTTGCATGGCCTAGTTACTGAGCAATGGGTACTGAGATAAATCGTATAGACATAAACATTGCTGTAAATGAAGGTTTGGCTTAGTATCTAATGATGAATAATTATAACTTTGCATGCTAATTGTTAATGGAGTCATTATACACTATTATAGACTCAAGGAGGAGAAGGCAATAAATTCTACCAAACAAAGTCAAAAACAGGTTGTAACAGTTGAGTTGAAGTTTGAACGATGGATAGGAGTTTGGCAGAGACAATAAAAGAGGATAATATAGACAAATACAAAAGCAATTTCCTAGAGGCATAAATAAGTGTAGCACATTTGGGAAACTGAGGATGCCTTTACATGGCTGGTATGTAAGGAAGAAGCAGAGGAATAGCACAAGACAATGACAGAAAAGAAGGCAGAGGCCAAATAAATGGCCTATTTACTTTCACTGATGAAGACTTTAGAAAATCATACCCACACAAGTGTTGGAAAATTATACAAGAAACTAAATTCTCAACTGACAGCATCTGATTCAAGAAGGGCCTTGCACGAGTGATGATTCTCTTTTGGGAGGTCAAGTTTTGCTAAGAAAAATAAGATGGTAAACTTTAGCACCTAGTATGGAAGATGGTTGACTATTAATTCATAATGTATCTGTAGTCTCTCTGGACCACTGACTTTAATGGCTAGAGAACCAGCATGGAATGCAAGATTTTCAGAGCTGTTGAACATTCACTCTCTGCATATTGAAAAATCATCTTTGTTGTTGCTATTTTCACTTTTAAGTAAGTAGCAAGTTCCAGACAAGGGAGTACATGATACTACTATATCTTCTAAGAATGACAGTAAGTTGTCCTTACAAACTCCTAACTCCTCAAAGAAGTGAAGGGGAAACATCATAACAAAGTTGTGTAGGAGGCAGTGTTATTTCAGTAGTGTAAATGCCTTGCTACACTGATTCTTATTGGTGTGAAACACTCTATCTTAAAGGGTTTGGGGATCATATCCTTAAGAAGAAAAATGGCAGATTTCAATGAAAGAGCCATCTAGCGCTTTAGGAAATACAACTTCTAGAAACTGTACTGTGATTCTCATCATGGCCACTGCAGCTGTGACAAAATGCTTCCAGAGAAATATTATAGCTGCTGAAACAGTATAAGATGATTAGAGAGAAATTCCATCTTTCCCATCTGACTATTTCATTGACTCACTGATTCTTAAGTAGCTGGTGCTGGGACCTAGTGACCTACCATATATATGTGGTACTATATATATAGTAGGAAAGGCTCTATATTGTTATAAACCATGCTACCCAGTAATTTTCACTAGTTTTAGTGTTTGTCTGGGTTGCTTTGACATGTGGTATCATGCAGAGCAAGTCTAATTTCTATTCTACAGTCCCCACTCCCTAGCCTGAATCAATTACTTTGTCTTATCCTCTGCTCCAAAGTCATCTATATTTTAAGACAAAAATCAAAACCAAATAAAATAAAAATCCCAATTATATTACGAATTTATAAAAAATAGAAAACGTATAAAGAAATTTCAGTCACTCTTACAATGGCAAGGTTCATCAAACATATCATGCCTAACCATTCTATAACTTTTCCTTAACTATTAAAATGTTTGACAAAAATATCTACCCAGAACTCAAATATACAAGTCCTAGCAAATGACTCCACGGTATATTAAAAATCCACATAAGAGTGTAAATCTGTTTATTTTATATTGCAAATCATATATAAAAAATTTTAAGTCAGAATGTGTGAGAAGATTACAGACGTCAGGTATAACTAGAGATTATATGATGTGCATTATATGATGTACAATAGAAGAAGAATAGAAGGCTCAGGAAAATGCTGAAATGTAGAACCATGCATTTAATTAGAACTGATTCAAAGACCACAAATCTATAGTCCAGAAAGTCAGCTTAGTCTTTTAAGTGTCACATAAGGGTATTCAGTGCTTAGAGGAAGTTAAAAAAAAAAAAAAAAAGAAGAAAAGTACTGATGCGTTATTTAAACACTTTTACTCTAATTGTCACCTGGATATAAGCCAGGAATAAAGAAACACAATACGCACACACATAGATCTTTCATACATATGAATGCATATATTGCTATGTATACCTATGCATATGCATGTATGTACAGCTATATATATATTTCCTATGTATGACATAGGCCAATGTCTGACAAAGCTACTCACAACAGATTAAGAAAGCATCAAGATAGACTCTTTGTACTTAGAAAGCATGATTTCATTTAACACACTATATAAAGTGTATTTCAATGTTAATTTAATTCAACAAAAAATATTTTAGATTCCATACTATGTTTAATGTACTGCAGAGCATAAAGATGTATCAGAAGGAGCTCTTGTCGTCAAAGAAAATATAGCCTAATTTATAAGTAAAATATAAAGGTAACTAATCCATGTGCATTGATTAAAAAAAAATTCCAGCCCTATTTATCTCTTTCATAAAGGCACAAGTTAAAGTGCGTACTCAGTAGGATAGTCACCTATCTTAGTTACTCCACAGCAGGTGAAATTCCATGTTGTGCTTTTCATTGTATATCACTAATAACCACTGGTTAAGTTCCTGGGAGGAAATAAGACACTGTTCAAGGTTCTTCTTAAAGGCTTCAATATGAACAGAAAGGTACAAGTATCAGAGATTCTAAACATATTAGTTTCTTAAAGGGATCCATCCTATTTGATAAAACTGTAGAATTTGTTGTAGCAATTTATGATAATGTGAGAGTCACTAATCACTAAGAAAAAGAAGAAAACAATAATATATTATCTCACATATCATGAATTATCTTAATTAAGAAGTATAACATGCAATTACAAAAAATAAATGGACTGATTATATATTAGTAATACTGCCTCAAAAATAAATTAAATACACAAACATAATAATTACTTTTAAGTCACTCTGGGAGAGATATGAAAAAAATTCATAACATATTATGTTATTCATCCAAATATATACTACAGGAGAGTTCATGATTGTAGTTATTAACTTAGAAAAGCATGAGAAGAGAAAATATACAGCAGAGGCCTCTAGAGGAGCAGAAACCACGTGGAAAGTGAGAAACATAAAAATTAAATCATTTCGAGGAATGAGGTTGTTTGAGATACATCAGTTTTCCATCTTAAGAAAATGGGCTTTAATTAAGGCATAATAATCAATTCTAAAAAAATACTTCTAATATATACATATATATTATTGAACTCTTGTGAAATGTATAATATGCATAAAATAGTATCAGGAAATTTATACACATAAGCTACATTTAATAAAGTCTAGACTAAAAGACCTAAATAATGTTATAATACCTCAATTCCCATTTAAGCTATAAATGGGAATAAATTAATAATAACTATTATGGAAAAATATAGCTTCACTACATAAAGTATTGGGAAACCAAGTAAACTTTTGATAGCTTTAGTTTTTAGTTTTAGTTTGCTGTGGGTAGACTCCATTTGGCACTTTTATTAAATGGTGCAAGCAATTTTTAGCTAAATATCTAACAGGATGTCATCCTAAAACCTCATGTGCCTATATTACTGTGCTGTTAACAGAAACAGCTTGCAAAGATTTATGGCTTCTATTAATTACACTAAAAAAAGGTAGATTTGCTCAAAGAAATCAATTGTAACAGGGACAAGCAAGTGCATTCTCTAAATTACAATAATAAATTACAAATGGCTGTCATTATCAATTCTTTTTCGTTTACTTCCAAAGTAAGAGGTTAAGTGGGAATTTTTGTTTGTTTTACTAGATTTAACCCTGAACAGCAGACTTTGCGATAACACTCGATAATATGGCTTACAGGGCTCCATATTTAGTCACAAAAATTGGAAAGAAAGGAGACAAAACATCAAGACAAAAATAAGATCCAAATATCTAAACTTCTCCTATTCCTCTTTCTGTAAAGTAAGTTTTTTCCTCTCACCAATTACCTTTTAGTTCAAGGAAACTAATAATATCCCCACTCTACACTACTATACATTTTGTCTATTTATTTATATACTTGTTAATACTCCTGCCTCATTCCAGAAAGAATTCAGAATACCTTGCATTTATACAAACAATATGAGAAAAATAATCGAAAAGAAATTAATTGGGAGAAGAAACCAGAACAAAGAGAAAATAAGGAAAAATGAAATAAATACAGAATGCATTCAAGTTTACATTTAGAGCTACATTTCAGATTTCTGAAGGTTTTTCTTGGGCACCAAATCAATACTAATTTCATGCTCACTGATGTTCCCAAGCAGCTCTGTTGCTTTATCCAATATGGCCCTGGACACTGTCAACCCTAGCTATAGTGTTGCCTATATTCCCAAAGACTTATGTGGCTTGACATAAATACAGAATCTGAGGTGGTAACAGCACTCAGATAATTCTTTTCACTCTTCATTAAGCTCTTGTGATAAGTATAATCCATTACCCCAGATTTTTTTTTATTATTTAAAAGAAAAATGGACCCACTTTTCTTGGGCCTACACGTTTAAAGATACAAAGGATACGTCATAATGAACAAAACTCAAAGTATTAGTTTTTACATCTTTTAGCATCTCTCTTTTTGGGACTAAGAAAGAAAGAGGTCTTTTTATCTCCTTAGTAGTGAGAATAGGATTAAACATACAAACATACATAGAAAAAAAAAAGCCTGTAAGAATCTCCACCAAAATGTTTGCAGTGTTTATCCTAGAGACATAGGATCAGGATTATTTTAATTTTCCACTTTAGACATTCTTACATTCTCCAAATGGTCTGCAATGAGGTCGTCATTAAAAAACATAATGAGTGTCTGAAAAATATCAAAGTACTAAAAAAAATACTATAAAATGGAATATATTAGCAGCCAACATTGAAGAGTACTCTGTTTAAACCATTAGGAAACTGGCTCGGAACATGGTTCTTCTATCAGATCATGCATTTTAACCCCAGCAATTCTTTCCTAAAATCAATCACATACATAGCCCAGCTCATTTTTCAGAGTACCATAAAATACCCTCCACAGGGAGAGAACCGTTCACTGGAAGAGTCACTGTCAAAGAAAGCAAACCGTCTGACCTTCTCAGAAAAATGCTGCCTTCCAAGGAGTTAAAATGCTTGGGTTATCAATCTAGGAGCAGGGTGGGAATTATTAATCCCAGGTCGAGACATTTAAAGACCTGGATGCAAGGACAGCAAAAAAAATAGTTGAGTGTAGAGTTTTGTTCCTTTGAGGGAAAAAGAGAAAAAGGGTGGACTTCAATTAAAAAGCAAAAGCTAAGGGTCCTAAGGGTATTGAGATGTGAAGACCAAAAACCATTTAAGTAGAAGGTAGCTATGAAATACTTTCTGTACCTATAAAATTGATGCAGGCAGTAAGACTGGAAAACTGAATAATTTCTTTAGAATTATTGTTTCTTCTCAATTCCTACTTTGTAAATTCACAAAATACAAAATTCATAGGACACGAAAGATGTTGACTTGTTTATATTTTCTCAGCTTTGGAACTCTATTTATAACAAAAGCTATAACATTTAAATTTAATTCAATAAGTGAATCTGTAACTAGTGTTTGAATAAACTACTATGCTCTAAAACTTAACATACCAAACGTGGTCATTTGAGAACAAACCACAATATGCATAATGCATTTTAATATTTCTAAATTAAACAGAGACTTGAGATGTGTAAAAAAGAAACAGCACTACCTTATTTACATTTTCCTGACTGTTTATATTCAATTATTCCTCCAAATTAAAAGGTCCATCTTAACTCCATGTAAATTTCAGCATAAGTTGCACTATTTACCCACTAATGGGGAACATCAGACCATTAGAACTTGGATTAGCTTTATCCTATTGGTGGTGGTATTCTCCCGATTGCTTCTTGGTGTCGTAACAGGGTAAATTCTTAAACTAACTGCACAGAATTCAAGCTGTCAGAAGCACATACTGTCAGGGTTGAAAAATAAAACTTAGATCATTCATTTATTAATTAGGTCATTCAGTCAAGAAACACGTATCGAGCATCTATTATGTGCCAGCATTGTGCTAAGTTTAGGAATCTAGAGATAAAAAGCACAGGACCAGCCTTCAAGGGCTCTCAGTCCAGAGAGGACAAGAATTAGAGGTTCCCACAATGTTGATACAATGCAGTACTTGCAAGGACAGGAGGAGGTATTAGACCTCCAGCTCCATACCTACACACTAACACTCAACAATGGGCCACAAACAGAAGAGGCAAAGCAGCGAGAAAGGGAACTCTCTCTTCACATATCCAAAGGCACAATATCCAATATACTGTTGAAAGGAAAGTCAGGAAGCCAAATGCAAAGTGGCATGGACATTATATATATAGACTACCAAATGTAAAATAGCTATTGGGAAGCAACCGCGTAGCACAGGGAGATCAGCTCGGTGCTTTGTGACCACCTAGAGGGGTGGGATAGGGAGGCAGGGAGGGAGACACAAGAGGGAGGGGATATGGGGATATATGTATACATATGGCTGATTGACTTCGTTATACAGCAGAAACCAACACAACAATGTAAAGCAATTATACTCCAATACAGATGTTAAAAAAAAAAGGAATAATATTAACAGTTAAAAAAAAAAAAAAAGAAAGATCTTGGTGTTCTACCCTTTCAACTAGGCAAAGAATTCTAAATATGAAACTGTTAACATGTTTTCACAAAGTGTTTTGAGTTACGTTTATTTGTAGTGGCTCAAAGTTCCCTAGACAACACTGACATGAACCTTCCTCTCTGTCCAAGATTCCTGGGACTTTACAACACCTTGTCTTTGTTTATCAGCTATGAAGTTTACCAGGAATGAGGACGCAAAAGACCATCATTTTATGAGATGATAAATTCTTTGAACTTGTATGAGAGATACTATACAAAACACATTTTTTAAAAAGGTTTTTTTTTGTAATTCAAATTACAGTAGGAATCAGCATGCTTTATCTGGCATAAAAACAAAAAAGTTTCTCTCTTCAACCTCTTCTTGGGCTTCCCTGGTGGCGCAGTGGTTGAGAATCTGCCTGCCAATGCAGAGGACACGAGTTCGAGCCCTGGTCTGGGAAGATCCCACATGCCACGGAGCAACTAGGCCCGTGAGCCCCAACTACTGAGCCTGCGCGTCTGGAGCCTGTGCTCCGCAACAAGAGAGGCCACGATAGTAAGAGGCCCGCGCACCGCGATGAAAAGTGGCCCCCGCTCGCCGCAACTAGAGAAAGCCCTCGAACAGAAACAAAGACCCAACACAGCCAAAATAAATAAATAAATAGCAAAAAACAAACAAACAAACAAATAAACAACCTCTTCTTGTGAGGTCTCCATGTGTTCGGACACTCCAGATAACCTTAAATAGAAGACTGTCAACCTAAATGAACTCATTTGCATTAATATTTTTTCCAGAGTCAGCCCCATGTCCAGACTAAGAAAAATATGTAATGCATGTACATTTACAGATATAGATATATGTAAAATATGAGTGTAAGCACAACTATCTATATCTGTATCATAGCTTTTATTCCACCTCTGTCTCTATGCATCTGTATACATATCTATACTTGTTCAAAAACATTCCTCCTTAGTCAAACCCACCACTGAATTACTTCCGTCTTCCGCACACTGCTACCTCTGGAAGATGAAGAGATTCCACCAAACACTGCGACAAAATTTAGCAACTGAGCCTGCCTTAGTAAACTTTTTGCTTTCAAAGAGCATTTTTAATCATAAATAGCATTCTACTACTTGCAAGCTGATTTGTATTCTATGGAGAGTGTATTATAATCCTTACCAGAAACTAATAACGATTTTAATGAAATTGCATTGACTTTGGAGGTTTCACCATTTATAAGTTGCCTAATTCAGTCTTAGTAAAATCATTCATTACTCCTTGCAAACATCAGCAGGGGAACTACACAGACAATTATTAGATTAAACTAGATTTAAAGGTTGTTTTATTGTAAATGTGATAGAAAAAAAAATCAAAGAAAAAAATCTACCTTTTCTTAAATATTATACTGTACTTAGTTTGAAGTTTAAACTCTTGGTATGAGTAGAAAGGCTGGTGTGTGGCCCTACAGACAGCTTTCTCCAGTCATTAGTTTCAAAACTATTTACTTTGTAACCCCAGAGCTGCCACCTCTTAATGTGTTTGCTTCCTCACTAATTTGAGAACATTTGCCCATGGCCTAAATAAAAAGAGAGAAGAGCCTTAGCACCCCAAACCCCATTTCCTAAATTAAATACTTCATTTATTTGAGGAGGAGATGCTCTCAATTACAGTCACCAAAGTTCAGAAAGCAATTAGGTGATTAATCCCACTTAGAATATAAATCCAACGACAGCTGTTACTTATAAAGGAAACTGACATAAAGTACATGTCCTAACTCTCCTATCCACTGACATAATAAATCTACCAATAAATATACATATGGATTATATATACTCTGGGGAGTTTGGAGCAAAGTACTGTACGTGGTTTTCCAATGCAAACATTTATATAAATATACAGTTTAGTTATACTAAAATCACATTGAAATCCCTTAATGAAAAGCCTAACAGATTAGAAGGGTGACCACTGATAAGCAAGAAGCATGCTTTTGTGGTTCCCTGGCTGTTTAGAATAATAGCATTGCTGGTAAAACGTACCAGCACTAGAAGATATTTTCCATCAGCTGTACATCAGAGTCTCTATTAATTGTCCTGGAAATGAAATACAACTATCCTCATCACTAAGAATATCCAAATTAAATCCTTTGCTGAGCCTGCTCGTTCACATTCAGTTTCCAGAATACCCATTCTTTAATAAAACTCACTGATAATGTACTATGTGCCAAGTACTGCTGTAAAGGAAGAAACTCAGAAACAGGTAGGATATAGTCTCTAATCTGAAGATCCTCCCAGGAGATTAGGGGAGGCACATGTATGAAGAAGTAAAACAATGGAGCAAAGTGCCATGGTGGCATACGAGAGGGGACAATTAGATCTCAGAGACAGCTGGGGAAGAAACACGAGTTGGGATATTTTTCAGAGGAATAACAGATTTTCAATCAATAAACATTCACTAGATGAATGAAAGGTAGGCTGAGGAATGAATGGCAGGTGATAAGGCAGAGAATTGTGGAAGAACAGCATGACATTAGAGAATGGAAAGGAATTGAGTCTGAAAACAGCATAAACTATATTACATGAGATAAGGGTATCTCGAGATGAGGCCAGCTAGGGCTTCTGCCCATACTAAGGAGTTTCGATTTTATCCTATAGGCACTGGGGGATGATACCAAAGTTGGCAATAGATGAATAGATGCCAAGAACAGAAACCAGATAAGATCTCTTGCAAAAGTCCCAAAAGCAATGCCTACCTGAGCTAAGTCATCCAAAGGTAGGATGAAAAGAAGAAATCGCATGTAAGAGGTAAAATTGACAGAAGCTATTGTCTATGTAGTTCTGTAGAATAAGGGACAAAAGAGAAGTCAATAAGACTGTAAGTTTTCAGGCTCACATAACCAGGAGAATGATGGCGCCATTAACTGAGATGGAAAGTATAGGAAATGGGAGAGTGAATGAGTTTAGTCTTAACATGTAATTTTAGTTAGAGATCACTGCAGTATATTTATGTACCAAATCCAATGGATAATTGGAAATACTAGCCAGAGCTTAGGGAAAAAAAATAAAAATCAAGATTTTGGTCCCTTGTGCACTGTTGGTGGGATTATAAATAACTGAACCCACTGTGGAAAACAGTGTAGATAATCCTCAAAAAATTAAAAATAGACCTACTATATGATACAGCGATTCCACTTCCAGGAATATATTAAAAAAATGAAAATACTTACTTGAAAAGATATCTACACCAGCCTGTTCAAAGCAACATTATTTACAATAGTTAAGACATGGAAATAACTTACGTGTCCATTGATGGATAAAAGGATAAATTAGTTGTGGTGTATGTATACAATGGAATACTACTCAGCCATAAAAAAAAAATACGAGGAAATCCTACCATCTGCAACAACATGGATGGACCCTGGCAATACTATGCTAAGTGAAATAAGTCATACAGAGAAAGATAATTACTGAATTAAATGAAACAAAATGCCAAACTCATAGAAACAGAGATCAGACTTAAGGTTACCAAGAGGCGAAGTGTAGGAGGAGGGGGATTGGAGGAAGTTGGTCAAAAGATACAAACTCCCAGTTCTAAGATAAATACTAGGGATGTAATGTACGACATGATGACTGTAGCGAACACTGCTGTATGATATGTAGGAAAGTTAAGAGAGTAAATCCTAAAAATTTTCACCACAAGATTTTTTTCCCTTTTTGTCTTTTTTTCTTTCTTTCCTTTTTATTGTATCTGTATGAGAAAATCAATGTTAGCTGAACCTATTGTGGTAATCACTTCATAACATATGTAAATCAAACCATCATGCTGTATGGTTTAAACTTATACAGTGATGTATGTCAATTATTTCTCAATAACACTGAGAAAAAAAGGTCTCGTGCACAGTAAATATGACCTTCAGTAAAACAAAGTTTATATTTTCCAACAACGACAACGAAAAAGAGATTTTGGTCCCTGAAGCATGGAAGCAAGTGACATCATATGGTTAATATGGACCCCAAGGTTTAGACCATTAAAGACTAGTCAGAGGAGGGACAGAAGGCATGGCTAGGTAAGCATCTTATTGAGGAGCAATGGCAATTGGTTTCTGGATTCCTAAGCTATTTACAAAACAAAACAAAACTTTTATCTTTTAAATCATTTGAATCACTGTAGGTAACCTCTGGCCTGTCAAAACGTGTAGGTGCTTATATTCCCCAACTCAAGTGCCACAAAGGAACTCAGCTTCTATCAACCTCTTCAGCAAGAAATAATGTGCCAACAAAATATGCCTCAGCAGAGCTTAAAACAGTGAAGCTGGAAGACTGCGGGGTGAGCAAATTTTAAAGTTTATTAAACCTGACAATTTAATATTTATGTAAGCTGCAAGTGCTAAGCATAATTGGACTTAACTATCGGCCTAGGTTTAATGGGATGTGAATTTAACTTCATTATCATAATTCTGCCAGCTCTTCGAGCTCACTCGACTAAACTAGGGAAGAATGTGGAGAGCCATCTTCTACATCACCAAAACAACAGTGAAGATGACCTGAAATCTTCAGGTCAAAGAATGTGGATTCCTTGATTTCACAAAAGGGAAGAGCTTCAGTCAAGATCACTGGAAAACACAGAGGTGGGAGTCGGAAACCTTGGGTTTTAATTCCAGATCTGCTAGTTACTGTGAGACTTTGGGCAAGTTACTAAACCTCTAGAAGCCTCAGTTTCTTTGAAATAAGAATGATGTCAACCATTTGAGATAACTGTGAGGATGAACAGAGGCCTCTGTACATGACATGCAACCGATGCATGTCGTTTGCTGTTAGCCCTCATGCCTTTATTTTCTGCTTCAACAGACATAACCCAGTTGGAGGCCTTTCTGCTCATCACCATGAACCTCAGCAACATAACCATATTCTACTTACTAGTTGTCCACCATCCATCTGCTATTACAGTTACCTCTCTGATACAACTGGTGGCCCGTAATTAAGAAGCATATGGAGTACATGTATCCATGAAGAAACTGTAAATTATACTTGGCAGTTACTTTAATAATCTCTCTCTCTCTCTTTCATTTTACATATTGAGAATTGAAGCCCGCAGGAATTGGCAAACTATGGTCAGCAGGCCAAATCCTGCCCATTGTCTGTTTTTGTAAATGAAATCTTACAGTCATGCCCATTCAAAAAAAAAAAGAAGCATATGGAGAACCACAGCATGGGTAAGTCCTTTCTTGGGGGAAGGGGGGAGGTGCAGAGTGTACTATACCATCCTCAAAAACCTAAAAGGATGTTTCGTTCCACTTCCATTTTATACCTCTATAAATGAGTATGATGAATGGGTCCATGTATGTGGACACAATCTCTATGAAGGAATGTCTCCAGGAATTGCTTTTTGGGATAGAACCCTGGGGAGGAGAAAGGAGATACTGAAGGGACAAAAAGTGGGAGGGGAAAAGTGGTCCAGATAGGAGTTTTTACACACACACACACACACACACACACACACACACACACACACACACTGAAACAAAACAACTCACACTAGATAATCAGCTTGAGTCTGTAAGTAGAGAATGCTAATACCAACAGGGATCTGAGAGAGATCACCTCAGGCTAGCCTTCTCATTTTATAGAGAAGGGAACAGCGACCAAGAGAACGAAAATCGTTACCTGATGATAGCGTCTTACGTGGATCTGTCAACCTAACAAGAAATGCGAAGCACATGTAAAGACATTTGTTCCTTATGTGAAGGCATCAAGAATCCAGGTCATAAGATACATAAGAGACATGAAATGCACTTTCAATTTACTTCCAGGGAGTAAATAAGTAATTCTAGGAGGAGGCAAACCAGCCCCAGATGCCACTGAGTGTACCAAGCATTATTTTGCTACTTGGTGCTTGATATTCTGAAATCCATCCTGCCCTTCTCCCTTTCCTCCCTTCCTCCCAAGCCTCCCCACCCCACCCCTTGTCCTACAAGATCATAATATACATTATTTTTATTTTATTTCCTTCTAGAAAGATCATTTTTTATGTCTCTACAATAACCTTATCTCTCTTACCTATCTAGTGGTCACAATTTAAATTTCAGAAGCTTTATTCAAAATATTCACAAAGTGCATCACTTAGACTATGATTGAATCCAGGTTATTAAAACTCCTATTTTACAGGGAAGCTCCTTCACAGAACAGTCATAATTTTCCCTTAGACTTGATTTGGGAATCCTTCACCATAGAGGGAGGACAGTAGCTTCAGGTAAGGAAACCCTTACCCGAATGTTTGATTTCAACAGAAGCTTATTTGGGGCTGAAGTAGAACCACTCATAAAAACAATGGTAAAATAACTGGGAAGCAGCGTGCTCCGTGCTTATAATGCCATCGGCAGCGGAGGATGATCAACCCCTAGAGTACTTCTGTTGTCAAAGAAGGGCTATTTCAATAATATGAACAAATATTCATTTCATTAGAGTGAGATGCAAATCTAGGATCTGTAATTTTAAAGAAGACCTAAAAATGAGGAATGTTTTCATGCTGTGGTTGACTTTATGAGACACTGTTATTTTTTGCTGCATGTTTATGTGTCAGATATACTCCAATTCAAGTTAACATGGAGAGTTCCTGCCACACTTGGGCTGCAAATATCTGTGATTATAGGATGTCAGTCTTTAACACTGCATTGTAACCATATGTCCCAGGACAATGCTTTTCTGTTAGTTATTATAATTCAACACAAAGCTCAGAACAAAGCTTAGGATTTCTAGACAGTTTTACAAGATTTCTGGATTCTTATGTAGAATATATCTACACAATTACAAAGTAAAGTGGGCAATATAAATAGTTGAATTAAATGAATCAAGCCCCAAAGTGAAATTTAGAGATTTGAATTACCCAGTCCCGCTGTCTTAAACAGAAATGAAAATGTGTAATATGAAATTTTAGCAAAGTGTTTTGTCTGTGCTAGAGGAGAAATAGCATAAGGTATTCCCAATAAGGAATTCTGGTAAGAGGACCATGATATAGTCTCAAACTCTGGTATGCCACTTAGCAAAGCATCATTGCAGTACCTTTTAGGGCTGCCTGGTCACCCAGAAAAGCACAGACACCCCCTTAAGTGATTGGCATATTCTCAGAGAGTCACTCAGAAACACTCAGAGTCTCTCCCATATATTCTGGCTCACCCTTCCCCCGCTGCAAGGCATCTGGGATCTGATTAGCTGGACACACTTATCAAACTAGCCAGAATGCAGGAAAATCTCCATTGGGTTTAATGAATGATCAATGACCCCCATTAGATTAGTGACGGCAAATGGACGATGTAAATAAAATATTTAAAAGTACCTGAGAATTAAAAAAAAAAAAAGAAGAAGAGAAATACTCTCTTGATTATTTTAATTCTGGAGGCTTTAATGGGCACTTTTCTTCAGGGGTCTTCATGAGTTGGGCCATATGATCTTTATTTCTACAACTGGTAAAGAATAAGTGGCCCAAAGAGAGAGAACAAGCACAGGTCGATATGGCTGTGGCATTTTACATATTGGTGAGACTCTGACATGACTTCTCAGTGAAGGAACCAAGTGAAGTACAGGCTTCTCTGTGTTTTCCATATGGCACCGCTAAAGCCAGAGGACTAAGGTCACTGGGGCCAAAGCCCAAGGGAACCATAAAATCAACATCAAAGCTTCTATGAGATCTTGTCTCCTCTTAAGGTGAATGAGAATTTTAAATTCACCTCCTTAATAAATCCAAATTGATTTTAATGTTAAAATAATGCTGTTTCCCCTATTTGAGTAAAATTGATGTTGCAGGAAACGAGCCATGTGAAGTTTGTAACTCCACATACACCTGGCTGGGTCCAGGACCTTGACACATTAATATGGCAGCACTGGACTGCACGGTGGGTAGGTCACTTCAAAAAGGTCAGCAGCATAGTACAGGGGAAGGACACAGGCTCTGAAGTCTGGGTTTTTTCAAGGTCAGGTTTGTTCAAAGTACTCCTCACTTTGTGGTTTTGGGCATTTCATCTTACCCTAATTTCCGCATCTGTAAATTGTGGAAAATATGACCCATCTGGTGGGCTTATCATGGGAATAAACTGAGCTAATATATGACAAACAGGTGACATGATGCCTGAAACACAGCGGATGTTCAAAGCACGCATGGAAGCTCTTGTTACTGTGT
The DNA here is from genome assembly GCF_965194825.1 of Balaenoptera physalus. NCBI lineage: Eukaryota > Metazoa > Chordata > Mammalia > Artiodactyla > Balaenopteridae > Balaenoptera > Balaenoptera physalus. The sequence continues at coordinate 58,674,207 of NC_138886.1, forward strand.
GAAGGTCTCTGACCATGCAGACCAGAACCTACAGAACGTGAGCAACGCAGCGTCCCTCCTAAAACGGGGCACTTAAAAAGGAAAATTAAATAAAACATTAAATCAATAAAAAATCCAATTTTGATCATCACTATTTAACTCGATTTTATTTTACTAAGAAACTTTGAAGGTTGTGAGAACTAAATAACCCTACAATAAATGGTTTGCCAATAATTCACAGAAATAAAAGGCATCCTTGAATGTCTTATATTTTCCTCTTAATCATTTGACATTTTCCCTCTTTTAACCATACCTGTTCCTTCCTTATACAAATAACGTACAGAGAAAAACATTTCAAGATATTTTCAACATCTAAATTGTCAACACAAATGTTGAATAAGACAAGCTTAGCTTTGCATTAGCTCTGATTATAAACTGAGCTACTAAGACTCGCTTTACTTCAGGCTCCTCATTAGTAAAATGAGCGAAAAAAATTCTCTACCTCAGGACTGGTATTGAGATTAAATGGGCTAATACGTAGAATAAAGTGACTTGTTAAGTATAAGAACAATTCGCATTTTAAGCATTTTGGCATATAGTGCAGTGTTTGTAAGCCTATTATTTTTGTTGCGTACTATTATTATTAGTTGTATGGACATTACACTTTCTGGGCCTCAGTCTCCCATCTATTAAGTAGAGGAAATACTTCACAGGATTGCTGTGAAATCACTTTGGCATATACCGTTGATTCTAGGATAGGGTCCCAACACCCAGTCCAGTATCCTGTCTACACCGCATGGCCTCTAACAGATGTCTGAATCCAAGCTAAGCATTGACAGTGCTTTCCCCTTTTCACTTTCGTCAGACAAAACGAAAATTGAATCATTTGATGTGTACAGTAAAACAGCACTGTGTGTTATACAAGAAGTGGATGGGTGCAACACCACAGAATGACATTTAAAGTATTTACTCATAAGTTTTCAGTTTAACAACCTAGTGACAAGCCACGGCTTTGGCACACCACTGTGGCTTCATGCAGTATTTTAAGCCAGCAGGACATTATTCCATTCAGTCTAGCTCTACTGCGTTATTTTATTTAGTTTTTAGAAGAGCTTTAATTTCCTCACCTTTTAAAAAAATATCCATATAACATTTCATTAAACTATACAACAGGACTATACAACAGGAAGTGATCTAGTTTAGATGAGAGGGAAAAAAAATACAAACAAGTTCCAGAAAAATAACTCTATTCGCCAACCACTACCATTCTGAAAGCAAATTTTTCTAAGCCTAGGTAATTAATTTAAAACTTTCCACATCAACATCCACAACGGTTTTATATTTTAAAGTTGAAATATGAGTCTCTCAATCTAAATTCATGGTTTATTCTTTTTTTTAGATAGTGGAACATTCAAATGTCTGATGGAACAAGTAAAATACTTCAAAGATTACGCTCCTTCTAATAAGTAAAATCAATCTAATTTTTTAACTGTTCATCAACTAAAAAAACCTCTTATTTGTAATAATACGACCCCAACAGCATGAGGGGAAAAATGCTGATTATTCGATTCAAAGACAAAAAGCCAAAAGCTAAATTAGCCTGCCTCTGTCCAAGCGACTGAGAATTTTTTTTTTTTTAATCACAAATATTGCTAGGACTTGACACTTGCACATGCCATTTTTATAAAGTAATTACTCAAAGGTGAAGGTGAGGGATGACTAGAACAGAGAGGGTGAAGGACAGAAAGAAAGAGAGCAGAAACAGCACTATGCTATAACTTTCAAAAAGACTAGGTTTTAACAATGTTAACTAGTCCTTTTTGTATCTAAATAACCTGTTAAACGTATTTCTTTTATATAATTCACCCAGTAAATATATCTGTATTTCATGTTCTATTGTTTCCTTTTTGTATGTTTTGCCACATGAATTCAAACAACACTGAAGAATATGTTTTGTTGTTTTGTTTTGTTTTGTTTTGTTTTGTTTTGTTTAATGCCAAGGTTAAGTATATGAATTTGGGTCTAGGACCAAAGGAGACAGGACCTGGAATAAGTGAGGGGCATCAGAGAGACTGTGGATGGAGCATTTGAAAAGCTATTGCAATAGGAAAAAGGAAACTCTGCTCAGTTAAACTGTTGGTAGCAAAATGGAAAGACATGGGAAAAAACAAGGGTCACTGTGTAAGTGATGATGTGGGAATGCATAGACCAAGAAAGGTAAGACAGAGGAATAAGTCAAGGGAAATCCAGAAGCTTCCAACCTGGACAACAGAGCGGAAGCACGGTGGTGCTGTTGACTGATACAAGGACACAACATCTGAGAGGGAAGCTCGTTGAGATGGGAAGAGGATGAAAACTTCTGCTGGGGCACACTGAGGCTGGTGGAACTTCCAAGTACAAGTGGTACTATTCTCGACCTTTCTCTACTTTCCTGAATGCTGCAGATCACAAGACACATAAGGGAGATGGTTCTCCCTGGAAACTCTCTCCCCATGACAAAGTACAGCTCGACACTTCCCAGCCAGCAGGCCAGAAGCTTCACCTTTGAAGGAAAAAAAGGTAAGTTCCGGGTCCACTATACAATTCTCTAATCAGCTTTAGGCAGGTTACCACAGACAATGGATAATGCAGGCAAATCTGCCCCAGCAGGAAGCTACAGACTCCATGCTACAGTTACTTCTGTTTGCCAAATGCACCAAAATCAGGTCCTTATGCTATAGTTCTTCCAACCGATACCAACCTGGGATAATGTGGAAATTACTGAGAAGTGGTATAGAGCCAGCCTGTGCCAACTGCATGCCCCTGTCCCAAAGACCATGGCTGGGTCCCAAATTAATCGATACTAAGAACATGTGCTTCTGTTAGGAAATCAAAGCCTTGTATACGTATGCAGAGAATCAGTTGGCCTAATCTTCTGAAAGCCTCATCTTCAGTGGGTTAGTATCTGAGGTGCTACTGAAGGGGACAAGTGGGCACATCCATTCAAACCAGCCTGACAAGTCACAGTAGGACTTGATCCCAAATCAAGTGTGTACCTACCTGTCTTTGCATTGTCTGAACTCAATGCTGCAGCTGACACTGTCTGCATATCTTCATGTGCACAAACCAATGGCATTTAAACTTTGTCCCAAATTATTTATTAATTTTTAAAGGCTTAGCATTTGCTGTTTTATTACCTTCTAGTTTCTTAAGTATCTTTGTGACTTTCTATGTCCATTACACAGTGTTGTTTGCATAGGAGTGATTGACATAAAGGAAAACAGCTCTCTACAAGGTGGTACCAGTACTTAAAAAAACAGCATTTAATGAGGACTCTAAATGTTTCCTCCATCCTTAAAGTCTCTGTTGGATTAGGATTTATTATAGAAGTCAATTTTAGTTGCATGTATCTTTTCTCTTGCTCACTAGCAGTGTCTACACAATGTCTATAAAAGTAACCCTCCTGAAAACTTCTTTAAAAAGACACCAAATATGAAGAAAAAGTAAATTCTGGTTAAAAGCTGCACCAGGCAAAAGTCTAAAGTGAATCTTGAGTAAATGTGAACAATATTCAATAAAATAACTTTTCAAGAATATATAAATGTATGAATATGCAATTCAGACTGAAATAGTGTTTTCGAAATATTATGTTTCAGATTATTTATGTGACATTAGTCCATGAATAGCAGTTTTCATTTTATAAATCTACACGTATAATCTACCTATGGCTCCATAATAATAGTAGTTTAAATGAAACTAAATGTACTTCTAGGTGACAATCTCACAACAATCTTATTATGTGTATTCAAAAGGCATCTTTTAAGGGTTTTTGTAGCATGCTCTGTATTAGCATTGTATAAAACAATCATTAACAATAAAATAAACTATAGTGCATTATACAACAGATTACAATGTAGCCTCACAGTGGTAGATCTATATGTTCTGACATGGAAACAGAGGCCAGATACTGTTCTGTAAAAATAAACCCAAATTGCAGAACAATCCATATAATGTGATTCTAGTAGTTAAAGCAAAACAAGCTTCAACTGTAAAGCCATATGCATGTGTTCCACAGCTATTAAACTACAGTATACTGAAAAAGATTTGGAAAGATATACAACAAACTGCTACCTCTGAGCATGAAGGTGATGAAGAGCATCTTTCATTGTTTACTTCTATGTGGTTTGAAATATTTTCAAAGAGAATGCATTTATGTATCATTTATGTATGTTTCAAAAGTAAAAAGGAATATATTAAAAATGAGAAAATTTTGCATTATCTTCTACGAAAGACCATTCGCATGGTTCAACAATTATCTCAAGTGTGATTACTTAAAATGAGAATGACTTTGAATTATGAAATGTTCTATGATTAGCTATAGCATTAAGACTTACTACAGAGTATTAGATATCAAAATTTACATGAAAAGAATTATTAATATCACATCAATAGCTAAGTTTCCATGTTTATAGTTACCATTCTATCATTCAATAATATAAACCTAAGATTTAACCAGTTAATAAAGGGCTTATATTTTACTTATATCTTGTCTTTTTTGGGGGTAATTTTAGTTTTCTGTTACATCCAATACATAATGGGTATTCAACACACATGGCTTTTGAAAAGACCAAATAACGAATGTAACAATTACGTACATGTTAAGACAAAGTTACGTAGGAAATATTTTAAAGGACAAGTTGCATTCTTTGGTGTCAGTGGCCTCATCCATTTCTGGAAGAAGGGAGGAGAGCAGGAAGAGAGAGGGATGGACCTTATCCCGGACACTAATGCTGAGGATGTAAACATTACTATACACTATATGCTTTCATCCTAGGGAACAGAGCACTTCAACCATACTTAGAAACAGAGACTATTCCTCTAGTGACTTTTTTTATTAAAAATAAATTTAAGTGAGAATAAAGGAGGAGTAATATATTATAGCATCACAGCATCTCTGACATCATCATGCTGTGTCTTCTATCCAAAGCTTGAATCCTTTGACTCTCCAGGACGCCCAGGAAATGATTGCTCACCTCTACCTCCTAAAATTACTCTGGTAATTTTCAGGAAGCTGAGATCATTCTAGAGTTCTTCCTGGGATCAATCCAAAAACCTGTCACTTTTTGATCCACACTGGGCTGTCTGAGCTAACACAAAATGAGTCTAATCCCTCTTCTAGATGACAGTCCATAGAGGCAACCACCAACTTCATAACTGGTTTTGTTATTGTCCTGAAGCCCCTGAGGGACCAGAAGAATTACATTTCTACATTCTCAGGCCAACTATCTTCTCTGTAAGAACTTTCTGAAATTAATAAATAGTCTGTCTTCTTAGAAACAGTTCCTATTCAAAGAACAATACAGTTATTCCTGTACTATTTCCTTTTTTGTCTCTAAGATATAGTAAAATGGAAGCCCTCATAGTTTGGTAAATTTGGAAGGCAATTAACGAGAATATGAGTTTCTCTTTTTTTAGTTTTTTTAATACTATACTATTAACTTTAACATACTGCCTTTCAGGCACAAATATGTGAATTAATCCATTATTAGTAAATGCCATTTAAGTTAATTCAGTTTCCAAAACGTAGCAAGGGCATCACACTGATCTAGCCACAATTTTGCTTTGGCCTTCCTCACAGTATCCATTATTAACCTGTGTGGTATCTCACCAGACTGAATACAGGCAAAGAAGTTTCTCACTATGGACAAAACTATACCTGGTCAGAAGATGATCGAACCTCTGAACTCATGAGTCTCATTACAACAACTGCAGGAACCAGTCGCCTTATTTGACCTCAGTTGGGAACTCACGTGTTGGGTGACATAAATTTTTGGCAGTTCTATGAAAGTGCCATGAGTATTGATTTGGGAGCTATGAATAAATTTTAACAAGTAGATGAATTCATAAATATGGAATCCATGAATAATGAAGATCAACTACTAGAGAAGATAATCACTTAAATATTTTAATAAGTGTGAGTCAATTCCATTTCACTCTTTTTTTTATAGAAGCCTACAATGTAGAATTCTACAAAGACTATCTTTACAAAGACTACTGCTGCAAAGGAGTTTATGAAAAAGAAAAAAGGAAAAATAAGAAATAAGCGGCCTGGAAACCTGGGATCATGGACATCTAGGACGTTGCTACATTCATCGAATCACTTACAGGGACAAGTACTTCCTCTGCCTGTCTGTTGGCCAAAGCGCAAGGCAGAGCTGCGCTATAGCCAGCCCTGAGTAGTCCTCATACTTGACAAAGAATCTGCACAGAGCAGGCACCTCCCCCAAAGGAAAGGGCCTCTTTCTCACTCTCTGAACAGGCTTCCCATCTCAAGCCACTTTAGAGGAAAGGAGTGTCCATCCTTGAGACTTCTTTGCTCCTTCTTTGTTTGACCTGCTAATTCTTTCTCCATTTGGGGGAAGAAAAGACCTTTTTTTTTTAAGCTTCCTCTTTCACTGCCAGTCTGCTTTGATAATATTCAGCAGGCTTTATGGAGAATGACATTTTAGACCACTGGAACTCAGTTTAGCCACTGAAGCTGAGCACAGCTGAAGAAAACACTCAATTGGCAACTCCGACTTCAAAGGCTATATTAGTCTCTCCTCAATACACACGTGTAACTCCCATTAGCATTAATGGGAGATGTGGGAGCCCACAGCTCAGAGAATATACCTCCAACTCTGTTTGCTTGATAAGCATGCAATTAGACCTTACGGCCCAAATTTTTCAAGGAAGGCATAGTAAGTACACTGAGTACTCAAGCAAAATCAAGTAGGTTTACTTTGGGAAAGTAAGCTATCACTCCTATTTAAACATGAAGAATGAGTTGTTCAAATTAGGTCTATTTTCATTTCATTTATCCCCTTAAGTGTAGACAATGGTCTTTCATGGTGTTTTGGAAAAAGAGCCACTCCTCTGTTTTAAAAGTTTGGCTGTATGTTTTCATAAGCATTATTCCATGTCGCTTAACAGCCTAGCCTCAGGGGTAAAAATATCTAATAAGACCAAGATCATTTTAAGTGACTTTCCTGCACAAAAAATTCAGCATGGCATCTATACACATTCAGTGCCTTTTCCTGTCTTCTACTTTACTGTAACTTAAAGTTAGGAAAAAACTGATTTTGCATTTAAAAAGAAATCAATTTGAGAAGAAAATGCTTGTCTCAAATGATAAATTAGTTTATATCAGGAAATAATGATTTTTCTTTCTTGACCTCGTTCGAAAGAGACTTGCCCATAGTTTTCAACATGTAATCAATACACACTACAGCTTCAATAAAACATCAGTATATGTTAGGTAGTCTGTGCTACATTCACAGTCTTGATCATACCTCCGTGGAGAAAATAATCTTGACCGAATTATTACCCTTTAAAACAATTCATTCTCTGCTGTTCACACGCTCTCCCCAAACTTTAAAGAAAAGGTCATGAACAATAATCTTGATATTTTATAAAGAACATTTACTCAAGCAACTTCAAAGATATAGAAATAAATTATTGATGTAGTAGTGACACATATTATAATCATTTTTACCTTCAAATATCATATTTGAACTTTCTAATTATGTCAGAAATTAAGGTTATGTTAGGTACTGGGCCATAAATACAAATACAAAGCAATTGAATTGCAACAGGCCAAGGAATGTGTCAGAAAGACAACAGTGTCCCCATCAAACTTACGGGAGTGCTGAGATGTCGGGAGAGTTTCAAATTGTAACCAGGCAGATGAACTGGGTGAAAATTCCATTTTTAAAATTTCATCAAATACAGGGTCTTCATAACATCATTTTGTACTTAATATTTAATACCTTGTCTTACAAGTGGATAGCAACCACCTCTTCACAGAATTTTAAAACCAATGTGTTAAAGAATGGAGCATCTCAAAATAGAACACAGTGAAAGCTTCCCTCAGATTCTATGGAAGACTGAAAAAAGAGTGATATATATAGACGAGTTACTATGGTTAACAGAATTATTAATGATGGCAAATGTGAGAAGCAATTCACCATTTCTTATCAAAAAAGATTGTGGATTGTTTCTATCATACACACAACCTAAATCATAAAGTTGAAAACTACTCAACTAGAGATACCCTCTTTTCAAAGGATACCTCATAGCCAGAACCGCCTTTCACGTGCAAGATAAAGACTACTGATGTTATTACAGAGGGTCTAGACAGTTTCATTCTTAGAGTTTTTGGCTCTGAATTACTCTGGCTAAAACTGCTAACAATTTTGGTGTGCTATTAATCTTGCTGGAGTGATTATGTCTTCTATATTGCTGAGACTACCTTCACCAGCTAATCTGAAACTCATCCAGAATTGCGGCTGGCACAGACACAGCCACTTGCTTATTTAGAAGTAATTTAGCTGGTAATGGTCTAACGGGGGGCTACCAGTGTATAAAACGATGTTTATGCAAACACCCAATGAGCACAACCATACTCTACTTTCTATAACTTTTGTCCAAAATATTAGTTTTATACATACAGACATTCTTTTTTTAATATTCTTTTCCATTATGGTTTATCCCAGGAGATTGGACATAGTTCCCTGTGCTATACAGTAGGACCTTGTTGTTTATCCATTCTAAATGTAATAGTTTGTGTCTACTAACCCCAAATTCCCAGTCCATCCTTCTCCCTCCTCTCCTCCCCGTTGAAAACCACAAGTCTTATCTCTATGTCTGTGAGTCTGTTTCTTTTTTGTAGATAGTTGAAGAATCTTTTTTTTTTTTTAACACAGTCTCTCTTTATAAAAGAAATAAATATATTTCCCTCTGAGAATTCATGAAACTCAGGTGTCACGAGATGTAGCATAAACTGATGGCTACTAACAACAGTTACCTAAAATACTTGTGGAAAGAAGGAAGAGAGAGAGGAAAGAAGGGAAAAGGGAAGAGGAGAAAGAAGAAATCTACCCAGTACCTCTGATAAGGGCTGGTCTCTGGAACACCCATCTTATGAGCTGAGAGGCAACTGAAATTGTTTATGCTTCTCAGGAGAAGGAACTGAAGTATCATTCTGGAGAAATGTCTGATGACTGCTCATCAAGGGGAAGTACAAAACCTGATATATGGAGGTCATTTATTTCTAGTCTTAATGACTAGGCTAAAGTCAACTTTGGATATGTCACTTGGACAATCCCAAATTGTAAAATTTACTGACATATTATTTCAACAAATATTTGAGTACATGCTTTGTAACGTCTCCTGTCTAGGCGCATACAAGCATGGATAAGTCAAACATAACACCTGCCCTCATGGGATAAGCAATACCAATTTCATTCCTGTTTAAAAGGACCAAAGAGATCCAAGTTGTTTGAATTAGAAAAATCGTCATTGAAGCACTGAAATAATAAAACTGAGTGAATAAACTTTTATAAAAACAGGTATTTCTAGGTGTACCTATCCGCATGCATAAAAGGGTAAATTTAGTTTCTTCTCTTTATTTTCAGACTCTTTTGCAAAAGTTGCCATTAAAAGGCACATCTGATAGTGTAATTTCAGCACAGAACATACTCAATAGGAAATAACTAACCAGAGAACTAAAGATGTGCCTTCTTTGAGTCTTGCTGTTTTTTTTTTTTAAATACTAACTTTGAAACTGATAGGTTGTCCCACTTAAAGCCCTTGATTTTAAATTGCCATTTCTTTTTACACCCAATTAAATTGTCACTGTAATGAAGAATTGTCCAACTGAGTAGAACTGTGAGGATCTTCTCACTGCTGCTTTCTGCAGTCTTAATTTGCAGATGCTTTTGCCTAAAATAAGAATTTAAAGTCACCTTCTCAACAATAAGACCTATTAAGCTTCCACCAACTGCTATTCAAGACAGACAATGAATGAACACTTGCTTCACACAACAACCCTCTGCGGGGTATAGCAAATGAGATATGTTCCTATAATACTATGATATTTGAGCCCTGAAAAAGAGATCACCATGCCCCTGATTCTTTGATAAAGATTAAATAAATAGATTAAATAAAGACCATATATACAAAGGTTTTGGTACTTTCCAATTAGCTCAGCAATTCCAGTAATGGATAATATTCAAAAAGAACAAACAAACCTGAATCTGGACTGTTCATTTTCATAGAAATATACTGTGCACAAATTCCTGAATGGTGATCAAAGATTCTTTGAACAATTTTCTTAATGAAGGAGAACTATTTTCTTCTTAGATTATCAGACCGATGGTGAGGGGTGCTGGTAATCTCCATCAGCCAGAGGTTTGAAGGAGAAAGTCACGGGGTCATAAACACTAACTCAGCTCAGTTCCAACACAACTGAAATGACTAGCATTGACCTTCTCTCATCCTGGGTTGCATCAGAAAAACATTTAGGAAGCACTCTTTTAATTAGCCTTTTGAGAATTCCTAAGTCTTCCTTAAAGTGCACGCTTTTAAATTCATTTTCTTTTTCAAGACCATCCTTCCCTTACATTCCACCCTTTCAAGCTCTCACAGCTCTCTTTCTACCCTTGCTAAGGAGAAACTCAAGGATGATGACAAAATGCCCCTAAACAACCAACCCAGTGGCCCTTCTTGCTGCCATTAAGATATTCTTCACACATTCCCATCCTTGTACTTGGGATCCAAAAAACATCAATCCCTGTTACTCTTTCATGTCACTTTATATCACTTGCACCCTTTGCAACACAGTATTAGAGGGCAACATGAAGTAGTGAATACAGCACAGGATTTGGAGTCAGAAAACCTGGTAATCAACCCCATTTAATATCTGTGAGATTTTGGTCAAGCAACTTCTGAACTTTGGCCTCTCTGAATTTATAGATCCTTCACAGTGCAGGCAGATCCCCTCAGTAAGTTAGTCAAATACCGAGTAGCCTTCTCTTTCAGGGTTGAGGATCTCCCTGGCTCTCACAGAAGAAACATTTACATTCTAATATTCACCCATCCCCAAGCTGACCTGTACGTTTGGTGATTCTTAATTGTGCAGGAATTTTTTTTTCTTTTATTATTTGTATTTATTTCTCCTTTCCAATAATCTGTAAAACATGAACATGCAAACAGGTTCTGTGATGTCTCCTCAGTGAGAATAGAAATCTGAAGATCTTGTAAATATTCATTTTACAGAAAAACTCTTTAAGAAAAGCAGCCCCAACCATGCCTGTCTTCCTCCTTGTCTCTTTTTTGACATACAAGACAACATGTCACTCACAGAGAATAAGCTCAGAAATTCATTTGATGAATTTTGTAAATAATAACACTAAACTTTATAACTAAATTATATTAAAATAAAAATTATGAATCCATTCGTGTCTTGCAGACAAGACTATTTTGCTTCAGTGATGGTGTTGGTGTTGATGTTCGGATAGAAAGAGAAGCAATAGAAAAATTGGCCTTTTAGAATGGAGGAATAAAACATAACCAGATAAAGTTCAGTTAACAGGGGTCGGGGGAGGGATCCTATGTGAAGCGTACAACCATCCCTATGGAGAATGCAGCATGTGTTCACTCCATGAGTACATTACATGTTAAACAGAAGAGGAAGCAAACAAAGCTAAGATATTCCCCATAAATTTAGGGACTCAGAATTTGAAACATTTGGCAAAGTCCTTTTAAGTCTACTGATCAAAGGAGAGTGAGTCGGGAAAGACATTCATCCCACCATCTGTTAGACTCACATCCACAATTAATATTCTTTATCAATCATATATCTCTTAGTTTTATCTTAGTGGTAGATCTAGATTCTATAACACTTGAAACTTATGAAATTTTAGAGGTCTACTTTATGAAAACAAATGCAAAAATACTACTTTTGCAAATTTAGGAAAACAAACAAACAAACATACAATCAACTGAACATACTACTAGGCCCTCCCAAGGCTTTGGAAGGCACCAGATAAGTGAGGGCCTTGACAGTGAAGTTTCCTTAGCTGCAGGGTAAATCTGTCTCTACCTCAACTCCACATCAGATTACCTCCCCTCCACCATACCCCTCTAGGTTTTCTGGCACCAGAACACGGCGATGGTTTGGTGAGGGCCTTTGACCAAGGAATCATCACTGGAAGACACAAGAAGAATGGCCTCTGGGCTTAATCAACACTGTTTGCATGTAGTTGGTCAGGCTTTTTAAAACATAACATATCAACATTTTTTGTTTGTTTTTAAGTTATCAGAGCTATCTTTTAAACATGCTGATACAAAATTAAGACAAGACTAGCCAAACCCCAGTCCTACTGGGCAACACTGAATGTCCTCCTACCTCTTTGTAGCTGGTTTATGGTAAATTACTGCAAAGAATAATTTAAGTCCAAGTGAACTCTTCCTCCTCAGCAATGATTTACCTGCTGATAAGCTGAGATAAGGGATTTCCATTTGCTGTTGAGTGGGTAAGTGCTAACTTTATTCATGCATCTTCAACAAAAATTAATGGGACTCCCAGTTAAGTCTGCTGTAGCACTTGATGTCAGTTTATAACAGGCTTGGCAATACCTGGAAATTCAGATCTATCATCATAAGATATTATGACATGCATAAAACTCAAGTGTAAACAGAAGGTTCTTTAGGGTACAGGGTTCTAACCCAAGTTGTTAGGCCTTAGGAAGTAACAGATCTATAAATGTTCCTATTTTGAAGTATACGCTAATGGATTTTCCTCAAGGGTAAAAGCACCTGAACTTCCATTTTTTTTAAATAAATAAATATTTCATTACGAAAATCAGTTTTGTTTAAGGAAGTTGTCTGAGGAAGAAGATGTTTTAAGGTATTTTATTAGTACACATTAAAATCACTTCCTATTTAGGTATGCTTTGTCCTCTCCACCCAGAGCAAAAAATAGTCATAAAAAATGGTGCCGTAATAAAAACTCCTTTTACTATTAGTTGGGAGAGAAACAAATGGGAATATTACTTTGAAGGTAATTACTTCAGTTTTTTATTGCATGATATTTTCTCAAAACCCAAGCAAAATATATCCCAAATCTTAAAAAAAAAAAAAAAAAAATATATATATATATATATATATATGTGTATATATATATATATATATATATATATCTCCCAAATCTTTCTACAGATAAAATATAATTTTCCCTCAGAACATTTTCACTCATCAGGAAAAAAAGGCAAGTTTAATTTTCCTGTCAGTTGAGGCGTCCTATGTCAAACACATTTTACATTTCAAGAAACCTTACTGTCAATTTGATGGAATCCTCAAGGAGACATTAGTTCTTCTTACGCAAGTACTAACTCAGAAAGGCGTAAGCTGAACTACTGTGAGCACATCTCTAAAAATAGACCTCATTATCCCCAATGACAGTATATATGTATAACTGCCTTGTCGTTTTGACCAAAATTATGGTTTCTGTCAAACAGAGATTGTAGCTTCCTTGAAGGCAGGTGGTGGTAATGTCTTTTCCACCTTTTTAGTCCCAACACTTGGTGCAATTCCTGGCATAGGGAGACCCATATTATCAAATGAATAAATTCATGCATTTAATACAAATTGCTTCTCATGCGCTGTGCGCTTATCTTCGATGTGGAAGCAATGCATTCTGTTATTTCTGATTTTTAAAAATAAAACCTTACATGAAGTAGTTCTGGAAGAAAAAATATTTAGAAATGCCTTTGTTAAACTTGTCATTTGCTCACTCAATCAACAAATATTTACTGAAAACTTATAACATGTTGAGCACTGTGCGGGGTGCTCAGTCTTGAGCAGAGCAAAGTCCTGCCTTCATGACACTTCCAGTCTAAGTATGGCGATAACTCTGTTGCGGATAAAAGAAAAGCTTCCTCTCATTTCCTCTTAAGTACACTCCCTAATCACTTATGTCAGGATGACATTCAAATTTTAAATACTCTGTGGAACCCACAGTAGCCAATTGGTGGCTCACGCATCTGGCCCATAGAATTATTAGTGGACAAGGCAGCACAACTTAATGACTATAAAGTATGTGTTTCCCTGGCCTTACAGAGATGGCTCTGCCTGTGCCAGAAAATTCTGCTTTACAAATATGGCAGTGCCCTTTAATCAAAATAATTTAAAATGAATTATTGATAATTGTAGTATTACTGGTAGTAATCGTATTGGTAAGACTAAGGATATCCTCCATAATGACTCACATTAACTGAGTGCCTGGCACTTTGCTAAAAGTTTTATGTGGATCATCTCCTGGAATCACCCTCTCAAGTTCAGGCAATAGGTCTTAGTATCTCTACTTAACAAACAAAGAAGCTGAAGCTTAAGAGAAATGTGAGCAAAGCCACAGAGCAAATAGTGGAGTTAGGATTTGAACTCAGACGTCTGTTGGCAGAACCTGAACTCGTAACCACACCTTTTTTCACTTCCTACATCAAAGGCAGTAGCATAAATAATCTGGAAGAAGAAAACAAAAAACAAACAAAAATCCTTTTCCATTACCTCTTTAAAGGTTGAAACAATATATGAGATTTTCCCACTTCTTCTAAAATACATAACTAATGATGCTGCATTTTCAAAGATGTTAAAAAAATTAATGGTTTTTATCTATTCTGTGATCTGGGATAGTCCAGATATAATAGAACAGAAATCCCATTTTAGGTATGACCTTAGTTTGACCTAGGCGGTCCAAGCAACTGACTATCGGGTCCTAATGTACAAGAATTCTGAAGACTATGGGAACGTGTGTCAACACAACATTAAGCACAAATGTACTAGGGGAAAAAAAGAAGTTAAAATTCTTAGATATTGCATATTAGAGAGCATTGTACCAATAAATGATCTTCAGTTGTTCCAAATAACTTGGTAATGCATGTATATTTTCAGACTCTCATATTACCTTATTTCCGTGTGAAAAGCTGATTTTCAGTCCTTTGGACTAAGCAATGTTTTATAAGGCACAGAAAACTTCTTTTCCAGAATTGTCAATCCTACCCTCTTTCCCATCACCATAGACAGGCACTATTCCAGACGCTGAGGATTCAGCAGTGGACAAGAGAGCCAAACCAAAGAGCTCAGCTTCAAAGGGATAATGGGAGAAGGCAGCAACTTTTATATCTGAGTCACTGTACCACATCTAGAGATAAGGAGCTTCAAGTTTAGACAGAAGTAATGTGTCTAAACCCATATAGGTCAGAAACAGTGGACTACTGATAGGAACCCATGTCTATCTAGCTACAAAGAGCATTCTCTTTCCATTGTGGTTCCCTCTGTTCCACTACCTCTCTTTGTAGTGTTCATTCCATTTGCCGTGATTTTCTGGGTCTCAATCACACTCTCCATCCTACAGTGACTAATGAAATAATGATCACTTTTGTCCATTATATGTAGAGTGAGATTAATTCCTGCCCAAATGGTCTCAATACACTGTATGTGTTTACATAACCATATCTATATACCCCTCTTTATATGTATACATTCATTCCACAAATATTTGTTGGGTGCCCAATAAATGCTAGGAACATTTCTAGGCCAGAGAAAAATATAATGGAGCTTATAAGCAATGGGGGGAGGGAAACATAAAATAAAAGTTTCAAGAAATAAAGAATATAATTTCACATATTGCAAAGTGCTACGAAGCCAACAGGTCATACACACACACACCACACTATACACATTGCATGTATAAAACATATATATATACACATACATATATATGCAAATATATTTCCCAAACAGAATTTTTGGTTTAACTATACAAGGTGTAAGTATTGATAAATAACAATCAACTTTACTAAAAGCTATCAAGTTTTTATGAGCTAATACTTTCCCACCATATTTAATTTTCTAGTTGTCTGATAAATGATTGATCTGTGGTTACCCATGCAATTAAACAAATACTCAAACAAAAAGAAGTATTAATACAAACTTAGAAGGATAGAAAATCTCTGAAAATTGTAATAATAATTTGCTAGTCTCACTCATGATATACAGTTTCACTCTTTTAAACAGCTCTTTTGGTGCTATATTCTGAAAAAATGTAGGCTCTCTTCTAGGAAAACCCAAACTGAGATCAAATTTTATTGCCTGAACACACACATATCATCAGGTATGTGAGAAAAAAAAAATTTAATAGGGTTACCTTGTGGCCAAAATCTACTCGTTAAAAAAAAATCCACTGTGTGAAAATAATATATGCGTATTTAATGCAAGGGTAAAGTTTAAAAATCAAGGGTAAACGTTAAAGATACAAAAAATAAGGGCAGGGAAAGTTCTGAAATGTAAATTAAAACACAAGCTCATTTAGAAAGATCACAGGTAAGACAGTCTAAATTTTCCTGCTATCTTTAATAAAATATATTAAGAATACTAGGATGTATGTCATCATATTTGTGTTTAATGTGGCATTAATTCACAAGTCTTTTTTTTTTAATAAGATAAAATAAGTTACTTGCTCTTCTAAGGAGCTATATAACTAGGATTTTCATAATTAAACCCTAGATGAGGCATTTGGTATACCTATGCCCTAAATCCCCCCAAAATTATGCATGTACAACTTTGAAAACTACATCTTAATTAGTAGCTTAAAATAAAACTAATTTTGAAAGCCAGAAAGTTGAATTTTTAAAAATTGTTCAAATTTTATCAATGAAAGTCAACCAAATATCCAGTTTTAAAATATAAACATCAATTGTATATAAAGGACCGTGAATTGTTTGATATGTTACTTAAAGTATTTTAGTAAACCTCTGCAAATTTCAACTCATATAGAGATGGTCAATATTAACTTAAGTCACATGATTTCTCACTTGTGTAGTTTAATCTCTTTGGCCAATGAAGTATGTCCCAACCTCATTTTCTTCTACTACTACTCTTTTAACTTCTACTCTATTCTGAGCAACTACTGCTTATACCTACCTGTGATGGTTAATTTCAAGTTCAACTTGACTGGGCCACAAGGTGCCCAGACATTTGGTCAAACCTTATTTTGGGTGTTACTGTAAGGGTGTTTTGGGATGAGATTAACATTTAAATCAAAAGACCCAGTAAAGCAGATTGTCTTCCCTAATGTGAGGGGGGCCTCATCCAATCAGTTGAAAGCCTGAATAGAACAAAAAGAATGGCCCTCTCCCAAATAAAAGAATTCCTCCTGCCCAACTACCTTCAAACTAGGATACGGGGCATATTCCTGCCTTCAGACTCAAACTGAAACATCAGTTCTTCCTGGGTCTTAAGTCTGCCAGCCTTCACACTATACCATCAGCTTTCCTAGGCCTCCAGCTTATTGACTCACCCTGCAGATCTTGGGTGTTGTCTGCCTCCTTAATAGTATAAGCCAATTCCTTATAATAAATCTCTTTACATATATAAACAAAATAAGTATAAATATGCATATACTCATATTGGTTCCATTTCTCTGGAGAACCCCAATATACCACCCATACCCACCATCAAATATTTAGCAATTTCTCACCTGTGTATGTAATCAGGTTCATGAAACTTTCTCTATCCCTAACAGTCTCTCACACTAGCTCTGCCTGATAAAACCCTACATAGTCTTCAAGCCTCAACACAGAGACCTCTTCCCTCCCATGATGCATCATCATGGTGGAGTTTTTCCACTTTGCACACCCACAGCACGTCAGCACTGTTTTCGGTCACCTCTGCTTGTCTGTGGGTGGTGAGCTGGAAGAACATAGTTCTTCCTGGACAACATCTTATACATCAAAAGTGAGTATCTGAAGGGCTAGAATACATCGTCACAACATAATACGGCAGGGATTATTTCTGACTGGGTAAAACCCAAAGGAAATCTTAGCTGTATGACCAAGAAAAAAATCACTTCAAACTCTCTGTACCTTGGTTTCTTCCATCAAACGTAAGAGATTTGGCTCGGTACACCAAATTCCCTCCCAGCTCGACATTTCTACGGCTCCATTAACAAATCAATCAACAGTAAACACTCACATGACTCAATATTCATTTTAAAATTATCTTAAATAATATAATATGAAGTCTAAAGTAGAAAACTGTTCTCACTTAAATGCAGCAATTCACAAGTGCACTCATTCTCTCTGAGCCCTTTTAAGACATAACCCCAGCATGGAAAAACAAGTGATAATGATTAAAAGAAAGCAACATGCATCACCAACAGGAAGGTCCTTAAAAGACTGATCACAAGGAAACACTCAGAGCCTCAGCTCACACACGCACATTCTCTGAAATGTAATAAGTTTTAATGTTTCTCCGCACTAGGGTCTCCATGGAACAGTTCACATGGGCTCCTGCCTTTGTCAACACTGATACGTAAAGAGTAGTTATTTGTAAGTACTACTGAAAGTCAGAAGTTTCTGTTTACTTATATGGCTCTGCCCACCACCACCTCTTTTCAGCATGGAAATGCAGGACTCAGAAAGACTTTATCATGTTGGTATCAATTTATTCCAAGTACTCAACTATTTTATAAGCCTTTTCAAATAATCTTCACTCGGTACCGTAATTGTCAGCAAGTTTGTTCTGTGTTGGCCATCCTTCCTTTTGTTTCAGTCTTTCATAAAAATCCTTTTGTGTGACAGTCAAGCAGCTGTGCTTTGTTCTTTAATGTTCCTAGCTTGGATCCCCAGCCGAGACCACTTTATAACATAAATGGCAAAGTACCATTTTCACAGCAGGCACAACTGTGTTCATCTTCAAAAAGAGGCATTAATAAAATGAGACTGTAATGAACATGCTAATTCTGATCACAGGGTAGTGCACAATGGCGGAGAGAGTTGACTGCCTCCTCCCTGAAAGACGGTAAAAGTTGTTTTTGTTTTTTTTTTTAAACAACTGCTATAATGGCTTACTTTTTTTTTGAAACAGACATATTATGCAAACATTTCTCTCCATTTCCCAGTGAAATG
This sequence comes from Balaenoptera physalus, assembly GCF_965194825.1. Lineage (NCBI taxonomy): Eukaryota > Metazoa > Chordata > Mammalia > Artiodactyla > Balaenopteridae > Balaenoptera > Balaenoptera physalus. The sequence continues at coordinate 58,692,953 of NC_138886.1, forward strand.
CCTTTTCTGTCTCATCCAACTGCTCACTGTGTGTTTTACTATATCAGTAACAGTCACCTTCAGGGAGCATCTTTTTTCCATCTTGCAAGAACTGACTTGTTGAAATAGGCATGTCACCGAATCACAGAAAGCTAGAAAGCAGGGATCTGAGTGATCACCAATTCAGTGCCTTCCCTGTGCACATGGCCCCAAGATAAATAAAGAAGTAAAAGGACAGGGAAGTTAATAGATTTGCTCAAGATGTCACAGCTATTTTGGGACAGAGCCAGAGTTGGAACTCAAATTACTGGAGACCTGGACTTGAGGACTTTGTGTATTATGTCTTGACGGTGATTATTCATAAACTATGATGCACATATGTGGAGTAGATCCTCAAATATAAGTGCCATTTCATAAGGTATACCTGTAAAACTAGGCCACTCAATTGTCTCATGTTTGGTCAGCTATCTTTTGTTGACAATTTTACTTTGTGTGTGCTCTAGGAACAAGCTAGAAGATAACAGCAACAATGGTATATATCATACCCTGTTTTGTTGTGGTAATGCTCGTGCTGGTTTGGGGATCAGTGTTATTTCAGAATGGGCAAGTCTCAGAAGATAATCCACTAAACTTAGAAAAATGACATAGTACATGCTGTTTTGGATGACAACAAAATATGTATTTTCTGATTACTACCTAAAAAAAAAAACCTAAATTCAAGAAACATGACATTTAGACATCTCAGACTATCAGAGACAAAGTTGACTAAATTTTTCTAGAACTTTCTCTTAGAGAGGGGGAGTCATGTGAGCAAGAAAAAGGGATTCTTCTTTTTTTTTTGGCCATGCAGCACAGCATACGCATACGGAATCTTAGTTCCCCGACCAGGGATTGAACCTGTGCCCCCCGCAGTGGAAGCGCAGAGTCTTAACCACTGGACTGCCAGGGAAGTCCCAAGAAAAAGGGATTCTTGATATCTTTCTACTTGTCTAAAGCAGGCAGATGCTCCTGGACTCTTATAGGAAAGAAAAGTCTATGGAAGGTGATATCTCATTTTCCCTGTCCAGTGGCAGACAAGATATATCTGAGAGAACATTTTCATCCCCAGTTATCATTATACAGATTTACATTTACAAGTAATGTAATACCTTTGGACAGGAGGAAATTGTGGCCAGTGAACCAAAGATTCAGAAAGAACCAATTCCATCTGGATGATAATCGCTCTTCTTAAAACACCCTCTCTGGTCCTATACTTTGCCCTTCACTGAAAGCTTAATATCAAATCCAAAGTCCCTAGCAGAATCCCACAATTAGGTAAGACTCAACCCTTAATAACCACTGAGTGAGATGTGAGGTCTTCACTTAAAGTTCTGCGTAGAAGGGAAACGTGTATGACAACCATGCTCAGCCCCTTAAAGTGCTACAGAATTACGGAGATGCTATGTTCTTGTGTTTCCACAGGCAGGTCAACCAAAAAAAGTTTTAAATGACCTGGAGGCCATAAGTACCACATTCAATCCCCCTTCTCCCACTACTTCTTCTATGAACTGCAGTCTACAGCATATAAATGGTAATTGCTCAAATATCTCATTCCAGGGTACATTCAGCCCGAGCTTGTAGTTATCTTTCCTTATGAAAACAGTTTTTCAGAGCGAGGGTAATTTGAAACGAGCTACACAGGGAAAGTTTTCCCTGAAGTACTCCCTTCAATGCACATGGGTGGTCAGAGTATCATTTCAATGTCTTCTGCATTAGCTGTACAGGTCAGATGATTAAATCTCCAATTAATTAGGTCCTCTAGTAGCCTGTGTGAAATAAATTAGTGATATCCATCCCATCCACTTAGACAAAACCCATCGTGACAGCTGGCACATTTTTGGCATTGTCAGCAGAGTGGGTAAAAAAGTAAATGACCCATGTGGACAAAATGGGCATCTAACGATGGGTAGTGGATGAAAAGTGCAAAGTATTTTCCATCCACTGCAGAGCAGAGAGCTTGAGTATCTGCCAATGTGATTTGCAAGAAAAAGTGAACTTAAAATGAGCACGAAGCCCATCAACTATGGAATGAAACTCTTCACATTCATCTAGTTAACTGTTCACAACGTTCATAATCTAGAAATGTCCGTTTACCACTGGAATATTTGTAAAGACTATTACTAATAGGATTACTGTTATTTAGAAATTTTAAACAAAGAGGTAACTCTAGGAAACAAAATAATTCCCAACCCCACTTACTTCATCCTATAAGGATATATAAAAATATTCTATTTTAAGGTTATGTTTAGACTACTTTTTCATTATCCAAAATACCTTTGAGTTTTTCTCATGAAACATTTCCAAAATTGCTAAACATAGTCTTAAAAAAATAAGGTTTAAGTACTTTACTAGAATCATAAATTTTCATACAAATGTACTTATATATGACAGATATTCACATAGAAAGTCAAGATTACATTAAAAATTTCAAATGTATTTGTTTTATGTGGGAGCTAGCTGGATAAAAGCAGATGAGATGGGAGGACCCCAGTTAGATGGGAGGCAGGAAAACATAAATCCGTATGAATGTCTATGTAAAGTGATATTTTCCTCCAACTTCTTGTTAATTCCTTCATCAAATGCATAAAGATTAAGTCAAGCCAAATGACTGCCACTGTTTCCTTTTAAGGGGTTTGTTCAGGGAACTCAGAATGCGAAAACACCTAAAAAGTTTCTAATAACTTTTACTTGATTGCATCTTTGTAATACGTTTTCTACGTAATAGCATTAGTTATAAACTACATGAATAAGCAAAGATTAAAATTTTAAAAGAAGACCAGCGAATCTGATTTAGCTTCCTATATGAATGGCTCCCAAAATTACTCAACAATCTTCAGACGTTTTATCTAAGTTTATGTGAACATATGCATGTATATCCACATATGTACATATTTCTAGTACATATTACAGTATGTATAAACATAGTCTCCAAGCTCCCTTTCAGCTCCAAAATCTGACTTCTAACTCCTAACTGCTCTTTTTTTTCCTCGTCTTATTCTTACCTAACAGATTTTACTCCTCTCTTTACCTTTACAAATATTTAGAATTCATTTCTTTTAAAACCCATTCAAACAGTTCAATTATCTATAGTTCACAGACTATGATTTCTACTCTCACTGATTGGGCTTCCTGCCTCTCATGAGTTGGAACTGGCTTTCATGCTTTAGAATTGGTGCCTATGAGCCCACCTGGGAATAAATGACTTTATTGTATGGCCTGAACTGGGGTTCAGGGGTTGTATGGCCTGAACTGTGGTGGTGTCTCTGTGGGGTGAGTCCTTACGTGGCTGTCTGTTCCACACTCCATGGGATTCACCGTTTCTGACCAGCTGTTATGTTAGCTTCTGGGTTCTAAGTATTGCACTGCAGAAATAGCGCTAGAATTCTTACCTTGTTCAGAAAGCTGATCTAGCTCCTCTTATTTTATATAAGTCTGTGTCCTGCTGGAGAGTTAAAACTTCAGCCCTAAATCATACAGTCCATTTGGTTATTATCTTGGTTTACAAGATTATAAATTGTCTCTTATCTGAGGTTCTCTCTCTGTTTTGAGCACCTAGAAATTTCTTTCATGTTTGTAAACCTAACCATACATTTAATTTTATTTTCAAATATTTTATCAACATGTCTATATGTTTACAGGGGGATGGAGAATTTCCTGTATGAACACAGTGTGTCATAATGGCCAGAAACGTAGCTCAAATTTGACTTGTTTGTTTTTAAGCAGCATTCTGTTACATGCAATTAAAAGATCTATATCCAGTTGGTCAATATTTCCCCTAAGACTTAGTAAGATTTTATAGTACTTAAAGCACATTGTAGCATGTATATGTAAATATTCTTTTCTAGACTTCTCAGATTGACTGATTAATTTTGGTACTAAATAGATCTAAAAGAAAATATTTTTGATTGTATAAAACATACAAAGAAAAATGCATGCCTCAAAGCGGGGGGGGGGGCGGCGGGGGATGGAATGGAGGAGAAATGTTCTCACTCTATATATGTTCCTCTAAGATTATTCAATTATGATCTTTTCTTTCTAATTCCCTTCATCTGAAGAAAGGCTATTTTACTAAGTTGTGGAATCAAGCAAAGCGAAGTTCAAAGCAATACAAAACAGACAAATGCAAGTGTGTATGAGAAAGAAACAAAGGCACAGAGGGTTAGTCTGGAAATGTCAACTACGACGCAAGCCAAATCAGGCAATATTCTTATCTCTATACAAAAGACTGAATTATATACATAATACAACAGAGCATTATTAATCACCAGCCATTATTCTCTAGCACTGTCATTCTAAAGGAAGTCTTGGAAGTAGACACACCGTACTACAGATTTAGCAAGTCATCCCATGCTTTGGGCACAATGCATAAGCCACATAGCTGGAAACACAGAAGGGGACACACTGTTTCCAATCACTTTGCATCAACAGATGTTGGTTCAAGAAATATAAAAGACTGAAACAAAACACTTTTTTTGGACATAAAGAAGAAAGGTGCCTTTCTTGTTCTTGATTCCTCTGCTTAATAAGAGCTCATCTTTAGGTAGTAGATATTCCTTTAATTTTGCAAACACCAATGTCAGCTTTGGTAATTTCCAAAAAGTAGTTGCTGACCTAGATATGAAAAATCCACACACAAGTGAAGCTAACAAGCAAAACAGTAGCATACCCTGCTTCCTATCAAGATTCTTTACCAAAAATCAAAATGGTATCTGGTATTTGAAATCAGCACTTCTTTGGGATTTTCTTTCCTCTCCCCGACTAGCATTTTTTAAGTCCCAGGAGAGAAGGCACCCTCTGTCTATTTAAATAACGTTTGACCCTAATCAGTATTTTACTTCAATTCATTTCCCATTTAGGTGTCATGACAACTGTAGTCTTTTCAATGATTCTACAAAAGAACACCTGGGATACAGAATTTCAATGACACAAGCAGCAGACTTGCACTTGAATACTTACCACGTAAAACTGTGAGTCTGGTAGATACACTTATTTCTCCCACGTTATTCGAGGCCACACATTCATAAATTGCCTCATCTCGCGGAGTCCGTAAGGGTTGTATTCTGAGAACTGATCCAGATCCATCGTCAAACTCTATTACCTATTAGAGGAAACAATAGCTGTCACAGGTGTTGTTACTCTCATCTGCCTCTCAGCTAAATCTCTTAATGCAGTGGTGAACCAGCCATTAGGCTCAGAATAAACTCAGAAGCATTTTGAGACTGAATTTTGATACAGTGATGAAACAGAATAATTTCTCTAATGTACTGAATCCTATAATGCAGAATGGAAAGACATGAAACTACATATGCAAAAATGTAGATTTCTTGTCTCTACAGAAAACCATCCAGGGTTTAATCATGAAAATATTCTAGTATATGTATCTAGGGCAATGTGACCTTTTTATTAATTTTGCAAGAGACTTGCTGCTATGATGGGTACACTTCTTAAATTATTCTGTCTCTGATAGCACATATGCACATGTGGATCCATTCAGTAATTGGACGATAAGGTGGAGAAATAACGTATGCCACCACTGATAGCTCTTCTGGTTTAAAATGTCTCATCCTGAACAGTATAGATGAGCAAACCATGAAGAGAAACTGCATAAATCTAATACTTAGGCAGCCAATGAGATGGCTTTCATAGCCCCAGAGACTGATGGCATGCATTAATTTTGCCATAAATCATTCCAGTATTTGTTCTAGCTTAGCATTTTCTGCATTTTTAGGGCATTCTTGCTGTAAAATGGAAAGCTTGCTTCACCAGGCAGAAAATTAATGTCCTAAACAGTAAGCCTGAATTCACTATCATTATAGACTCTACTCTGAAACAGTTAAGCAATCCCAGGTATTTGTCACCTAATCAAGTAGTACTTCTAAAAAATGATGTTGAGGGGGCTTCCCTCATGACGCAGTGGTTGGGAGTCTGCCTGCCAATGCAGGGGACACGGGTTCAAGCCCTGGTCTGGGAGGATCCCACATGCCACGGAGCGGCTGGGCCCGTGAGCCACAATTGCTGAGCCTGTGCGTCTGGAGCCTGTGCTCCGCAACAGGAGAGGCCGTGATAGTGAGAGGCCCGCGCACCGCGATGAGGAGTGGCCCACGCTTGCCACAACTGGAGGAAGCCCTATGCACAGAAGCGAAGACCCAACACAGCCATAAATAAATAAATAAATAAATAAAAAATTAAAAAAAAATGATGTTGATAATATTGATAAATATGCATACAAAACTGTAGAGTCCTCTACCTGTCTTTTCTATAACTCTGCTGTGTTTCTTCAGCTGTTCACTGAGATGGTGGATTTTTTTTGCATTTCCCTATGAATAATATATCCATGTGCTTAAATTGTGAATAAATTAAGAATGCTTTATAAATATATTTACAAGATGATCAATCCCAGATTTTGTGTTTAAGTGTCAACATACAGAAAAAAGAGATTGAATGTTTTTAAGATATAGCCACTTCAAGTCCTTTCCGCATCCCATTTACATTCTAAATTCACAGAGATATTCAAAAATCCCATTTCTCAATGCACCACAATTTATTTTCAACTCTATTAAAAATACCACACACTTTAGAATGAATCTACTATGCATCTTGGGAGAATAAAGTTTCATAGTTACTGGAATCTTTGTCAAATATGCTATAATTAAAATACATATATATATATATATATATATATATATACACACACATATATATATATTTGAGCATCCTATAGCTTAATGTAGAGAAAGGTTTAAACATTTTAATACTAATTTAAATTTTGATATTTTTCAGTTTTATTGAGAAATAATTGACATACATCACTATATAAGGTTTAAGGTGTACAGCACGGTGGTCTGATTTACAAATATTGTGAAATGATGACCAAAGTAGGTTTAGCTAACATCCATCATCTCATATAGATACAATAAAAGAAGAAATGTTTTTCTACTTATGATGAGAACTCTTAGGATCTACTCTCTTAACTTTTGTTTAATTGTTACATGCCACTGCATGCTTACATTTCTGAACTATTTCCTAGGTTTAGACCTATATTCTTCAACAAACGATATACACATTGGATGCTAATATTGTAATCTTCAATTTGCAAACCCTATTTAACACCCAGTATTAATTATGTACCTACTCTAGGCCAGATGCTACATTTGCCACTGGAGATAGAAGAGGGAACAAAATCAGTCTCACTCATACTCTCATGGGCTTTAGAAACCAGTGACACTAAAAAATACAATATACTGTTACAGATATGAAGGATTGACAGCCCAAGACTCAGTACTATTTGATGTAGCCGTTTTGTGTTAAAATAATTTTTTCTGGATGTTTATATGACAGTCATTAGGAATTATGTACTGAGCAGACCTCATGCTTTGAAATGTTTACTGTTATAATTTAAACTTTGTTACAAGAGTTTGTCAAGAAGCCATCATCACTAGCAAGCATGATGTCAAACTTCTCTTTGACAAAAAAGTCAATTTCATTTAAACTACAAAGTATATGTGCACCAAAAGTCACACACACATCATTTCCTATGACAATGTAGGAAATATTTCTCAAAGATTAAGATATTCTTTTTATGTTTAAATCACTGTAGGTATCTGATCTTCAAACAAACAGAATTTTAAACTTACCATTTGTAAACTACAGGCCAGATTTCAATTTTCACCAGTGTAATTATGCTCTTTATGCATTTGGTCCATTTACTGCTCTTTGAGAACTGGTGAAAATTGAATAAATTCACAATGCTCTGAATTTTGTCGTTGCTATGTTTCATTTAACTGGGAATTGTTTTAATTTGCCAAACTGTGAACTAGGCTATCAAGTAGTCAGAAACTCAGGTAAGAGGAGGTGAGTTTTACATTTTGGGTCAGTTTGGAGGTCTAAGTACTCTCTAAAAATCAGTCTAGCCTCTTCATATCTTAAATTACAGGCATGATATTGTGTGCTTCTTCCAATTGTTCTCTATATAGCTTATCACCTATTTTTCTCCTCCAGAATGAGCAAATTCATAAACCATAGGCTCCTTAAAAACACCCAAAATAATATCTGAATTAGGTATCATCATCTTCAATGCACTGAGCTTTCTTGAATAAACAAAATCGACTTCATCGGTAGGTTTATCAGCTATCAACCTGGTTGGGTATGTTTCTTTCAGAGCAGTTCTTCACACTAACACACTGGAGCTAAGTTCTCTTTCTAGTCCATGCCACCTGTAAAACACAGGTGTGAAGTATAGTGGACAAACTAAATTTGCTGTCCAGTATCCGTTCCCCTTCTTCCGGATAATAGGAACTTGAATTCCCTTTGGGAAAACACTATTCCCTCATTCCAAGCCATGGGCTTGGATGGAACTGATCTCATTCCCAGTAACTGAGGTAGATTCTGATTAACATAAATGAGTTAGTCTGTACCATCCAGCTGTCCACACAGACTGGTTCAGTGATGAACACGTAACTCAATAAGAGCCAAGAGCACAGAAAGCTCTCACTCGTCCTCTAGTCTTGGATGTGGGAGGATGTGAGACGGCATCTTGCCATCTTAAGGGGAAGCAGTCTGAGGGTGAGGTTACACATGGATGTTAAGAACACTATTTGAGCCCTGGTACAAGTACGACAAAAGTCAGTCATCTGAACCCCCACATTCCCTTTTTAAAAAAGCTGAAGCCATCCAGAGTGAAGTTTTCCATCACATACAACATAAGGAACGGGATAGCTCATTATGAGCTGATTACAACACCTTGTATCAGAGAAAAACAAGCAAGTAACATACAAACCAAAAATTCAGCAGTTACGTTCTTCCCCCAGAGAAACAGAACAATGGACCTAATACCTCAAATCTCTGATTGCTGACTTTCTTTCCTTTTTTGTTCCAGACAATTTTAGGTCTTGGGTCTCCTGTCGCTTGGCAAATGAAAGAGGCAACTCCACCAGAGACCCCTGTCTGGTCAACGGGAGTTCGTGTAAACCTTGGAGGTGCTGAAATAAAAAGAAATAAACATCACAATTAGACGGAAAGTGGAAACACAGACTCTGTTCCCCACTGCCACTGCTCTCTCCAGAGCCCTCAACCCTATTTCAGTCAATACACACATACATACACACACATATAAATATACAAGGATTATAAAATTAGGAAAGCACCTTTTACATTTGAGGGTAATTAAAAGGGGAGGGAGGTAACTTTCTGGTGAAGTTATCTGCTAGTGCTTTTATTGCTGAAATCCGTATTAAGGCAGAGATGCAATAACATTTGAAAAGCAACATCACGCATTAATTTTTACAACCAGTATTAAAAAAAATCCAATTTGTCCTCTGTAACAAAATGAGCTCATCAATCAAAGTGAGTAAAATTTTAGCTCTTTGCTTTGATGCCGCTATCAGGACATTGCCAGAAAGCAGCAGAGCCACTATTAAAATTCGTGACACTTAAGAGAAATTCTAGGAAATTTTAAAGAGACAAGAAATACAGCCCTGAGTTAGATGGTTTGGCAAGAAATAGAAATAGGAGAATATGGTAAAGTGACTCTAACCCAGATACTGCGTGCTGCCTTACTTTCAACTTAACTCCACAATTTGCATAAAAAGATGAGTCAAGAAGCCTCCAAAGTCATAGCAAAAAAAAGAATTTCTGTAAAGAAAGATGTAGACTTCAAGATTCCTAAGGACGAAAGGCTAACAGCTGGAGGTTTTTGAAATGTCCTCTGTCTCCTTTAAATGTTCCTAACATACACTTTCCCTCTTAAAAGCGTGCTTGTTATCTACCTGGTATTTCCGGATCTAGAAATCTATTATATGAAAATTATATAAAATGTAGACAAATATTTATGGACAAAGATATTAACCATATATTTTACTTACAAAGATTATAAGTACTCAAAACATCATTATTATAGGAACTGATGGTGAGATAAACTGGCATAATGATGGAACATCATACAAATAGTAAATGTTGTAATTATAAAGTTTTTATTATATGCCACGAGAAATACTTATGACTCAATGGTAAGCCACAAAAGCATCACACAAAATTACAGATGAGAGATATCAGGTAAAGAAAAATGCACCCCCAAAAACATAGGACAAAATATGCTAAAACACTGACGATGGTTGTTTGGGAGAAGGTATTTTAATTATTTTTCCTACTCTTCACATTTTTCTTACTTCTTTGAGTTTTGACAATTATGTTATAGTTGGACATTTTTTAAACTCAAAAACATTTTACTTTCCCATTTTATTTTCTATTTTCTTACCCCTATTACAAATTTTCTCTTCCCTCCAGCCGTTCTTCAGTGATACGTCATTGAAACAAGATTTTAAGTAACCATAGCTAAAGTTTATTTTGAAAACTATCCTTAGATTCTAAGTAAGAAGAAAATAGCAAAGTTCATCATTGTTTGCTCATCACCAGTATTTTCTCCGCCTTGTTTTCATGTTTCCCATGTGATGCTCCTGCTGGCCTGATGGTGTGTGTCCTGACCCTCATCTTGATTTTCCTGGAGTCAGGGAAGCCAGATTTCCGTCTCAGCTCCACCATTTTGTATGTGTAACATCTTGAGGGGGTGCCTAACTTTCCTGTCTCTTAACTGTAAAAATATGAAATGTGAAATAAATTATTTTGCAGAGATCCCTTCCAGTTTTAAGGTATTAACTTCCACAATGAAGGAAAGAAGGGAGAAGAGAGGTGAGTGGTATCTTTGTAATGCTGATGCAGGGAAATGAGTCTCCACTTCAACAGGAAATTCAACTTGGTGATAGTAGAGCTGGTGAAAACCCAGGTACCTGTTTGTTCAGAAACCCTAGGAATGAAAGTGAGCTCTAAAAACGCTGCTAGATATCACATCCAACAGCATCTCAGGGTAGCAACACAAACTGGATGATTACCAGAACTGTGAGCAATGTTTAAAATGATTTGAAATTGATTACCAGTGAGAGGAATAAAATACGCAGTACACTGATGTCACTTTTCTGCCACAAACAAACAAAAAAGATATTAAAAGTTTTTATGGTTTTCATTCTGCTGTTGCAAACAATGCAAATTGATAATAACCACTCACTTGTCAGCATCTAAATGGAAATTATAATTATGAAATTAAAATTCCTAGGGAGTTTCCCTGGAAAAACAAAATGTATTGCATCGCTCTTTTAAGTGATACCAACACTGTCATTTTTAGGTACTTTCCTTTTTAAAGTCCATAGCTTAAAAATTGTCAACGCTAAAGGAAAATGAATTTTAACAACCCAGCTTCCCATTTAAGTTCTGTTTCGAAATTTCTCACAAGAATCTAAGGACTGGATGGAGGGCTGTTGCATAAAATGACTATGTACTAATCAGAAATTAAATAAACAAAGAAGGTAGGATGCCATTTTTGATGCACTGGGATTTTTTTTTAAGGGAAAGTATCCTATTTCTCATCCTAAAGAATGAAGGAAATTTGGAGATTCTGACAATCTGCAAATAGGCAACAGTTACTCGGGAAAGTGCTTCGTGGATACTGAGTGGGGACAGTAAGAAGTCGAATTAATATAAAACCTAGAAGTCTTATTTCTAAGTGGAAAGCATAGGAGGCAAGTTCCCATGTTCTCAAAAAGGGATGCAACTATCATTCCAATGGTCAGATGTGTTTTTCTTTTATCTTCATTTTCTGGTCATACCTTACAGTTCTCATGCAAACTTTGACAAGTTTAAAGATATGACCACAGGATGCTACTGCAAGGATTTTTTCTTTTTTTTAAACTTAATTGATAATTTTACTTTTTAAAAATTTTTATAGGAGTATAGTTGATTTGCAATGTTGTGTTAGTTTCAGGTGTACAGCAAAGTGAATCAGTTATACATATATGTATATCCATTCTTTTTCCATTCTTTTCCCATACAGGTCATTACAGAGTACTGAGCAGAGTCCTGTAAGGATTTTATTTCTGAAGATGAAGTCAAGTAATAGAATTAATCTAATGAACTGTGGAAAATTTATTGAAATAACCAGTTAGGATCTGTTTCAGATCTGGGACTGTTTTTCTAAATCCCACTACACCCCACTGTAGTGACTCAGTATTCTTCAAAAAAGCAGCCCGAAAAGGGTCCTTAAATTTATTCTTTAAAAACAAACACACAAAAATGAAATTGATCACATTACATTTTTTAAAGGCATATCAATTACTTGTACACAGAGTTTTTTTTTTAATTCTTAATTTTTTTCTAAATATATGTTAAAAAAAAAATAGCCTTCACAGACAAGAAAATCATGACTTTCTTATGGGATCTGATGTCAATTTTTCTACATTTGTCAACCAAGTCCAAACCATGGAAAGGATAAATGCCATTACTCTATGATACAAGGTTAACACTCTAGATAATATAGTAAAATCCTTTCAGTAAGCATGTTTGTTGCATAAATAATCATCTTGGCTGGTCAGACGCTAACAGTGAGGCTGTCAATGCTAGGCAGATGGCCAAAGGAAACAGATGAGAAAGAAAGAAGACTAAACATAACTCCAACAAATGCTAGAAGCAAGTAAAAATCTTCATTCCCAGAGGGGTCTAACAACACATAGCACTCACTCCCCCTTGTCTGTATCTCAGTTTAATAGAAGAAACTAAATGAGGCTTCTGCCTTCTTTTGTCATGGGTATGCCCAAATTTAAGTCATGCTCTGAAGATGGGAAGAAAGAGAAGAGAACCCCTGTAAAAGAATAAAACAAAGACTTCCACTACACAGTCACACAATAGGACAGCCTCAGGTCTTAATAATGAAAGTCCCCATGATTATCCCATGAGATACAACCATAAATATTACGCTTGGTTTAAGAAAATAAAGAACTATCAGGAATGTAAGGACGGAGAGAAAGACATTAAAACTTTACAGTCACCAATATTCAGATAAGTACCCTTCCATTATTGTAGCTAACTGCCATTGCTATCCACCTAGAGCTGCCAACATTGTGCTTTGCAAAATGCATTTCTGCTCAAGCTGATTTTGACAAGTAAGGAGTATCACCTTTTATTAAACTAATGCCAGGCAGAGGTCAGATTACTGTTAGACCCAGAAAGTCTATTTTCTAAATGGAAAATAGAGAAGCTAAACATGCATATGAGTCAGAACAGAGGCATGTTGGATATTCTAGAACGTGTCTGCCATGCTCACGTGCTGTTCAAAGACTACATTCTCGGGATGCATTCACAGAGCAGACAGGAGCTCCAGGAATCAAGTAGATTATTATTTCCCACACAGCTTGAGAGGAGCCACAGGCTGCTGATTGATTTTTCCTTCTAAGAGGTTAGATTGCTTCTTACAAGTATAAGCAATGCACAGTACCTTTAATGCAATGACTGTAATATTTTGATGCCATATCAGGTCTCAAGTTGCTAGGCTTTCTGAAGACAAGATGATAAGCCCAAAGAGCACATAAGGTGATTAAATTCAGGGGACAGAACGTACCAAGACCAGCAAATTGCCTTTGACCATCCTAAACAAACTGCTCTATCAAGGACAAAACCTTCCTTTAGTACACTACATTAAGTAGAACTAGACATTAAGTGAGGAGAACCACTGAAGTCCGCTAGCAGCGTCCATGGAAGAAAGGGATTTATGAGAAATTCCTAAAGGTTAAGAAGACGACTCAGGTTTGTGGGAACTTGACTGGCCAACTGAGAATCACTTAAAACAGGTCCCTGGAAAGGACCACATGCTACAAAAGTGAAGAGATGAAATGATGGTGCCGTTTGTCTAATTTAATTCTAATGAATAAGCCACTTCTGCAGACATCAAGGAAATATGTTGCACGGGGAACAAAACCAACAGCATGTAAATAATCGGCTTTGTTTCTTTCAGCTGATTAACATTTCCTTAAACAGAGAGTTTTGATTTTAAAGGGATATTTGTCATAATAATGTACTTAAAATCTTGAAAGGGGCAGGTTAATAATGTTATTAAATGATACTGAGGGAGAGGATGAGGAAATGTTCAGTAAAAATATATAGGTAGGGCTTCCCTAGTGGCGCAGTGGTTGAGAATCTGCCTGCCAATGCAGGGGACACGGGTTCGAGCCCTGGTCTGGGAAGATCCCACGTGCCGCGGAGCAACTAGGCCCGTGAGCCACAACTACTGAGCCTGCGCGTCTGGAACCTGTGCTCCCCAACAAGAGAGGCCGCGATAGTGAGAGGCCCGCGCACCGCGATGAAGAGTGGCCCCCGCTTGCCACAACTAGAGAAAGCCCTCGCACAGAAACGAAGACCCAACACAGCCAAAAAAAAAAAAAAAAAAAAAATATATATATATATATATATATATATATATATAGGTAGTCCTGTCTTTAGGAATCTGCTTCCTCCCTAAAAGGTATCTGTAGAATTTATGAGGCTGTCAGCTGACCTCATCTCTGTTCTTTCTTTTTCTGGAAGAATCAGGGTGAGGGCTCCGAAGGGAAGCTCAGGAACAGGGATCTGGAGCTCGGTGAGAAATGCAAAGCATAGGAGGTGAATCCGGGGTGATGCTAAGGGCCATGGCCAGGTCTGAAGGTTTAGGGGGACAAGAGCCATTGTCACAGGGTTTACATTCCCATCCAGTCACAACACACTCTACTGCCACTGCCCCAAACATAGAAAATGGCCAAAGTTTGTGTAGATGATGGATTTTCTGTTATGATTCATTGGGGTAGGTAGGAAAGTGTGCCCAAGATAGCAGTGCAACTGTAGAGGCTCATGACAAGGGAAGAGGGGGTAGGTCCCAGAGTTGATGTTTAACTGTACAGAGGGCCAGGATCCTGGCACAAGACACCAGGCTGGACTGGTTTCCATGGCAGATGTTCTGCATAAACAGGGGCCTGTGGGGACATCTATCCTATCACATGGAATCTGCACAGGGTCACCTCTGACATCCATGGCCAGGATGGACCTTCAAAGTCAGACTATTTTTGAGCCATCTATTATATTTTCTTTTTAATACAACTCCACAATCTTTTAACCTTAAAATTTGATTTAAGGAGCATTATACTTCAAAATGGGATAAAGAAATAACTACTCTTCAGTGAATTCCATGCACTGGACTAAATGTTTTATATATCTTATATGCAGTGTTTTCCATAGTCCTGTACGATTATACCATTACTCCTATTTTATAGAATTTTAGAAGGCTTTATAGTACTACATAAATTTAGAAGGAAAGAAAGAGTCAGGGAGAAAACGGGAAAAAGAAAGGAAGGAAGGCTCACTGAGGTTTAGAGTGAATCATGGACTTTTGATCTAATTGTGAAGTCCTGATATTTTTACTGTGCCAAATTAGAAGATGGAAAGTTACAAAGACGCTGCACAGACAATATGGTATAACTCAATTTATAGTATATTTTCAAATCAAATCTGTTTTAGTTAACCATAAAAAGTATACTGGCTGTTTTCTCAAAGGTTTGGTAAGTACTTTGTGCAGCAATTATTTTTCACTAGATAAATGAGAAAGTTCACCCAGAATGCGTATGGAAGTTATTTTCCTAACTTCCAGGAGCCGATTGAAATCAGGGGTACATTAAGTATGATGCCTGGGCAAGAGACAAAAATCAAAGCCACAAAATTCATAAATAAATCGCGTAAGTTCCAAGTGTAGTATGGTAGAATACTTTTGTATTTTTCTACATATACGTTCAATTTGTTCATGATGGCAAAAGACAAGAAAGTTCTTGACATCAATTTCCTCTCTTCCTTTTCAAGGCATTTTGACAACATACTCTATGCATGTCTAGACCATTAATTTTTTTTTTAACATCTTTATTGGAGTATAATTGCTTTACAATGGTGTGTTAGTTTCTGCTTTATAACAAAGTGAATCAGCTATACATATACATATATCCCCATATCTCCTCCTTCTTGCGTCTCCCTCCCACCCTCCCTATCCCACCCCTCTAGGTGGTTACAAAGCACCGAGCTGATCTCCCTGTGCTATGTGGCTGCTTCCCACTAGCTAGCTATCTTACATTTGGTAGTGTATGTATGTCCATGCCACTCTCTCACTTCATCCCAGCTTACCCTTCCCACACTCCCCATGTCTTCAAGTCTATTCTGTACGTCTGCGTCTTTATTCCTGTCCTGCCCCTAGGTTCTTCAGAAGCTTTTTTTCTGTTTTTTAGATTCCATATATATGTGTTAGCATACAGTATTTGTTTTTCTCTTTCTGACTTACTTCACTCTGTATGACAGAAACGAAATTGAGTTATTTGTAGATCATTAATTTTATTAAGGCTTCAACTCCCAATTCTCGACTGCTAAAACAATTACTACAGCATTCTCCCATTGGATAAATAGATGTCTATGCCTCTTTATAACTATCAACATTTAAGGTGACTAACGATTGATATGTATATTAACAGAAAGGAAGGGGAGAAGGAGAAAGGAAAGGAAGAAAAGAGGACAGGAAGAGATTTGACTTAATGAAAAGGTATCTCCCACTTGAACTTCTCCTCAATGCCAGGTCCTTATTTCTAATGTTTGAAAGATTACCTAGTAACATCTCAAAATCATTACGCTGAAAACACACCATGCCATCTGCCTTCCCAATCCTACTTCTCCTCCTAAGTTTCCATGTTTGTTTGTGGCACTCCCATTCTCCCTGACACTCAGCCCTGCAGCTTCAGCCTCTTCTTTGTATTCTTGTCCTTTGCCTCACTATCATTCAATTATTAAGTCCTATAGATTCTGCTTCTAATATGTCCCACTCCTCTTTGTTTTTTAATGTCTAATAACAATGACCATGATTCTCCCTTTAAGCTGGACATTAGAATCACTTGGGAACCTTAAAAAAGTAAAAAAGCTATAGGTGCTCAGACCCCTCCCCAGACCAATTAAAATAGAAAGTCAGTGGGTGAGGCTGGGTGATTAATTTCCAGAAGATGCCAATGATCAACCAGGATTGAGAATCACTGAATAATATCATGATATCTGTGCTTTCCCTTCCAGTCACCCTAACTTCAAGCTTTTATTGCTACAATCAATATTACAAATTACTGCTGATCCGATCCTTCTTTTCCTTTTCGTTCTTGTTCTTCCAGGTTTTGTTAAACGCATCTATGATTAAAGCTCTTTTCCACTCTAAATAAATAAATAAATAAACAAACCAGCTTTAATAGCTAACTGCTGCCAAATAAACCAGAAATTCTGTTTGGGCTTTCAGATCTTTCAGAGCTGCTGTTGACCTACTTTCCCAAATATGTTTCTACTATCGCCCATCAGGAACCTATAATTCCCTGCCTTGATGCCTTGGTATAAGCTGTTCCCTTATATAAAATGCCTTCTCCTACATTTTAAAATTTATAGAATTTACCCATTTTTCAATCCCAAACTAAATATCTGAAGTTTTCTTTGATCCTCCCATCTGGATAAGATCCACTATTCTTTTAACTCTCTTATCATACTTTTTGTATCTCTCCTATGAGTTAAAGCAGTCTATCATTTATTACAGCTATTTTATACATATGTATTTCTCTCTCTGTTCATTAACTGAACCCTGAGAAAAGCATCTGTGACCTGGTCATCTCTGAAATCTCGTAACTCCTAATCCCACCAAGCACATAGTAAGTGTTCAATACATACTTAGACACGATAAAAGGCTCTCCAAGGTACTATACCCTCTAATCTTTGACTATACATTTTTCAGTACTTAGGATGCATAATATTGTTGTAAACATGATAACTGTGCTTCCACTTGAATTATATTTGCTTAGAGCTTGATAAATTATCTGAAGAAACAAACTTCAAGTAATATACATTGACACGGCAAAATACTGATGTGACATGGTGGGAGACTAATGGATCCATACCAGGCCCAAAGTTGGCAAAATACAGCATATCCAAATCACAGATTCATGCATCCTACTGTAGGACTCAACTCAGATGAAGTATAATGTAATACAACGGATCTCATCTCTTTTATGAATATCATTGTACCTCATTGTTACCACAGAGCTCTCCTATTTTCTGCCACTTTTAGGTTTTTTTTTAAATAAATTGACTTTATTGTTCTGACTGTACATTTTTATTATAAGTAAATTAGAAGACATAAATAAATTAAAGGAAGGCATTTTAAAACATTCTAATGGTTATCGTTTTGATGAATGGCTTTTAAGAATTTTTCTATGTCCGCTTAACATATACTGTCTACAAAAAAGGAGATTATACTGTATGATTATTTTATAGCCTGCATTTCACTTAAAATATATTGTGAATATATTTTATGTCAATAAATATTTAAATGGAAAAGGCTTTTATATTATAAAGCATATAGATATATTTTAATTTACTGTTAAACATTTAGGTTGTTTCCAATTTTTTAGTGTTATAAAAGTGCTTTAGTGATTATTCTTGTATTTATATCCCTACACATATACATCATTCCTATATGTGATTCATTCTTACATGTAAAACTAACATGTATGATGCATTCCTATATATAAAATTAAAGAATTAAAAAACTATCCATTTCTAAGGCTTTTTATACACTTCAACAGATTATGCTAAAAAACTCATATAGTCACAGGAGGAATAAATATGAGTGTCCAATTACCTAGACCATTGCCAAAGCTGAAAATTAGCACTTAATCACTGGCAAAATTTTTATCCTTTTTAGTTAAACAGAGGGATAGAAGGTAGAGGTCAGAGGGTGATCAGTATAGAGGAAAAAACTGGAAAATTTACACCTTAAAAATGAATCCTCTTCAGATACTCCTCAAATCCTGCCTTTTCCATTTCCCCTTGGGATGAAAGAATGTAAGAGGAATACTTAGTAGTGAATACTTAAAGACCAATGAAGAAAGAGGAGAAGGAAGAAGAAAAACTATCTATCTATCAACATGAAACTACTGAAAGTAGTACTTAAATGCTATAGAAAATAATTTTCGATTTAAAAAAGTCAAGACATTCACGTCCATCTTAGTCTTTCAAATTGTTTTTCAAAAAACAATTAAGATGAGGTTTCCTATGAATTAGTCAGTGCACAGTAGTAAAATAAATTTCTTGTTTGTCCTATTTCAAAATATATTAATACCTGGGTCATAAACATGTATTTTACAGCCGTAAAAGTTGTGCAGTCTCACTACCGTAACTTTTTATTTAACATACAGCCATGGGATATTATGACCAAAACAAACAATGCTCTGTATTCGCTGTGTCTGGGCCATAAAACTTCTCTGAACTATTGACATGCTTAGTAAGGCCGACCATCTGTTTTCGTGTAAGACACTCACTGTAACCACTGGCTTAGCAACACAAATTTTAGTAAAGGCGTGCCAGTGGTCCAGAATCACTCTGAAGATAGAATCAGCGAAGCCATTCTTACCATTCCTTATGCCAGACTCATGCATCCTTAATGAAAACATGTTATCAGCAGCACTATTTATATATTCACTTAACATTTTCCACTTGAAGCCTCTGGGTTCACGTACTACCTACTTATGCATTCAAAATACCAGGCATTTTGACCAGGCATCCGTTTTCATTCAATAGAGTGATAAAGGCCCTTACACTGAAACAGATGAAAAGTCATGAAATCTCTCTGGCTCATTCATAAAGATGTAGGCAAATGACACAACATTTATTGCCTTTTTCCACATTTCCTCTAAATGGTAATGTACTCACAAGGCTATTTAACACAGATACCGTATTTGACAAAAAAGAAACTCTACCGACCCTTTAGCATCTTTCTGTAGTTAGTTTTCAAAGCAGATTCATTTACATCATTCACTGCTAATTTACTCATTAACCATAATTTATCACATCAGATGTGCTGATCGTCATTAAAAGTAATCATTTATTCCTCCTTCTAACCTGCTGCTTATCATGTACCTGCAAATTGGATCACACAGGAGAAAGGTAATTGGATTATTTGAAAAAAGAACATGAAAACAGACATAATTTAAGTGGCAAAGAAAGGGGAAAAAATGACAAAAAATATCATCTTTGGCATTTTTTCCTCGAATTCTCTCCAAATTTTATGTTACTAAATTCCAGAATATTGATTCTATTACCTCCCCTCTAAGAAATTTCCAATATATCAACTATGTGAATTTTGTTTTATTGTTTTTTAAGGGAACTAGAGTGAAATGCTGTACTGGCTTCACTTTAGAGACCCGTAGCAAACCAGTTCCACAAAGAGATCTACTGATGTCACTGTAAGTGCTGAAAAGCTTTGAGCTGACATGAACTGCTATAACTCCCATCTTCTAACCAAGGTTAGGTGTTACCACAACTGGCTAAAGCCTGGATAATTTCTTGTAAGATAGATCCATCTTCTAGGAATAAATGTGACCACAATTTTTCATCTATCAATTTCATACTGTTAAGTTAGCAAGGTAGTTTGGGAAATGCAAGTAGCTGAAATATTCCCAGTAGCTATAACGTGGAAAGGGTATATGTGCAAACACATGTGCATACTTTCAGTGAGTGGTAAAACAGATTGCAAAATGAAGTTCAAACGTATCTACTGGAGAAATTTAGAAGCGGTATCATAAGAAAACCTCGTTTACAAAGTAGCATCTCTACAGATACACTGTTTTCATGTGTTAAAAAGCATTTTGTCTAGAACAGAATATTGTGGAAAATGAGCTGCCAGAGTTTTTATTACAAAGGCAATGTTAATTGTAAATATAGTTTTATAATAAATATGATATTTCCTAAAGAAAGTTCATAATTAATACTACCTTCCAAATAAATGACGTTATGATTTTTAAGTGTTTCAAAGATGAAACACTTGAAAATTTCATTGTTTAAAAATATTTCCTTCGAACTCAGTGTTTTAAGGGGCACTACCATTTGTTAATAGGTTTGTAGATACATAGTGGATAAAAATATAAAAGATAAAAATGCAAAACAATGAAAAAACTGACTTGCCTAGTTACCAGAATTGCTTTAGACTGAAATTGTGATTTTAAAAATATATTTGAAAAACACCCAGCATTATTCACATTTGAACCAATACTCTGCTAGAGATCATGATATTCTAAGTTTAAAAGGCCTATGTCATAGCTTCATTCTGTGTAATGCCTAGCTTATTGTAGATATTCGATATCTTTTAAATAAAGTACAATTATTTTGGATGTATGGATAATTTAGATATGAATCTATGTCCTTCCATTAATTTTCCACTAAATTAGATTTTTTTAAAAATTCACTTCTCTGTAGACTCAGAGCCAAAAATTATTTGGCGATAATTTCCAGGATTCCAAATACTCTCATTCAATATTAGGTAACTATTTTAGAACCAATAACAATTTGTAGGATAATAAAAACACTCATTTTCTGATATCCTTCCAACTGAACACATGTAGCAAGCAAAAGAGTGGCATTTATTTTACATATTAAATCCATCCTTTCTAAAATAAAATTAATTTTTTTTAGAGTTAAGAGAAAGAATTAATATCCATACAAGCAAGTTGGATATGGGGAAAGTGTTCCTTCCATAAGATGTCTCACTGAGCTTAATCTTGCTAACCATGATTGATTTCTGCATTCTCAAAAAGAGTGGCCTGCCACTCGCCCATTCTCAAATTCTACCCAGTGAGCTATTTGGGGGTACAAAAGATGGAAAGCATGACAACTGGTTCTGTGCTAGGGCTGTGAAGTCATGTACCAGCAAGCAATGATAATAATAGATGATCACCCAGGGCCACGGACTGGCCCTGTCCACACAGAAAACTCAGGTTGACATTAATTAGATCCTGGCACAGAGAGAATAGGGTACAATTCCTTGGTTTGTAGATGAAAATAAACCTTTAAAGAACTTTAATGAGTCCTAGATGGACAGAGTATAATACAATCATGAAATTCTCGCTCTTTTTTTTTTTTAAGCTACATCTCCGTCAAATAACCCTATCAGCATTTCCATGACAGCATGTTAAATCTGAGGAGGAAATGTCTCATTCTTGCTGCCTGTGAACTGAAACACATACACACTACAAATTTAGAAAGCCAACAAAAGGAGGGGGAGGGACCTTTTTTGTCCCATCCTCACTGAAATCTGTTATGCTCTGGCAAGTCCTTTTGTTCCCATTTTCCGAATAGCATAGGATTTATCTACATAAATATCCATCTCACCTCGCCTGGTTAAAAAAAAAAAAAAAAGGTAACACTTGAATCTAGACACAAGGTTACACTACTCAAATATTATGCAAACACTTTTCAGTTGAATTAATTTTCAAATATCAAGTCCCTTATTTGTATCCCTGGGCAGTGCAGCCTCTGGTACCAGCTCATTTTGGTGCCGATTATGCATGCTTTTCTAGAGAAACACATTATCTGAGCCCCAGGAAGATGGGAGGCATTCCAAAACAGCATAGACAGTGAGGACCTTTATTTGCCAACTAACTTTTTTCCCCCATTCTCTGATTTACAACTCAGGGTGTTAAAGAAGAACACAAAGGGTTTTCCCACACAGAAATAACCTTTATGAAAAACCTGCAAACGACATCTTAATTACACTATTTACCAATATAGACTGCATGACGAAATAAACTGAAACATTTCTTGCTGCAGCTTGCTTTCTTTTTTTCCTAATTTAACTGTTGCAGGCAACGTCATAGCAATTTAAGTTGGTTTTGTGACAAATTAGGAGGACACTTATTTTAGAAGGAAAATCAACCAATAATGACTGCCTTGGCACATGGCTTTTGTTCAGAGCATAAACAGAAGCTGTGGCTGACAGCTGAGGGACCCAGTCCCCTGCTATCCTTAGAACACATTTGCAGATACCCAAGGCCTCTTGCCAGACTGAGGCATGTAGTAACCTCCCTTGCCATCCAACAGGGCTGCACTGACCAGCTTATGCTGAACACAATCAAAGGACACTGTTTTAGGACCTCCTACAAGGTTGGGCCTAGCTTTAGATGCTAAAAATACAGTTTTAATTATTAACAGTTCCAACAAGGCAATAACAATGGCCTTTTAGCATCATTCTGAACTATCAAGGTATAACCCCAAGCACTTCAAGTTTTGGACACATGCCCGAAAGTGTTTTTGTTAGTGACCCCAGATCATTAGGAACGGAAGAAAATGCTTCTTTTGTATTTGTGTAACAGGAGCGTTTGTGAATACACGCCAGGCCACATGTGAGAATCTGGATGAACTTCATTTTCCAGAATTAGAAAAAGGGCCTGTAGATTATCCTGGGATAAGCTTTTATCCAACACCAAATGAAAAGATAAAGGCTCCGGGATGCTAAAAGTTAAGCGATGCATGCTACTTCTTTCCCTGAATCATTATATAACTAGCCATAGTGACTAATTTAATCAAAGGAAATGTTGCTTTAAAGTTCTCTGCAGCACCTTTGTCAAATTTTACTGTTTGAAGTCTTTGGTAACCTAGTGAGAGTCCCAGCTGCTTTTTGAGGTGGATCTAAAAATGCCATGAAAGTAGATCTCCTTTCAAAGCTGGGAGGGAAAAAACAAAACGCAAGAGGAGTCTAAAGGGATGGGCTGCAATTAATAATCAAATATGTATCAGTTACTCTAATTCATTAAATAAATGGCCTTTGGGGTTGTCGGAGTGTCTTTTTAAGGCAAAATAAACTATAGAGAAAGATAAAACCAGTGTTTAAAATCTGCAAAGCAAAGCAGTCCCAACACTTACAGAGACTGAACTAAAAATGGAAAGCATTTGGGAATATAGACATTATTTTTTTTTTAATTTTTATTTATTTATTTATTTATGGCTGTGTTGGGTCTTTGTTTCTGTGTGAGGGCTTTCTCTAGTTGCGGCAAGTGGGGGCCACTCTTCATCATGGTGCGCAGGCCTCTCACCATCGCGGCCTCTCCCGTTGCAGAGCACAGGCTCCAGACGTGCAGGCTCAGCAATTGTGGCTCACGGGCCCAGCCGCTCCGCAATTGTGGCTCACGGGCCCAGCCGCTCCGCGGCATGTGGGATCCTCCCAGACCAGGGCTCGAACCCGTGTCCCCCGCACCAGCAGGCAGATTCTCAACCACTGCGCCACCAGGGAAGCCCTAGCCGTTATTTTTTAAAGAGTCCATATGAAGGCTGTGCACCCCTTTACTAATCAGCCGAAGGTTTTAACAGTCCAACTGCTTCTACCAGTGCCATGAACTCTCTCATACATTCCCACATGCTGCATCTGCCTTAAGGATCCCATTCAGTCCTGTAGCATGCCTTTCTTCCTTCCCATGCTAAATGGTTGAGCCTTGCCTGAGAAAATCACAGCACTGTAAGGGCTAGAGCCATTGCAAATTCATGATCTACAGCCTCAGTGGGACCCTATGTCACCTCTCAATTATCTGCCCACCCTTCACCACTCTCCAGAAGTCTGCCCTGCACCGGCCTCTCCCCTCCAAGAGATTGATGCTCTTGCCTCCCACTTCGAGAGAGAAAATAATGCCATCCAGTGTGAACTTGATGGCAGTCACATCCTATCCGCTGTACAAGAATTTCTAACACAGAGACGATTTTTCCCTTCAGTTTATCCTCTTCCAGACCAATTGCTTCACTTGTTTTTCTAATCCCCCTCTCACCATCATAAACAATTTGCTATATCAATTATCCCTGCTCTGTACACAATCAACATCTTCACTCTCTCCCTAATAGTTACTTCTCTTTAGAACAGGATCTCTTCCAACTGATACATTGAGTCAAATCATTCTTTCTTTAGATTCCTATGGGGAGAGGGAAGTCGGGAAGGGCAAGATAGGGGTAGAGGATCAACAGGTACAAACTATTATGTATAAAACAAATAAACTACAAGGATATATTGTACAGCACAGGTATTATGGCCAATATAGTATAATAACTTTAAATGGAATATAATCTACAAAAATTTTGAATCACTACGTTGTGCACCTGAAAATGACATAATATTGGAAATCAACTATACCCCCCCCCGAAAAATGTTGCACCCCAGGAATCCCCACAGTCCCTGGAGAAAGAGGAAGGCTGGATGACCGTAGCTCAGACCTTGCCAAACAGAGTCAATTACTCCCTACTCTATACTACTGTGTTCCTTTTAAATATTTCCATTGCTGCACATTTCACACTACTTATATTTTGTTCATCTTCCCTCTCCCCTGCTAGTCTGTAAGACAAAAAAAAAAGGCATGACCTGTAAAGCACTCCTCTAATATGTAACTCTAACCAAGGATTATGCCTCAACTGAAGTTTACTGAATTACCAGTGATTTTAGGGGATTCAAGTATATACCTTTTGTATATGAATATATTTTGGTTATGGCCAAAATGCAGGGGAAAAATACATATGAATTAGGTACCTACTTAAAGAAATTATTGGCTAAAGTCTATGAATATAAGCTAGGGTATATAGATAGATAGAAAGACAGATAGATAGATAGACAAAGATAGAAAGAATATACACACACACACACAAAGATTTTATTCCTTCTATCAAATTCAAACACTGATGGATATTTTAAAAGATTTTCACTTCTTCATAAGTACTAAGGGTTGTAATAAAGAAAAAGTACCTTACTGAAGTAACCAATAATCATTCTTGGTAAAAAATAAACTTAATACATGAATATGGTAATTGGTTTCCCTTCCTATATACTTAAACACATCCTTGCATTTTAGCCATGAGGATGGTATTATTATTCAAGATCATTAACTTGCCAAGTCTGCTTCTCAAGTTGATCCTGGTATGTGATATTATTAGTTCTCCCTCTCTTCTCTCTCTTTTTTTTTTTTTTCCTGTTAGATATTTTACCCCTAGTATCTTAATGGGTCTTTTTCTTTTTAAAGCAAGTTGTTTTTCTTTTTAAAGCAAAACGATTTCACATATTCACACATAGAACAATATGAATTTATTCAAGATTCCTAAGCATAATTTGGAAAGGTAATTGGAATTATATTAATGATAAGCAAGCAATGAGAATAAAAATAAATGATCAATAGTTTAAAAAAATAAAACAATTAAGGAAAGATGAGAATATATTTATCACCAAGTGATAAATCCAGCCCAGTTGAGGAAGTACTCAATTCTCTGGTTATCCAAAAATGCATGGAAGGTTTTATAAGTAGGGAGATTTCACATGTGCTGTTTTTCCTAAAGCACCCAAATAATCTACGAACACAATCTCTGCTTTACTCCCCTGTCCCTGTGGGAAAATTTATGAGTAGAATGCATACTTTAATGGCAGAAAGGCTAATGTGCCTTTTGGGGCCAGAATTTATTATAATTTAGAGTTGAAATAGCAAAGCGCTCAGCAACACAATTTGCTTTTAAATGCACAATGACCGCCTCACCCGCAAATTATAAAAAGCATTTTCCAGAAATAGTGAGCTTTGTTTTACCCACTTTAGATACTGAACTTCTAAACTTTAAATTTTAAGCAACAATAATAGGAATATGAAGGTATACACATCAAAACATAAAGGAGATTAAAAAGCTTTGAAAAAGTCAATCAATGATGAATGAGCAGATATATTTCAGTCACTACCAAATGGCCCTGGAAATGCCACATACGTGAACTTTTTCACCATTTTCACATTTCTTTTACTCCCTGGAGCATGAACCCTCTTGACATTTTCTATCTCCTTGAAATTATTTTTTTGCTTCTTTTAATATCCCTTTCACCCCCCTCTTTTATATTATCACGCCTTTGACAGGACTTGCTTATCTCTTGATGTGCTTTATTTAGAAAGACTCCTCACTGCTGGTCGTCCCAAACTCATGCAATCCATTTAACTGACAGTACTGTTCAGTGAAAGCACAGCTGCAATCAGGCCATGATCCTGCTCAAGAATCTTCAATGGCTCCCTACTATTGCCTACTTAATATATGGCCAGAAGCTTTGTTGAAAGAATTTATTAAACATAATCTTATATGTTAGGCTCCTAATTCACCTGACATGACCACAATTCTTACTACTGACAAACGTGTCAGAGACTTTGCCAAAAACATCATAATTTCATTATATTTTATTTCAAAATACTGAGCACAGCCACCTGCAACAGAATCACCTTTTGTTGCTTATTAAAAACACATATTGTATGTTTCAGTCCAGATTTGAATCAGAACGTCAGAGTAAGGGCTGGGAATCCGTGTTGCTAATATCTCCAGCAGATGATGTTTAAGCATACTAAAGTTTTAGAACTTTTTGTGTATTTGTTAAGATTTCCATTCTTCTGAAATAATTTCACCAAAACATCTGCTTCTTGAAAGCCTATTCCTCCTTCAAGGCTATCCCAAATGTCCTCTCCTGGGTGAGGTCTTCTCTGATCCCTAATCAACTATGATTTCTAAGGATTCTGAACTCCTTTATCACTGTTTGACCTCTCTCATGGCGAGACGCAGATTTACTTTGAGCTTAAGGAAGCTTAAGCTTCAGGGCCCTTCACTTGCATAGACTACGCATGTCACACTGGCATGAACAAACGATTTGTAAAATTTGCAGTAATCAGATATTTCACCCCCAATCACTTTAACACTACTCATACTCCCTGCTTCGTGCAGAGTAGTGTTAGAGGGGCTATAGGCAACTTTGGGGGGGGTCCAGGCAGGGAAGGTAAATCGGGATACATTTAGTTTGGATTTATCAGAATATATGATTGTGGTTCATGGCTCAGTTATTGCTATTGCTGGTCATCAGGTATAGAAACAGTTTCTAGGTCTATTCCTACTGCTCATTTTATCAACTCATCCAGCTCCTTCTATGAGGACACCAGTGACAAAGTGGTCGATTCATGTCATAAATTCAAGGAGTATTATGACTTGTCACTGTGCAAAAAAACTAGAATGCCCTGAAATATCACGGAAATTATATTACCAATAAAGTCATAAAGCTGACTAAAAATTTTTAAACTATCAATTTTAAACGTACAAATTTTCATCAACATTGCTATTGGGAGGAGTGAACAATTTTTCTATTCTCCATATGAAAAACGATATTACAAAACTGCCAAATAAGGAAGCAATGGAGGATTATAACTGGAAAAAAAAAAAGGAAATTGGGGCTTCTCTGGTGGCGCAGTGGTTGGGAATCCGCCTGCCAATCCAGGGGAGATGGGTTCGAGCCCTGGTCCGGGAGGATCGCACGTGCCGCGGAGCAACTAAGCCCGTGCGCCTGCGCTCTAGAGTCCGCGAGCACATCTACTGAAGCCCGCGTGCACCTCAACGAAGAGTAGTCCCCGCTCTCCGCAACTAGAGAAAGCCCACACGCGCAGCAATGGAGACCCGATGCAGCCAAAAATAAATAAATAAAATAAATAAATTTATTTTTTTAAAAAAGGAAATTAATTTTACAGGTATGGTGAGGAGTTAAAAATATATATATATTTTTCTAGATTTTTATAGGATATTTGTCAGCTTTCTAAATTGATAAATTATCTTCTCATTCTAAATGATTTGAATTGCTGACCTTACTCATGTATTCATAATTTTAAATTATTTTTCTGAAAACAAGTCCAGCAAGTTGTATAAGCTTAAGGCCTCCAAACTCTATAGCCACCCTTTATCTTGCTCCTGAAAATAAGCTGCATGATATCAATTTATACGCTCTTATCTCAACTCTCCTCCAAAATGATATACTGCAGAATGGGAGGGCACGCTTCTTACTAAATTTTATATCCCCTGGAAATCTCATACTGGCTTAAAAAAATAGCACCTAGTAGTCTCTCATTAAAGATCTATTTCTAGGCTTCCCTGGTGGTGCAGTGGTTGAGAATCTGCCTGCCAATGCAGGGGACACGGGTTCGAGCCCTGGTCTGGGAAGATCCCACATGCCGCGGAGCAACTGGGCCCGTGAGCCACAACGACTGAGCCTGCGCGTCTGGAGCCTGTGCTCCGCCACAAGAGAGGCCGCGATAGTGAGAGGCCCGCGCACCGCGATGAAGAGTGGCCCCCGCTCGCCGCAACTAGAGAAAGCCCTCGCACAGAAACGAAGACCCAACACAGCCAAAAATAAATAAATAAATAAATAAAGATCTATTTCTAGCAAACTGATTTATTTCTATGGTCATATCAATTTACAGATTCTACTTCAAATAATTTCTCATTATGGTATTAGATACCCTTTCATAATAGTTTAAAATAAATTCTCAGAGTTTCTAAATATAATGGATTCATTTTCTCTTGACCAAATTCTCGGCAGAAAAATACTGCTTGTTTTTTTAATTAATTATGTATAGGGAACACGTTTTGTTCCTTTATGTCTCTTCCAAATATCTAAATTAAGAGACTAATGTAGAAAATGTAAAAGTTGTACTGATATTTTTTTCCAGCTTAGTTTGGACCTTGGCACGTTGCCTAATTACCACATAAGTGAATACCCATTAATAATATGTATAGTATTAGAGGTGATAGTAGTTTAATCTCTGTAAGGACTGATGTTGTTCTTAGGTCTACTATTGTGGAAGCTTATATACATATAAGAATCTAAATTTTAACTCTAACTATTAGCTGCAATAAATGACCAATATTGGTAAACCCACATGTACTATGTGAGAACTGGTGTGGTTCCCTCTGTTGCACTCACATTATGTCCTATTAAATTTCTCTGACCTTTCCCATTAAGGCTATTTTTCCCAGAAACTATGTACCGAGAACCTCCATGAGTAGTTCTTAATAAGTTAACTATCAAGAAAGATATTTTTCTATTAATATCAGTAGCCAATACAAGTCTATTACAAAAAATGATTTCAGTATTTTCTCTGAGTGGTCTAGACTCTCATATGTATCTTCCAAGTTCCTTAAAATGATGTGAATTTGGCGCTGCAATTACTTTTGCAGTTTTCTTTATCATTTGGATAAGAGCACATTTGAAGAAGAGAGGTAATGCCAACTCAGAAATTCACCTCTTTTCTATCTATATGGAAACCCAGCCCTAGTTACAAAGGTTGAGGTGGTCTCTATTGCTACCACTGGAGAATACATTCTTCAAGGAGCTTTGAATGTTCAAGCCCTTCCTTGCTACTGTAACTAATATCCAAAATGGACAAGATAAATACATAAAATTGTAACAGATCTCCAGACAGTTAACTAAAATGCAAATTACGCTCTCAAATCCAGCTTTATTGTCGATTTTTACATAGTGTCTGTTCTAATTATTCAAGAACTGATTGTTTTCTCTGCAGGCCTTTTGCTTCCTTCATCCTTAGGAAGACTTGTATTTATTCTCATCCTTCAGCAATTTCAAAAGAGGCAAGTGAAAGAAGAGAGACAAAAACGAAGACAGAACAATTCTTTTATTAGCCACCTTTTACAAAAGCTTGATTAAGAAACATGGTCAACCCAATTGCTGATGTGATTCTCAGGGAATATCTGGGGATTTTATTACAGCTATTAGACCAGGATGGGTCTTGGAAGTGAACTCTACCTGGACCCGGGTATACCTGTTGCTCAGAGACTCTGGGCCTGAGCCCTGGGCCCCAGTGGCCCTCTGCTCAGCTCTCAAGCCACTAGCAGGCTCCAGGAACCATATCCATTTGTAAATCTGCAGCACAGTGAACCCCAAAGTCAATGAAGTTCATGATCAGACACCCTGACTTGCCCAGATGTTATCAAATGCAGATGACTGTAACCGCAGAAGCTTTCTGTCAAAACTCCAGGTCCATGTTTAATCCTGAGTAGATTTTAACTTAGTTTTCATTTATATTTATAACCACATCACACTAGTTTTTACCATTGTTCTTAGCTTACTAATAGTCCCTTTTTTAATTTAGCTGGTCCAAGGATTTTTTAAAAATATTATTTTTGCCCTAGGCATACTATAGGTAATGCATTTTTTGCTTTCAAACTATTTTTAAACCTTGAGTCTCATGGTTTCGGTGACTTAAAATCATTTGAGAGAGCTAGGATTTTCCTTCTTTCAGATTATTTTCATACTTTTAAGTTTTACTGTTTTAATCATAGTGAGTCCCTGTAATTTGTATTCAGTTCTGGAGATATTTTGAGAGTGTCATTGGAGTCACCATATAAAAGGCCTCCACCAAAGAGTTATCAAAATTACTAGGCCAACATGTACGTTAACCTTGTAATAATGTATCACAAAAAATAAAAGGAAGGAGGGAAAAAAGAAAACAGAGTTCACGTTTACGAATCAACTACCATGTCCCATGAACATAACGTAGGATTTCATGAACTTTAGCATATTCGAGCTTCACTGCAGTCCTACAAAGTGCGAAGAAGCTGAGACTATAAATGAATGGTCCATCACATTAATTCCTAGCTTATCCTTTGAAACAACCAGATGCTTATCATCACAATTAGCTTTCATCCAAAAACTAAGTTTACCTTACCACCATACAACAGATTGTACTGACTCTATGTAGAAAGATAAACTTCAGGAAGGAGACCTTTGATACTGTGACTTTACTGACCTAATGGCAAAGTAAATTAAACTTGGAATACTCAGTGATTCTAGCAGAGGAGTGCATTCTATAAAATAATATGTTGAGTCTGTTCAGTCTCCAAGACTGTCTTTTCTTAACCAATAATGATGCAAAGGGTACATTTTTTTTTTAACCCATTTAAATCCAGTGAAGAAGGGAAGATGATTAGTATAAAATGAAGAGAGGAGTGCCCAGGTTTAGAGTCTCTCAACTGCCTCCTGATAAACAAAGGTGCTTTAATAAATACCAGTAGTAGGTCTGCCAGCTCAGCGAGACTAAGCCACGTGAAACCATGCAAGGTTCTCACTGGCACACACAACTCAGTTTCCATTGTACCTTTACAAATGGCTTACAGATGGTAAGCTCCAACTTTACTCTCCTTCCATGAAGACTGTTTCATCAACACAAATCAATCAAATTTCACTTTACTAACATCCACTATTCCATAAATCTCCGCTTGAGAAATGCTGCCCAGCTGAGAATTATCAGTGGCCTGCTTCTCTGAAGAAATAACTGATAATTTTTTAAAAAAGAAAAGATTTTTTCTTCACCTAAAATGGTATCTCTTTAAACAAAAACCTCACAAGCAAAAAATATTATAGTCTCCCTACTTTCAAAACTAATTAACTGTGACAAATAAGAAAATAAATAATTATTCTAGAAATATGTGTTAATGCCTGATAAAGTCCAAAGAAAGAAATATTCAGTTTCAAGCCTCCATGCTTTTACTCAAGCCATCCCCTCTACTTTATATATATTTTGTCCCTATTTGTTGAAAGCTAAATTCTTACATGAGGTATAATTTATAAGTTAAAATGGATTTAAAGAGGAGAAAATGAAGAAGGAAGATGCAAGGGCAATTTCAATCTGAGCAAAGGCAACGAGAAAACAAAGTGCATGACTTTTAAGGAGAATGGCAAAGTTGACCTGAGTGGTTGAAGCATGAGATGGAAATACATGTATGAAGGGATAATGGGAGATGGGCTGAGAAGAAAGGCTGAGAGCTCTGCTCTCACTGTGCACCTGCCCACAAAGTCTGTAAGGGATGCAATTAGGTACTACATGATCCAGTCGTTTCCCAAGTATTGGCTTTTTGGTCCAGAAAATAGACACCTTATTCAAAGTAGTCTATCGGATATTCTTTCTCAATACTTTAAGATATAAGTTACCAAAAAGCCAGTCCCTGGTCGGCTGTATGGATTTACAGCTGCTGCAAGCAGAAAAGCTCTCAAAAGAGGAGACAGAGGGAGGTCAAAGAAAGGCAGAGATGAAGGAAATTGTGCCATCCTTTGAAGCAGATGTTTCTGAACAGGGAGGAACAGGACTTATCTCCCCATTTTTGGTAGCCATGGCCTGTTGAAGGTTCTGGAATGGTTTGAAAAATGAATTTCTTTCAGAGAATGCTGAGACATTTTGGCTGCAAGTATCTTGAAAGATTATGCTGGCCAGATGGTAGCTACCATTCCAGAGAAGTCATGAAATGTTCCAACTCAAAACTGACTTAAGACAGGAAAACTTGAACATATATTTTATGAGCCAAGATACTACAATATCCCATCAGGACTCTTCCAAATTTCACTTTTTTGCTATCACCATGACAAGCAGCATTTTAAAATAATAATACTAAATAAAAACCAGTCAAGAGGAAAGGTTTCTAATACTCTGTATCCAGGGTTATGTTTCTTAAGATTTCTATGACGTCCAACTTATTGTACACAATGTTCTGAAGAAAAAAGTTACCTAAATTTTACACTTCCCAGATTCCTATACATGGGGTCTTGGACCAAAAAAGACTCCAGAGAATAATTGGTTGGGACAAGCAGTGAAAGAAGGGAACTCCATGAAGCAAATATGATGTTACTCACAGCCATTTCATTTTAAGGGGATTTGTCTAAGAACAAAAGAAGACTTAAAACTTTAAAATTTTCTACCTAAGTTATTATATGTCATAATTAATATCGATCTTCTTTGGGATTATTAAAATTATTCCTCGTCAACTATCATATTTGAGCTTTAGGAAGAGTATTCCGATGGTGGGGTAAAGGAAGAAGTCACCGAAGGAGAATGAATTTAGCAAGAGATCGGTGAGGAGGATAATTTAATAACACTCTACATAGTACAAGAACAAAAATGATCTAAATAATATCATCTAAATTGGTGGAGACATCCTGTGTCCTGAGGTCCACGTCCAACCCAGTCATCATTTCCTAATGAATGGAGAATATGTTTTTCGGAAATAATATTCTGAAAAAGCCAACATACCTGTCTCAGTTTCTCCAAATATTGGCAAAACTTGATTGGAATCTTTCTAGAATGTAACATAAACATGTTCTTTTTTCCAGACAAGGAATACCAAAATGAACTTCACACGTATCTTCACAGTTTAAGGTCCTCATTTTGAACTTTCCCTATATAAGGTCTATGTCTACTTTGTTATTTTCTATCACATATTTAATGACAGCGCTTCACTTTTGTGTCCACACAGATCCGTATCCTCTTCATACCCTGATTTCAAGGTGTGGTGTCTAACCGTGCTGAAGAGAGTGGGGAGCCAAGAAAATGAAGAAAAGGATGCTAAAGAAGAATCAATAACCTAGGCTATTAAAACCGTATGTCTAAAGGGGGTTTATTTTTACTGCTACAAATATCAAAAGGTTTGTCTGTTTTCTTTTGTTTTATTTTCCTACTTTTGATAATCTGTGGCTCAGTACATAGCAGTGTTTTTGAGGGTGAAGCCCACTGGTGGCAAATGGCTGGGTCAGATGCTTTAAAAAGGAAAACCTCCACCTAAATTAGCTGGACTCCATACAAGGCTGTTTCCCACATTCCTGTCTCCTGTTACATGTCTGCTTTCTTGGTTACTGATCCTTAGCTCCCATTTTCAGCTCTCTCTCTGGCATTCTCCCCCCACCTGGCTTCTAGCCTCTCAGGGAACTTCTGGTTTTGACCCTGGTTGACTGTCATGATTCCACCTCTGAGACCACAAACTGAGCTGGACTTGTTCCTTCTTCAGCAGTCACATCACACACCCTATATTTGATCCTGCTAAGCCCTACACTGTGTCAGGAACATCAATTAAAAAACAAACCTACAAAGGGGTAGGATTTTATATGCGAGAACTCCTGGCTTCCAGCTTTTTCTTTACCTTCTTAAATCTAACTCTTTGCATCATCTTAGAAGATCTTCCCCAGCTCTCACAGCTGACCCGGTGAGTAGTTACAGTGAGGCATGTGACTCTGAAAACCTTCATGTAGCATCACTGAGTTCACAGAATCCTCTCATATTTATCACTTAAGTGATACACACACACTAACACATGCGCTCACTCTAGCTCTGAAGGATGTGATATTATATCCTTTTTACAGATGATGAATCTAAGGCTTGTTGTTTTCAAAGTCACACAATTTTGTAGCTGTAGAGCAGAGTCACAAGTCCAGATTCCGTCTACAAATTCCCTGCCCGTTATAGTAAACCAGGCCCTTACAAGCTGAGGACACAAAAATGATGTGGACATAAAGATCTACTGATCTATTTTGAGTTTCTGGAACCAATTCCAATGCGTCGGAGGCAGGGGGTTTCCCCACATACCACCAAACAATTCTCAGGACACCAGCAGAGTGTCTAAGAATTCAACTAAATTCTGACACTATCTACCCAGAGAGAACATCGGATTCCACAGGTGAAGGGCTCAGTCCCACAAGACCGCCCCCCACCCTAACACTTGAGATACCAGCAGCAAGTCCAGGTTGTCACCTGTTCATCTGACATACTGGCTGGAAGTTAGAGGTTCCCATGACTCCCTCCTTGGGTTTCACTGATTTTGCTGGAACGACTCACAGAACTCCGGAAACCCATTTGCTCACTAGGTCACCAGTTTATTGTAAAAGGATGTAACTCAGGAACAGCCAGATGAACGAGATGCACAGGGCAAGGTATGTGGAAAGGGTGCAGTGCTTCCTTGCTCTCTTTCCAAGGGCACCAGTCTCCCATCATCTCTGACTGTTCACCAACCCGGAATGTCTCCAAACCCTGATCTTTTGGGTTTTTATGGAGGCTTCACTAGATAGGCAGGACTGATTAAATCACTGGCCATTTGGGAGTGATTCTACCTACAGCCCCTCTCCCATTCCAGGAAGTCAGAGGTGGGGCTGAAAGTTCCAACGCTGTAATCAGTGATTCAGCTACAGTGGCAACTACCTCCATCCTTAGGTGGGGTCCAAAAGTCACCATTAACATAACAAAGGATACCTTTTTGCCCTCAGCACTTAGGAAGTTCCAAGGGTTTTGAGAGCTCTGTGCCTAAATGGGGATGAAGACCAACTATATATTTCTTATTATAAATGACAATATCACTCTAGCTGTAAAACATTTGAGGACACTAAGGAAAACCACATCTCAATATAATCTTTAGAGAAAATTCTGAAGGAGAAATCTTTTCTTCAGCATTGGGTCAGTTCTCAGGCCCAGGAATTTGATTCACTGTGCTAAGTTACACCGAAATTCAAATATTCAAAATCAGTCTCTTATTTCTCATTACTTACTACAACAGAGGGTCTTATTTATAAAGTAGGCATTTCCACATCTAGGATGAAGGCTGTATTATTTCTAACCTATTGAGTTATTTGAACATAGCTTTGCATTCCTAAGGGAAATTTTAAAGTTTAGAAGCAATAGAAGTGCTAGAACATAAAATGTTTACAAAGAAATAAAAAGTTCACTTGAAAAGTTTACCAAAAGCAAGAGAAAGTGTACTATCATGTGTTTAAAAAAAAAAAGGAATGGCAGTAATTTTACCCCACTTATTCTTTGACCCTAACTTTTAAATATTTTGGGTATGACAAAAAGAAAATAAGAGAGAGGCAGAGAGCAAAAAATGGCAATACCAGCAGTTATTCTATCCTATTATTAATCTGCCATATGTTGAGAAAAGCTCTACGGAAATGTTGATTCCTACTCTCACAGTTATGTCAACGTTTGTTTTATTTCTCCAACCACAAGCACTTAATGAGTACTTATGACCTATGTAGTTATATTAAAGGAACAACCAACAGTTTCCTCTGGTTAATTCTAAAGCTTCACAGTGTTCTGTATATTAAACTGAACATGCGACAATGAATTATGAACGAGGTACACAGTATGGGTTTATGCAAAAACCAAAGGTAGAACAACAGTTTATGAGGATTATATGTATTTCATACAGATAAGTAGACAACCAGTCATGACTGGATCTTTAATTACGTAAATATATATCAACTACACTGAAGAGGCTGAAAACTGTTAATCCAAGAGGAAAATGAAAACCAGCCCTTATATTTGTTACTGGAGCGTGGGGAGGAGGGGCCCCTACTGGGTTAAAAATAAAAGTCAGACTCCAAGAATGAGGAGATCAGAGAAGAACAACCATCTTGGGGTCAGGAGACCTGACACTGAACTGCAAAGGTGACCAATTGTAGCCCGAGTTTAGAAGGAAATAAACTGCGAAAAGATCACAGGTGTGGGGTGGAGCTTCAGGGCTGGCTCTAAGTGATTCCACAGCCTGGGAGGCTGGGAAAATCCCCAACTGTACTAAAGCCGGCATAGGCTTCCTACGCTTCCTAGATCCCACCCAAACACAAGCCTTTCCAATTCTTCTTGACTCAGCTGGTCTCCACTTAGCGCCCCATGGCATGGTTTGGGTGTGACAGGGAGGAGATAGGATACAACCCTGGTCTTTCTGCACTCTACAGTTATTATCTACAATCCTAGACGACCCTTCAGGGCTCTAACCCAGCTAGGGAGGAACAAAAATTCTTCCTCCTCTTGCTTTCCTCTGTTCCCTGCTCCCCACCTTCACTAGGGTTCTACCTCCTACTCCCTCATCCGCAGCAGCCAGGCTAACTTTGTTGTTCGCTCTGAGCTCCGAAAGTTAAAAGACGCGCTCATAGGGCAACCGTTACGATTAAGAAAATTCTAAAGTCAGTTAATTATTTCTTCCACAAACTAGAAAAATCATACTATTACTGAATGTCAGTGCAAGAAATTCAATTCAATTTTAATTGTAAAAGCACAGCTATAATGCAAATTTTACTTTGATAGTATGTTTGAAACATGATAGTAGTATATTTGATTAAATGAAATCAAAATATTAACTAAACACAGTGTGGATATCTCCAATTACATACTTAAAGTGTAAAACAAAAATTAATAAATCCTTAGGGGGTAAGAATTTTAAAATCATTGTATTTCACAAGCTTCTTGCAGTTATCAAGTCACTCTCTGATATTTCATACTGCTTACAACTCTTTCCAGATGCCATGGCCAAATGATATTTCCCCCAGTATTTTCAGCGTCTCATCTATATGACGAGGATCGTAATTTTTATTCTGACCAACATCATCTGGAGATTGAACACTAGAACACTGTACAAAACCAATCTGCTTTCAACCACTTCGAACTTTCTCTAGAAATGGAGAGATTCAAATATTTGCAACAATTATCAAATAAATCCATTTGAGAGGTACATCTACATCTGAAGCTCTGTCTTGATAATCCTAACAAAGATTGACCACACATTACATTCCTTCCCATTTCCAGTTGCCACAGTACCATCTATCACATCTTCTGAACCATATTACCAATGATGGTCAAAGTGCAAGATGTTCGTAGTGAAGGAGGGGATTTTCTTATAGAGAATGTAATTGTGTCAGTGGGGCCCATCTTTTCTTCGCTGAAGGTAAGTCACTGTCTTAAGCACCATGGGTATAAAAATGAGGCAGGTACTGTCCCTGACCTCAAAGAGCTCACCAAGAAGCAGGGAAAACACTTGCCCCTCATATATGCAGAATCAGCCAAGCAGCATGAAAGCCACACCCGACAATCTGTACATTCCTGGTGGGCGAAAAACACCAGGTCATATACCTCAGGATAGCTCTGGTGTTAACAGAATACAGCCCTGCTAAATGCGCGTTTACTGACATATAATCATGACTCACACTGCACGGATCCCACACTATACTATTTCTATGTACAGTCAGAAACTGCTTTGAAATATTTCCCTACTCATATTCAGATATAAATCTAAATATTTATATTTTTCACAGGTTTTCACTAAATTTTAAATCTCTTGTGTCCCATGGTTATATCCCAAAAAGGTGCATTTCAGCTGAATGAGGGGAAAATTAACTGCACAACTTCTAACAATAATAGAACAATGAAGGCATAATTCAATAGGCATAGTCTGGGAAATTTTCGCCCACTGCACACAATGGAATGATTAGGTGGAATACGAAATACTTCATGCTTTCTTAGCAAAACAGTAAAATCTATCAGAATGCACCTAAGTTTTTTCAGACTACAGCAGTTAAAGCAAAGCAGCAAAAAGAAAAATGGAAGGAAGGAAGGGAGGGAGGGAGGGAGGGAGGGAGGGAGGGAGGGAGGGAGGAAGGAAGGAAGGAAGGAAGGAAGGAAGGAAAGAAGGGAGGAAGGGAAAGAAAGAAAATTGTGTTTGCTTATCCTCAAAAACTAATTAAGTTTGGTATGGTTTCTTTGTTTATTTGTTTAATTTTGCAAGGGCCAGTTATTTTTCAAGCAGTTTTAAATTGAAGGTAGATTTCTGTTTGTTTGTTTGTTTGAAAAGCCTCATATCAAGAACAGAAACAAATGTTAAGCTAGCTGTTAAGACCCCACCAAAATTCATCAGGCCATAATCCTGCCCCCCTCCACCGTGTTTTGACAACTTACTGCTGCTGCTGAGTTTACCCTTTGAGAGCTATTGAGAGGAGGACAGCTTGCCTGAATTAGAAAGAAAAGCTGACCTAAGTCACTTATCCTAATTAAAGATCAATCCAGATGCAGGAGACAGCCCTTCTACAATCTAACATGGAGTTATGATGTTACCTCCCAACATGGCTGTATGAGCTTCTCCTAAATCTATTTGCACACTTTTCCTATTGTCTGTTTTTGTATTCTTCCTCCCCTCCTTTTATTTCTCTTCACAGAAATGTCTGTCTACATACACATCATAACAAAAGTGACAGCCCCCTTGCAAGAAAGAAGTGGCTTAAATTTAAGCAGCTGTTCTCCTTTTAGGATTGCAACATCCAAAGAAATACTTCGTTGTAAGGGGTGTCATTGTTGTTCAGTAGACTTGTTATTATGTTTGTGACAGTCAATTATCTGATAAGATACACTGTGGTTATTACTACCACCAAAAAAAAAGTATGTGCATGTTTATTAATTCAAAGTGTTCCATTAAAATAAAGTACGCTAACTAAGGAACTGAACAACTATTTCCTAATTATTATCGCACAATCATTTGGGCACTTTAAAATGGCTTCTATTTTTTCCTGAATGAATTACACTTTATATTTAAAACTATTAGCATTTACAGTGTTTTATTGTAATAGAATATGCTATTTTTGTGCATATTTTTACACTGAAGGCCTTAGTTGTAAATCCAATGTTTTAAATCGAAGTGTTTTTCCCCCTGTTGAAGAAAAGGGTTAACATTTGAGCAAAGCATTAAATATACTAGAACAAGAACCCACAACTCAAAGGCTTCAAATATTTTAAGTATTATGTAAACATTCAATGCAGGATGTAAATGGTTTGTTCAGAAGGAAGAGCAAGAGGTGTCCTTATTCCTCTTTCCATTTCTGTTGTTTTCCAGGGATAAACCATACAAGTCTTATGTGGGGGGGGGGGGGTAGAAATGTTGAAAATGAAGGCCATAATCTTAATGGAGTTAATGTGGCTTCCTATCACAAAGCCCTACAGTTGTCACTGCCTCGTAAAATTCAAGCAATAAAGTTGAAGCCAAATGTTCTCCTTTCACAGAAACTGCCTCCTGCAAAAATACCTGTAAATCTGTGGTCTAAGACAGGGTGGAAGGGAAAATACATATATCCTTGTAGACAACAGATCTGCAAATGTTTAGGTGACTCACTTAGGAAAAAAGAAGACAAAACTGTACAACACATTCAATTCTATAATTTCTAAATCTCAGTAGTTTCCAGTATACTGAATATCCTGTGTACTGTTCTCTGCAGACATCAAGCAGGCCATAGGGTCCTCACTGGGCATGCACACTTTGTCCACTGGGTTCAACAAAGCAAACGGTCCTGGCCATCCACGACCCCCTTCTTCTCAAACTGCCATGCTGTGAAGATTTCTGATTTTTGCTGTCCACTCACACCACAAACCTTTTGCCTTGTGTACACACGCTGTCTATAACAATATTATTTTAACATCATTATATGCAAAAGTACAGGGTATTGGAAGGACAGGTTTTATACAAAACTGGAAAATTCAACTTTTTTCCATATTGTTTAAGTCTAATCCTTTACATAACACAGCCTCTTGTATCATGAATGTAGTTTCAAGATACAAATTAAGAAAATATGTAGACTGCTAATTAGAAACAACCTATACGTCTTGGCATTGGGTTGGTCACTTTTATTTAA
The DNA here is from genome assembly GCF_965194825.1 of Balaenoptera physalus. NCBI lineage: Eukaryota > Metazoa > Chordata > Mammalia > Artiodactyla > Balaenopteridae > Balaenoptera > Balaenoptera physalus. The sequence goes on from NC_138886.1 coordinate 58,733,727, forward strand.
ATTTTTGCAAATGACAAGATGCCCACTAGCTACTGTGTTGCTAATGCAAAAATATAATAGGACATCTTGTAAAGAAATGCTGGTGCTAACTGGCCTTTTCACCACCATTTCTGTCTGAGTAATCACTACCAAGAGCAGTGTCATGCTGACTAATGAAGAACTAGGTCTGAAGAAAGCCAAGTGTTAGTTTGTAGTGAAATCTGTTCTTTAAGATCACACCTAATTTTTCTAACTTGAAAGGGGCTTTACTGGAAATACATCAAATTACAGGAGTATCCATTTTGCAAACTTGGCCAAACTAGACAGGTTTCATTCTAAGTATATGTGGATAAATACTTGGAGACATATATGTTCACCATGGTTTTCTATGTGTTACCTTTTTTAGGCAATTATAGGATCAAGCCAAACTGTTTTGTGTAGCATTCCAGAAAATATCATTTTATGTAGAATAAAATAATTTTTGGTTTCGCATCTTAACTAAAAACTTAGAGACCGCATCAAAACATAGACTGTAGACTTTACATGTTTAAAAAGTTAGTTGCATAAAGAGATAGTGAAATTATTACAAGCAACATACAAATAATAATATAACAATAGTGGAAAATATTTAGTAACTTGCAATGTGCCTTCATTGTGTTAAGTGATTTATATTAACTATCTTTCCATTAAAACTTACAACTTTTGGGCTTCCCTGGTGGCGCAGTGGTTGAGAATCTGCCTGCCAATGCAGGGGACACGGGTTCGAGCCCTGGTCTGGGAAGATCCCACATGCCGTGGAGCAACTAGGCCCGTGAGCCACAACTACTGAGCCTGCGCGTCTGGAGCCTGTGCTCCGCAACAAGAGAGGCCGCGGCAGTGAAAGGCCCGCGCACCGCGACGAAGAGTGGCCCCCGCTTGCCGCAACTAGAGAAAGCCCTTGCACAAAAACGAAGACCCAACACAGCCAAAAATAAATAAATAAATTTAAAAAAACGAAAAAAACCTTACAACTTTACCATAGTAGAATTCCAAGCTGAATTTTCCTTGTCTCAGAATTACACCTATGATCTGAAACTGAGAACAAAAAACATAGCGCATCCCAGATGTTAGAGATAGACAGCAGTGAGGAAGCCAACAGTATGTGGAAACAACCACACACCTGCAACCTGGACTGAAAAATGCCAGAGCAGGGCCTGCTACCAGTACCCACCTCCACCTAGCAACCCCTTTTCCAGCTGCCAGAAGAGGCTCCAAGAGGAGAAGGAATCAGCTTTGTGGGGAGTTCAGTGTTGAAGGGAGAGTCCATTTCCTCTCCTCTCTATAGAAAGGAGAGGGGGGTGCTTTCCCCTCCCCAAAGTGATGCGATTTCAAAATCAGCATTCAGAAGAGTAGGAGTGCCTATAGGTAGCGAGAAGGCCTCTCATTCCTTAGTTAAATGCCCATGGCCCCACTCTGGTGCCATCACCAAAAGACAGTGGACTGAATTTCAGGGAGAACTTTCAGAATTATGTCACCTTGTCCATTTTATCCTCCTTCTATTACCAGGAGGAGAAGTTTCCTAGCATGCATTCCCTGATGGCTGGGGCAGACCTGAGCGTGGAGACTGATGCTCACTTCTGCTACACAGATGTCTCAGGCGGCAAGACCTACTGAGTTGGCTAAGCCAGTGAGACTGAAATGGACTGCAGAGAAGTGTGCCAGGGAGACAGGCATGGGAAACCCTGTTCAGAGAGTGTGAAAGAAGCCCAGCGTACTTTCCATCCTTCCACATCAAGAGACATGAAGGTTGGTGGAAGGGCATGGACTGTTGGGCTGCCCAAGTCATCTCAAGGACAAGTAGCAGGAAACCCGATTCAGGGAGCACATAAATCTGAAAGGTTCTTTTAGGATACAGTAAATTAAAAGAGTGTGGCTAAAACAATAGGTTTGTTTAAGAGACAAGTGAATGGCAAACCAGGAAAAGTAGGGTAGAGTCACAATGTAGGTCATCTGGAATGCCAGGTTAAAAAAGTCATAAGGGTTATGAACCGCAGATAACCCATGAAGGCTTAGAGCCATGGATGTACAGTTACTGAAGGGTAGGAAAGAGAAGCAAGGCAGTCAAATACAAAATAGGAGCTTTGCAAGTCCTATGAAATGATTTCCTCTTTCGCTCTCCTCTTTTTTTTTTTTAATTTATTTATTTTTTATTTATTTATTTTTGGCTGTGTTGGGTCTTTGTTGCTGCACACGGGCTTTCTTTAGTTGCGGCGAGCGGGGTCCACTTTTCGTTGCGGTGTGCGGGCCTCTCACTGCGGTGGCTTCTTCCGTTGCGGAGCGCCGGCTCTAAGCGCGCGGGCTTCAGCGGTTGTGGCACACAGGCTCAGCGGTTGTGGCTCGCGGGCTCCAGAGCACAGGCTCAGTAGTTGTGGCGCACGGGCTTAGTTGCTCCGTGGCATGTGGGATCTTCCCAGACCAGGGCTCGAACCCGTTTCCCCTGAATTGGCAGGCGGATTCCCAACCACTGAGCCACCAGGGAAGCCCTCTCCTCTCTTTCTTACTTTTACCAAATAAGTTCAGATTGCTAAAGAGGGGAATCACACGGTTAGGTGTTTTCTGATTTTTTTTTTTTTTCAGTTTAACAAATAAGAGCTCTGAATAAATTATCTAAAAGCACTCAGCTAGCTAGCAAAGGGAAGGGGCACTCATTGAACCCCGATAGTCTTCTCTAACCCACTGATTTGGTCAGGAAGAGAAGGTATCAGAAACAGGGCAAAGGGACTTCCCTGGTGGCGCAGTGGATAAGACTTCGTGCTCCCAATGCAGGGGACCCGGGTTCAATCCCTGGTCAGGGGACTAGATCCCACGTGCATGCCACAACTAAGAGCTCACATACCGTAACTAAGGAGCCTGCCTGCTGCAACTAAGACCCAGTGCAACCAAATTAATAAATAAATATTTTTTTTTAATTTAAAAAATAAAGAAAGAAACAGGGCAGAGATTCAATGCCATGATGGTGGGAAGGCAAGAGGTCATCTGCCAAGGCACCACAGAACTAAAATTAGGGGTGAGATAACCAGTTGGGGTGCAAAATGCTGTAGAGGGATTACGGAGATTGAGGACTGGAGAAAGGCCATGCTTTTAGTAGTGAGAGGTTCATCAGTGACATCAGGAGTGCAACTTCAGCTGACTTTCTCTGGAGGAAGACAGACTGAAGGGAAGTGGGTGGTGAGGAACTGAGGCAAAAATTTCTTGGAAGTGTGAGGACAAACACAGCCTGTGTGTGTGGGGAGGAGTCTCCTTTGTTTAATACTGTGGCAATGCAGCCATTCATACATCCCCCAAGTCTACCTATACAGAAGAATTTGGAGAGTATCATATTGCAAAGAATAATCAAAAAATAAAATAAGGACAAAATGTAAAATAAATGAATTCTAAATGAATAATCTCACATCTGAACTGCTTAATATTGTTGAAAAACACACAGTACTTCTAATTTAATTTAAAAAATGTGTAAGGTAACATCCCTGAAATGATATACACTAAATGAATTTAAAATGCTACTAAAGTAAAATGAAAGTGGAAGGCATATAAATAAGCAAGGCTTGAAAAGGTTTTTTGAAAAGGTGAAGGATAACAGTGGTAGCAAATGTGCATTATTTAAATTAAAATGTGCAAAGGTAACAGTAATTTGGCCAAGATATAGAACTTATTAAACATCAAAACAGTTTGGAAAATGGACTGAGGAAAACTATAGCAGTATGTTCTGAAGTCTATTTTTTAAAACACCTAGCCAAATATTATATCTATAGGAATTAGAGAAAAGTCTATATTTAATATGGAAATGCAGTCATTTCCGGTCATCTAAAATGTATTTAATTTAAAGGGACATATACCTAAAAACAAGCTCCAAAAGTTCTTTTTCTATATACCTACCGCTTGAAGAGACTGCTTCATTCAAAAGCTGGCAGCTTACAATGCTTATAAGACACTCCCAACCGCAAACAGCTGAGTAGGCTTTAAGTTACAGCCAATCAAATAATATCCTTTCTTCGCTTCTGCACTTTCTTTATGTAAGTCTTTGCCCGGCTCCTGTCTGCAGAGTGCCCCTAATCACTTACAGTTTGGTAACGCCCAAGTCCAACTGATTTTTGCTCAAATAAAAATTTTAATGCGCTTCAGCTTATCTTTCAACAGTCCTAGCACTATGTGTCCCAAACCTTTTGAAAGTGATCTTGGATAATTTCGGATATGCTGGAGTAACAGTGGCAAACATGCATTACTCAAACACACACAAAGAATCATGCAGGGAAGGCAAACATCTAACAAGTTCATAAATATTCGTGAGGACAAAATGCCACAAATTTCATCTGAACTAAATTATCATTTAATGCTATTCTCCTCAAATTTGTGTTAAATAATCTATTTATGTTGTAATATCTTTTTGCCTGTTGGATGTTTATGTTCCTGACAATTTAGTCAATCTAACACTAAAGAAACCTTTGATATAATCTTTTTTGTTTAAGTTACTGCTAGGTCTTCTCACTATGTCCACTTCTTCACTGAGACTGGGAAATAATTTTACCAGCGCAGAAGCTCTCTGATTAAACAGAATGAGATTCAAGTAGTTAATGCAAGTGGGTTTTTCCTCATTCGACACCAAAGGCAAAATTAAAGGGAAAAATTTTACCTGAGTTAGACATTAATTTTCCCCCAAAGAACTTGACACTAAACATATTTGCAAAGCATGGTGACTATAAAATTTTCATTTCAGCTCTCCAACTTTGTCCGGTTGTGATTTTTTTCATGCTTTATTAGGGTATAACAGGAACTCTCTCATTCTGATAAGTGACATTCTGGGGTGACTTGTAATACAAACTTAACTCTACCTTCCTGCAATTACTCATTAATTTGCTATTTTGCAAATTAAAAAGAAAGTATGCACACTTAGGAACTGAATAATTACTTTCTAATGGGTAAAGCTTCAATTATACTCTTAGGAAAGCACCATTTCATAACTAAGGAGGTTAGACCCTGTCCCTGAAACAGTATCCCTTTTAGATAAACACTTTAAAAGGCAAACTGATTATGGAACTTTCAGTTAAGGACTCAAATATGATGTCCATGGTTAGCAAGGAAAAGATAGCATGCCTTCATTTTCCAACATTTTTAGTATTTTGTGTGTGTATTTTCACAGGCCTAAATCCCCTTAATCTTTCTGTTCTAAATCTGCCAGTTTAAAACAATAGATATAGCAAATAAAATAATTGGAAAATTCATATTGAAAAGAATCAGAAACCTCCCATTTATCTCTTATATTAAAATGGATGTATCAAACCAGAAACTTAGGTATTAAAAAAAAAACAAAAAAACGCTTGGTATTTACTTCCTATTAAGATTTCCTTATACATCTTATGATGGATATTTCAAGCTAATTCATATTAACTGCTGTCTTTGGGTTTTGCTCTTTGATAGTATCAAATCATTTCTCTCAAAGCCTTTTTCTCTATAGTATACAGTGGCTGCCTTCATTAAAAGGAAAAAAAAAAAGGTTGACTGAAATGTAGGCAAAAATCACATGAAATAAACCTTGGTGCTGCACTGTCTTTTTCATGTTGTCACGTATTTTCCCTATCCTAAGCCTGAATCTGTTCCATCTGCTTAATTATAAGCTCAAAACCCTCTGGGTGGTAAATGACTCTATATTCTGCAATGCACTTAACACATTTTTCATGCTCTATATACTATTAATAATAACAGTAGTAACAACGTATATTTTTCTTAAAGGAAAATATGGACATCACAACTGTCACTTAGCCACACTCCCTTTTGTCTTCTTGATAATGCACACTGGAGGGATGGTTACTAAGATCACATGACCACTTCCTTCTGTTCTAATTTTAATTTTCTTTCACGTAGCTCACTTATTTTTCCTCTATGTTTTAATTTATTCTTCTGCTTTCTTTTCCCACCCACACCTATGATCTCCTCCTGAATGCCAAGCAGCATCACTAGTTTTCACTGAGTTGCTAAGGAAAATATCCGTTTGTGTATGCTTAATTGGCTTAACTACTGCACTAAAGCAGGGCTTCTCAACCTCAGCACTATTAACATTCGGGGCTGCATATTGTTTCTTACAGAGGAGAGCTGTCCTGTGTATTGCAGGACGTTCAGCAGCGTCTGAGGACCATACCAACTAGATGTCAAGAGCACACCGCACCCCACTCCACTACCAGTGAGGACAACCAAAAATGTCTCCAGATGTTGCCAACTATTCCCTGGGAAACCTCTGTGAGGAGGAGACCTATTGTGATAAGGTAAAACCGTTCTTTTCAGTATGTCATATTGCTGGAATTAAACAGAGTAAAAATGTGATAAATATGAAGTGAAAATTATATTAAACCTCCCACATATATACACACATCCTAAAAATATTTTGAATGTGCAGTTCAAGCATTTAAGAAGCCTGAAGTTAATATAAGCAAAAATAAGTAAAACTCCAAAATTTTAGGATTATTTTATTGAAAAAAAGTGAGTTTTGCTACTTAACTTATGAAAGCTAACCTGGAATAGAGCTCTAAGCAAAGCACTGGCTCTGATTTAAGACTCGTATGTCTGACGTCCAATTAAAATAAATCCTTCTAACAGCACTTTTATAAAATCACTTAGCTTGTTAAAACATATAAAATGTTTGGCTCCCCTGGGCTACATTATGATTAAGGTACATTCAGAGATGAAAAAATGCTTCTCATTTCACAAGGTCACAGTACATTTCAAAATGAGCTATACTTCACTATTCTCCAAGATTTCTTTGCTTCCTTCACTAAACTAAGCCAAGGTCCCCCTACTTCTGAAATTTACTATAAATCTGGATACTGTCAAGGAGCATTTATTTTCCAATGCATTTGAAAAGCCTTGTAAATCGCAACTAAAATAACCAAGGCACAACCTTTTCTCTTTTTATTTTTCTTTAAAGTTTTCTCTCCAACGGTCAGTAAACATGTTTCAACATCAGCTTTCTTTATTTTAAGCACTAATGCAGAAAGCATGAAATAAATATCCTAGACACTTGGGTCTCATAAGAGGCACTGCTTGAGTGCTCATGAGGTAGTGGGTAAGTGTTTAGGCTCTGCAGTTGACCTGGGTTTGAATTCTGGTGCCCAATTCCTCACTAGCTGTGTGACCTTGAGCATGTTACCACTTCTAAGTCTCACTTTCCTTACGTGTAAAAGGCAATAATATTTGAACTTATTGCATGGAACTTTGTAAAGTTTGAAAATAAAGGCTTCAGCACATACCCTGAACATAGTGAGGGGGTAACTAGCATTGCAGATTCATTGATCAATGAATGTGCTTCACAGTCAGTATCTTCTCACATAAAAACTGTGTGCTACCCCTCCCAAATCAGCGTTTTCCTGCATTTTTTTCTATCATCTCTTTTCTCCAGCTATCCGACCAAAACCTGGTCATCCTAGATCCCTCCATTATGCTTACTACCCTCCACTTCCCACCCAAGAAACAATGCTGCCTAGTAACGCTGTCAACATCATCACTAACATTCCAGGCACGAGGCTTTCACCTCCGTCAGCTCATGTCACCTTCAGCATCTTAGACAGACCTTGTAGCCATCATCTCCTCTTTGTCCCCATCCTGGTTCAGCCCCTCTTCTATGAGGTAGAGAATTACAGAAACCTTCTAATTCATCTCATTCTAGTACCCAACTTTTACCCATTCTGCACAATGAAGCCAGAGTATTTTCTTCTAAAACATGGATCTGATCATTACTTCCCTGCATGAGGTTCTGTAAGGTGCCATCCTGTCCGTGACCTTTAGGAGAAACCCTAACCCTCAGAGAGTAGCAGACAGGACTTCAGGACTCCAGCCCTGTCTCTCTATCCCATTTGCCCCACCGTGCTCTTTACAGCAACCCATATGCCAACCAGAGCGGACCACCTCCAGGTCCTGACAGGCGACCTCCTTCCTAATAACCTTTGTGTGCATTACGACTGCTGTCTGGCATGTCAGGCTCCACGTATCTGTCCATCTAGCTCATTTTCGAAGCCTTTAGGCATCACTGCCTCCCTGCAGCAGTTTCAGAAGTCCCTAGGGCTGAGAGATGGTCCTTCCTCTATATTCCCTTCCCACAACTCCCTGAACCTACTTTAAGGAGCTTACCATGGTATTGTACATAGCGGTTTTCTTATCTATCACCTGCATTAACACTTTTTGCTAGACATTAACATATTTTTTGTTTATCTAATTTTTATTCAAAAAAAGTATTGTGTCCAACACAACTAAACTATAAAATATGGCATTAAAGGACATTCATGCCTATTTCCCACAAAAAAATATCGTGTGCTTGGCACACAGTAGGCACCCAAAATATGTTTGTGTAAAAGAATGTTTCATTGAATGAAACAAATGAATAAAATATACTTGCGGAAAATTAATAAGCTCCATGTTGTTTCTGAAGGGCCATAATGGACAAAGACATAATCAAATGTCATTTTTAAATGGCTCATGTACCTAATACAGCCATAAAAAATACTGCCTTTTAATACAAAATTAAAGATTTATAGCACAGAACTGATTTTCAAGTTCCATCTCATCATTTCTAAACTGGAAGTCCCAACGATCAAAATGTGGTAGCCAGATTGTTCTCAGAAGCCAGTGAGACATAAAGAGTGGAACTGTCAATTACAACTTTTATTCCAAAATGTCTGACTCCCTTGTGACATACTGTAGTACCCCCTAAATTATTAACAGACCCTGACACCAGAAGCAGTGGGGACTGCATTTGGGAACTGAACACCACATTTATTTAGTTCAAAGACTGATGATTCAGAGGGAGAGGAAAGAGGAGGCAGTTATTTTGATCGGTTGGAGGTCTTGGTGCCTTTTGTACCTGAGCTTCTGTTGGTCTCCGTGCTCTTTGTGGGTGCAGGCCGGCAGGCCCCTATGTCTCGCTCTTGCTGCCTCTGCTGACAGCTTCTCTGTGTGACAACTTGGAATCCCAGCAGTGAAGTGTGAAAAAAAGACACAGGGAACAATTGGAATGGAAATTTCAAACTGTAGTCATATTTTTTAAAGAGTTGAATGCATTAAACATCTAGAAAATAGCTTCCTTGATAGGGCTCACAGATAAGGATGGAAGAATAAACAGGACAAATCAAATTCAGTCATCATTTCGCAGCCATGCTCTATAAAACCCTGACTGTCCTTATGACCCAGGAGTCCTTGATCAACTGTTCTGACTCAAGTCAATGTCAACTATTTGACCTTTTCAAAACCAAAGCTTCCCCAGAAGCCTATTTTTCTTTTGCTTTGTGGTTTGTTCTTTAAACAGAAGTAAAAATTAAAAAAAAACAAAAACAAAAAACTCTTGGCATAAAATGCGATGGAAGAAGCCAAACTCCCTTGTTTCTCCGTAATTCAGCTCATGTCTCCTCTCTTGCTCTAGCTCTCTCATGCTCTCCCCGCATCCCTGCCCCCACCATGTCTTTCTCCATGTCCCTCTTAGGAGGGTTCCAGAGCCCAAGTTCAAGGAGGGTGAAAGTAAGCCTCGCTGGGTCTCCGATAAATATTTTTCTATCATAAAACTGATAAAGTATTTTGATCCATGCTTGCTCTCAATAGGATAAAATTCCAGAGGAGAGAAGGAGTACTGTTATCAACCCCTATTCCCTAGATCCCTTTCCAGTACAAATGGCTCTGAAAAGCACTAAGTATTTTCCAGTGGTTTCTCCAGAACAGACTCCTGTATGTGTAAAACTGCACATATAGGCATAGATGCATAAAAACACACAGCACATTCATACCTATTCTAATAACAAATAAAATTGATGGCATGATTTTGAACCTGTTTTCCAAGGTATGGGTTAAAGTGAAGTCTACTAGTAGCAAAGGTAATTTAAACAACCTAAAATAAGAAGCTTTGATAAAAAATAAAATTAGGTACACAAATATGCATTGACCACTCTATCCCTATAATGTATATGTCGTGACATAACTGAGAAAAACCCTCTCAGGAATTTGTGAGTTAAACTGATAACCTTGCTGGAGGCACATGTAGCACTGGGATGGAAACTGATATGTGGAAGACCAGAAGATGACAGCACAGGAACAGAAACCCTTAGCCTCAATAGCCTGCAAAAAGGATTCCATCTTTAGTAGAAGAAACCATAGTTGACTGCTACTGAATTCTGAGAATCACAAAGTAATGAATTCTCATCCAACTTCTAGCAGCATCCCACCACCTCAAAGCAGTTTGTTCATTATCATGCAATTTCAGCAAATCACATTCTCTTGACTTGATTTCTGACCTGGAAATTGAGATATTTAAATTGTTCTCCAAATTCCTATTTCTAAAACTGTTTCAAAATTCCTATACTTTCCACAACTATGAGAAAATAAGTGAGCTACAATGGCACCCTCTCCTGCGCTGTGATCAACTTTGCTATCTATAAGCATGGTTTCAATAGAGGCTTCCTACCACCATTACTGGGTATATATGAGGCTATAATTATATTGATACTATGCCTTCAACTCCTGAGTCAATGTTGCTTTAAAATTGCTAAATATGTTCTCTTTCAAAGGACTCACCAACTACGTTACTGAAAAAACACGTGGTTTAGGAAATAAATATTTATGACCAATACTGAGATTCAGAAGTGAAAGAACAAATAATGCATGATATTCTCTCCAATGAGACATTTGCCATGACTGAGATCACCTCCAAAGAAGGCTTTGTTCTCCATTTATACTTCCTGCCAACTCTTCCTTCATCTGTGGATAGGCTACAGTACTGAATAAATATAGCGTAAGATGTGCATTTTAAACCATTCAATTTAATAAAAGGTTCTCATATTTATAAATTACTAATTCTAATTACCAAAATCTTTTATTTTATGCTGCATATCTATTAGAGAAGGGATAATCAATTGGCCAGGAAGTAAATTAATCTCCTTCAAGTATTTAATGTAACCTAAATACTGAGGTTATTAAGTATTAAATTAAAGGAAATTAAATGTATTGAAATTAAATGTATTGAAATATTTCTTATAAATCTTACTTTATATATTAAATAATATGGCTCTGTTATTTCTACTACATAATTGGAAATATATCATTTAAAATAATAACTAATATGTTATAAAATCAACTTAATTAATCAGAAGGGAAATAAAAGAAACTGCTGCAAAAGGTATAAGAAGCATAAAGAGCTAACACTGGAAACTAATGTTGAAAAGAATCCACGGTTTCCAATTATACCAACTGTTCCTCCTCAAAAGCTAATTAAAATGCACCTTAGGAAACATAATCTTCTACAACTTTAATTACATCTCTTCCTTTATTCCTCAAAAGAGAAACGACTACAACTCCCAGGGTACACTTTCTCACTCAGCTACCAGTGTGTCTTCTCCCTTATTGATTCTTTCTTCTTGACAACATGAGTGGCTACCCGTCTTTCCATATAGGTGAAATCATGAGGTTCAAAATCCACTAAAGGTATAATTTCAGAGCTATTAATTTCAATGACAATTTTATATTTATACCTTTCTCTCCCTCTCTCTCTCTATATATACAAATATATATATATATACACACACATATATACAAATATATACAACATGTATCTACATCTATATACTATATACTGTGATATTGTATATGCATATATTTATACTATCTAGATAAATCTGGATATTTTATATATATATATTTCAATATCTATATCTCTCTATTCTCAAAACAAATTGTGATATGCATCTTCTTGCAAATACATTATTTGGCATTCAGAACTAATTTTTTATGGAAACAATATCACACATTCCTAGGCTACCCATTCAAAGTCTTAGAAACCCATCCTGCAGTTACAGTATAGGCTCCACAGCACTAACTTGAGCGTCAGGGCCCTGGAAGAGGAAGCCACGTTGTGACAGAAGGAGTAGGACCATGGAGGACGGGAAAGGGACGAGGAGAAAGAATGTGTCTTCCTCCATTTCCTAGGTTCAAAACTCTGAAACAGTCACTTTTTGGCATCTCTCCTCTCCCTTCCTCCACCCATCTCCCGACTTTGTTAAGTGTCCTCAACTGCCCTCCATGTCCGCCTGGAGACCTCTATTGAGGTCACATCACTCCCAGTCATTCCTACGCCAACATTTCCTCAGTTTCCCTGTCTCAGCATCCATGGACCCAGATACTCAGTGTAGATGAACTGTCACAGATGGTAGGAATTAATTTTCAGTTCATTAAAACACTGTAACCACACCAAACACATTTACATATTTCTCAAAAAACATACTTGGAAATGCAAATAAGAAATAATTTGAAAGAACTGTACCTAGTGAGCAAAAAAATAAAAAAATAGAGAGAGCACAGATTCAGTAGGTTATGCACAGGATAGTCTGACCAACGGCCTGACCACAAACTTGCTAACTTGAGATGATCTTGTTATTTCCAGCTTTGACCTTTCCACTGAAAAAAAATGACTGTATCTTTGAAAGCTTTATTCCTCAATCCACACCCCACCACACAGAGACATACTTATTTCTTATTCTGAATGCACAGAGGAAGCTTCTCCAACAAAGACCAGGTTAGCAGCAGAAGGAATTGGTGATGCAAGGCTCTCAACCCTCAGGGAGGTATGGGGGCCACAGGTAAGTTAGTTCTAACAGAGACCCCACTGTAAACATTCTTTTAATGATGACCTTGAAATACTCATCCTGGCATATAAATTCAATTTTCCATTGCCATTGCTGTCTGCGGCAAAATATTCAATGCAAAGACCAACAGCAGCAATATCTGTTCATGATCACCCTGCCCCCCTTAAAACAGGTAAAATTCTTGTTTTTGTTATTAAATTTTTGGGGCCCCCTACAGCTCTAAAAGGTGCTGGATAGGTGGTGACTATAGGACAAGACAATGCACAACTACCTCCACAAAGCTCTGAGAACATTTCCCCACAAATCCCATGAAAATACATACATACATACATACATACATACATACATATATATATATATATATATATATATATATATATATATATATATCCCCTTCAATTTAAAATACCACCACTTTATATCCTGCATTTATGATGGTAACATGTATGTACCATGGTCAATAGGGCAGCAAAATAGCAGTAAGGGCACATTCATCATTTAGTACAAGCTGGACCACAACAATGTGTAAAACACATGTGGTTCATCTAAACACTATAAAAATGCATTATGTATTAGGCAAACAACAAACAGTGTTTTAACACTAGAGAAGCCTCAGTAGGAATGTACATTTATTTATTAAGCCCCTTCAACAGGACCCTGACTCCTGTAGGGATACACACCCTTAGCATGACAAACAAAAACTAACAACTGGAGCTCCCACAGAGGAAGCCTGAACTTGGGCTTTAAATAATTAACACTTTTTTCTTTCCTTAACCTATACCTATGGAGGTTTGTTGTCAATAGTTAAACAAAGGTGTTACCCTAGTCATAGCAGCTGATTTGTAAAGCTCTCCCCTTATTAAAATATTGGGCAGAACAACTCATTAAAGGAAAATTAAGGAGAGTAAAATGGGATACAATATGTCTGCATGAGTATGTTCTCATTAAATATCAGAGATTTGGACATATTACAGCAAGAGGCATTTTTGTTCTATTCTGTAAGTACAGGCATCAAACATTCTTTAGCTCCTCTCACGTGGTCCTATTATGATTATTCTGGGTTTTGTAAAGTTGTTGTTTGTTTTTTATAGTGGGGAAGTTTAGGCTGTTGCTGTTTTGGGTTTTAGCATTTGATTGTTTTTAAGATTCAAGACTATGGCTTCCTACCTAAATGCCCATCGACAGACGAATGGATAAAGAAGTTGTGGTACATATATACAATGGAATATTACTCAGCCATAAAAAGGAACAAAATTGAGTCATTTGTTGAGAAGTGGATGGATCTAGAGACTGTCATACAGAGTGAAGTAAGTCAGAAAGAGAAAAACAAATATCGTATATTAATGCATGTATGTGGAACCTAGAAAAATGGTACAGATGAACCGGTTTGCAGGGCAGCAGTTGAGACACAGATGTAGAGAACAAACATATGGACACCAAGGGGGGAAAACCGCAGTGGGGTGGGGATGGTGGTGTGCTGAATTGGGCGATTGGGATTGACATGTATACACTGATGTGTATAAAATTGATGACTGATTAAAAAAAATAAAATAAAAAATAAATAAATTTAAAAAATAAATAGATTAAAAAAAAAAAAAAAAAAAAAGACTATGGCTTCCTGACTCTAAAAAAGAAAATGTCTTAAGGCATTTAAACCTAGATTCTGGATAGATGAGTTTTCACCATAATTTCCATAGCAGCATTTAAATGATTGCTTTAACAAGTCTCCATGAAGTTCCACAGCTGATTTTTCTGAGAGGAATATAAGGAACAGCAAGCTTGGAAGAACAGGTGGGCCTGGTTCAAGAAGCCCTGCCACTTTTGGCTGCCACACATGAAGCTGTGCTTCCTGCATATGTTATGATGTCTGTCCAAGGGGATCCCCTTCAACTCTATTCCAATCTGACCCTGCACTCATGATTTGTCTATCAGGTTTGAACACCAAATTTTCAGAAACACAGGGGAAATCTGAGACCCTTTAAGGTCAGCTTCTTTGAGAAATGGAACTTCATAATTTGGATAAACATCTCTTTCATGGAATCACACCTGTCTCAAAAAAAAAAAAAGATTACATACATCTATATCTCTATATTGATAAAGATACACACATATATATGTATGTGCATAAGCACACACACATACCTAGAAAAGACAATTCCAGCAGCCTTCCATCGCCTGCAAAACCGTTCACGTTATGCAACCTAGCATCAAGGAGTTTCCATATCCGGCCGCAGCATGCCCTTCAGAACATATCTCCATATATCATACAGAAAAAAAAAGGAGGAGGAAGAGGAGTAAGGAGAGGGAGAGGAAGAAGCAGAAGGAGAAATAATAAAATAATAAATAAAGTCCTCCTTGATCCAAACATTGTCTTCTTGTGGCCGACTGTATTTTCCAAAGATTCCCATATCCCATCCTGTAAGCTTTCTGCCCATGGACTGGGGTACTCTGTTCCCCCCTCTTGAATCAGGGTGAGGGGGTGAGGCTGCACTGGCCACAGAGCATGCTAGAAGTGATGGTGTGTGGCTTTCGAGGCTAGGTCACAAAAGGATACAGCTCTGCCAGCAAACCTCCTGGCCGTGTCTCCCCTCCCTCCTCTCCCCTCACCCTTGTCACCAACGCTCTCTCACAACAGGCACTTTAGGAGCCCTAGACAAGATGTAAGAGTTCGGACCACTTTGAAGTTGCCATGCTGGAAAGCACTCATGGGAAGGCCACATACAGGTAAAGAGAGAGATGCTCCAGGAGACCTAATCGTACCAGACTTCCCAAAATGGTCGAGACTTCCCAACATGAGCCAGAGGATGCATCAACAAGTAAGCCTTCAGATGATTCCCTTTGCCTCCTTTAGTCTCCCTGCTACAGCCCATGACACTGTGGAGCAGAGAAAAGCCATTTCTACTGTGCCCTGTCTGAATTCCTGACCTACAGAGTGTATGAACATAAGAAATGGCTTTTTTTAAGCCACCAAGTTTTGTGTAATTTATCAAACAGCTATAGTAACCAGAACACTCCCTCACTGCTATGTTGTCAGCAAACCCAGTTCCTTGCACAAACACATTTATTACATGCCAAGAACCATATTTTGTATATTACTACTTCTCCTCACGACCATTTTGCAAATCATTCTTATTTTACAGATGAGAACTACAGGGCCCAAAAAAGCTAATAACTTGTTCACTGTTGAAAGTTGAAAGTTGGAGCCAAGATTAGAACCGAGGTTCTTCTGACTGTAATGCCCATGATCCTCTTTCCTTCCTTGCCTCACCCTGAAAGTCCACACTGCAGGAGAAATCATGAGACTAAGGTCCCAGCTGTTGTACAGAGCTCAGAAAAACTAACTTCACTCATTTCTCCCTTTTTAACTAACCTCAATCAAAGACAATGAATTACATCTTTTACAGATTAACACCAAATTATATCTATCCTAGATATGTTGAAGCAAAATATTATATGAATTAAGGAGTTAAAGCTGATTAATAGGAAACTATTTAGGAAGAAAAGACTTATTTTGAACAATATTAAGAGTGCCTGCTGTGTTTTGATTTTAAGGGTTACAAATTGCACTTTGACAAAAGTGCTCCTATGAATTATAATTACATTCATTTATTTCACAATGAATGTTTTCATTCAAAGAATTTTACTGCTCTCTGTGGGCATATGATTAATATGCATGTGCTCAGACAATATTCACAAACTTCATGGTCCTAGTGACAGAAAGAAGTGATCAGCTTCCCCCAGTCTGGGGTTGTTCTGAGTGAATTTCTGCCCCTGTAAAGAAACTCTTCTGGGAATGGGCCATGTTTGCATCTGAAGCTGGATGTCAGAATACCCTTCGGTCCTGATATTTTCAAAGGCAAAAGCAGTATATTTTTATTCCAATGGATCAAGCTTTTAAAAAGTCATCCTTATATTCTGGAGCCTTCAAGAGAAAGCTTTTCTTTGGCAGTGAATGAAAACAAAGGCAAAAGATGAAAGGAATCATCCTTTAAAGGAAACAAAAAGGCCTCTACAAAGAAGTGCATAAATGTAGAAAGTGGGGAAAAAAGATGCATTATATTTGGAGTGAGAGTAGAGAAGAAGGAAGGCCCAATGGACCAATCGTCTTCCTTTAATAGTGTTAAAGTTTTGGGGGAGAAAATCACTTTTGAAGGTTCCATGAACAAAACTGACAGCCAGGAGCTTAAAATACTCGCAGCCACAATGTTTCCACTTCGCAGGGGTTCCAGGAGAACTCCTGGGGGCAAACACTGCATGTATTAACAGACTGAGTGTGATGTGTCTATCTCAAGGCAACAAACACATCAGGAATAAGTTGGAAACCAGCCCATATTTTGGTTTTATATGATGTCAATCAACTGGTGGGGCTGATTTTTACTATAAATGGCCTATTTTTAAACTGACTGAATGGTGGACTTGTATAAATACTGTACAAGGCTAATGACAGAGAAGTATATAGAATTGGTAGTGCTCAAAATTGTCAAGCAAAAATATGGCCACCCAAGAGGACTAGGCCAATATAAATGAACCAAGTCTAGTCACATCTTCATTTTCAGGCTGAAATCCTTCCCTAACAGTACCTTCACAGGAGGGAGTTTTTGTTTACAAAAAACTGCCAAATCAACACCATGTTCCCGTATATTATGCCATGATTCTGGTCTCTGCCTTTAAAAATAAAAGACTGAAGCCAGATTAGGCTGTTTTCTTTTAAATTCCAGTTTCAGTTGCTCTCAGCAGCTCATTTTAAGAAACATCTGTCCAGTCTGACTCTTGGGAAGATGTTCAAAAACAAGTGTCCTCATTTGAATGCTAAGGGACTCTCCTAAAGGAGACAACAGTCCTTTGAAAGCAAGCAAACACTATCAAAACACCTACAATCCTTGAACTTCCTAATCAAGATCAATGTCCAGTGCAAAATATGACCTAGTTTCATCCTTCATCAAAAAAAGAATTGTCTGCTTCCCTGACACCTTCTAAGACATCATGCTGTTTTCATGTTAAGAACCTAAGTATTCAGTGACCAGTTAGTTTGGAGGCAACCTTGGTCGAGCCTAAGATTATACAGAGGAGATTCAAGATTGAACACAGCTAACCTGGAATTTGAGTTTGTGTGCAATACATATGCACAAACCCACACATCAGATTTGTGTATGTAGGTGGAGGGTGAAAATTCTCCAAGTTCAGGTCCACAACACAATCATCTCACGAGGAATTAATACACAATCTAATTCTTGATGAAAGGGACCCAAATAGGTTACTAAATACTTACTGTATTTCAGACATGATCACACACATTGTCTACACCTAATGCTCTTTGATCTTTACAAAAATTTTGTAAGGTGGGATGCAGCTTCGTTTTGGAGATAAATAAAAGGAGAGTCAAAGAAGCTAAAAACATGCCCATGTTCATATTGTTAAAAATGGCACAGCTGGGATCTGAACCAGAGTTACTCTGAGTAAGAGGCTCAGGAACTCAGTCCTACCAAGCAGCCATACTAATAGAAGTAATAAAGAGTACCAAAAGAAGGAAAAGATAAAATACCATCTGTGATTTATTGAAACCACCGAGTAAAAAGAAAGCCAAGTTTTGATGCATTTAAAAACAACTGCCTAAGGCATAGGCTAAATGTTGAAAGCTAGCTATCGGGACTTTATATTGTATCAAGGCAGAGAACCAAACAAAAGTAGATGAACTAGAGAAAACCATTAAAACTTTTAAACTTCTCTATGAAGCTAATGTATAATATATAGTATTTCCTTTGGGAGAGAAGAGTCTATGCAAGATTGGTTTTTCACTCTTTTGATTGAAAGAAAAGTAAATTAAAGTTCTCCTGGGAGACTTTCGGTACCATTCCAAAGAACAAGAAACACCCTGGACATATTTCTGAAAGCAGCAAGTTGCTAGACTCTACTCAAAAATATTCCATATGTATTGTTTGTTAAATAAAATTCACTCCTTAGATTTTACAAATTTAAGGGAATATCTGGAACACCCGGCAGAAAGCATTCTGTATATGTATATGTATAAAATATACATATAAATATATTGTATCCTGCACTAGGTTTTAAACTATTTTCTTTCAAGCTTTCCCATTTTCTTATATTAAAATTTGTCATGTCCTGTCTCAAAACTCTGCCAGAAACTTATGAGGGATGAAAAAAAAATCTTCAAATTGACTCAGAAATAAAACTGTGGCATTTTCAAAAGAAAACCAAGATGAATGCCCTTTAAGGAGAGTTCAGTGAGGACAACACAAACCATATGTTCCAGGTATGTGATGTGAACCACATGGTCCATGAGGCTTCTTGTACTTGATATGCTCCACCTGAAGTGCCAATATCAACAAACAACAATATTTACTGTGACTCCAGTTACAGTCAAGGTTGACGGAAATGTGGGCTCTGTGAGCCTGGGTCTAAGTTTTTAATGTCAACCAAGAAAACTGACATTTTGGGGTGCAATATGACTATCCAAAGCAAACACGTGGGATAGGGAAAAGGCAAACACTAACTTCTGAATTAAAATAAGAGGACCTTGGGTATAACAGGAGCAGCTACTTGGCTTTTCTCAGTGTACGTATCCCCTGAGAACCTTATACACATCACTTTCTCCAATTTGTAGATGGTGAAGTTTTTTAATTAAGAATTGAGAGGCCTGGGTTGAAATATTTGCTCTTTAATTTTCCATATGTGTAACATCTTGGAAGATCAAAAAATAAGCAGTTGAGGTATGTCACTTTTACTGTCCTCTGAAATTCTGGCTGCCTGAAAAATTATTTGTTTTTATAATAAAAACTTCACTATATAGTGACAATACGAGAATTTGCTGGTTTAAAAGCTAGGATTTCATCTGCATAAATAAATCACCTTAATCCACTTACTTGTCCCTGAGAAGTAAATTGGTAATGCTACATAATGTACCAAGTTTACATAAGCAAGGGATAAATGTATTTTTAACTATCCTTTATTTCCTTCTTATCCTTCTCACTCCCCATAACCCCTTATTCTCTTCATAAATGGGTAAGATCAAATGATAAATACACTAGGTTATTTAGATATGTGTTAAAAGGGGAAAAAATGTAAGATGGTATCTAGATAGAAATACATCTTGAAAAAGATACTTTATTTAAAAAGGAAAATATTTAGTAAAAATAGAGATATTTACAAGTGGATATAGTTATTTTCTTATCAAATGAGAAGAAAGTGCTCCTTAAAAAGTTAAAAAAGTAAATTATCAAGCCACCCAAGTACACAGACATTGTGAATACTGTCAGATGGAGCTGAAAGTTGCCTGGATTCAGGTCTGTCTCTAGTCCTTCTGTGCACTAACTAGTTCTGTTGTCACTAAGAGAATCCAGTCACAGCAAAGGGGATAAAGAACACAGCCTCACAACTAGCTGCTGGACAATCATCGACAGGAAGACACTGAAACTCACCAAAAAAGATACCCCACATCCAAAGACAAAGAAGAAGCCACAATGAGACAGTAGGAGGGCTCAATCACAGTAAAATCAAATCCCATAACTGCTGGGTGGGTGACTCACAGACTGGAGAACACTTATGCCACAGAAGTCCACCCACTGGAGTGAAGGTTCTGAGCCCCACATCAGGCTTCCCAACCTGGGGGTCTGGCAACGGGAGGAGGAATTCCTAGAGAAACAGACATTGAAGGCTAGCGGGATTTGATTGCAGGACTTCAACAGGACTGGGGGAAACTGAGACTCCACTCTTGGAAAGCACACACAAAGTAGTGTCCGCACCATCGGGACCCAGGGGAAGGAGCAGTGACCCCAGGAGAGACTGAACCAGACCTACCTGCTAGTGTTGGAGGCTCTCCTGCAGAGGTGGGGGAT
Organism: Balaenoptera physalus; assembly: GCF_965194825.1. Classification (NCBI taxonomy): domain Eukaryota; kingdom Metazoa; phylum Chordata; class Mammalia; order Artiodactyla; family Balaenopteridae; genus Balaenoptera; species Balaenoptera physalus. The sequence continues at coordinate 58,754,203 of NC_138886.1, forward strand.
GGCTGTGTCTCACCATGAGGACAAGGACACTAGGAGCAGAAGTTCTGGGAAGTACTCCTTGGCGTGAGCCCTCCCAGAGTCTGCCATTAGCTCCACCAAAGAGCCCAGGTAGGCTCCAGTGTTGGGTCTCTTCAGGCCAAATAACCAACAGGGAGGGAACCCAGCCCCACCCATCAGCAGTCAAGCAGATTAAAGTTTTACTGAGCTCTGCCCAACAAAGCAACCGTCAGCTCTACCCACCACCAGTCCCTCCCATCAGGAAACTTGCACAAGCCTCTTAGGTAGCCTCCTCCACCGGAGAGCAGACAGCAGAAACAAGAACTACAATCCTGCAGCCTGTAGGAAAAAAACCACATTCACAGAAAGATAGAAAAGATGAAAAGGTAGAGGGATATGTACCAGATGAAGGAACAAGACAAAACCCCAGAAAAACTATTAAATGAAGTGGAGATAGGCAACCTTCCAGAAACAGAGATGAACAATACAATAACTGAAATGAAAACTATACTAGAAGGAATCAATAGCAGAATAACTGAGGCAGAAGAACGGATAAGTGACCTGGAAGACAGAATGGTGGAATTCACTGCTGCGGAACACAATAAAGAAAAAAGAATGAAAAGAAATGAAGACAGCCTAAGAGACCTCTGGGACAACATTAAACACACCAACATTCGCATTATGGGGTTCCAGAGGAGAAGAGAGAGAGAAAGGACCAGAGAAAATATTTCAAGAGATTATAGTTGAAAATTTCCCTAACATGGGAAAGGAAATAGCCACTCAAGTCCAGGAAGCGCAGAGTCCCATACAGGATAAACCCAAGGAGAAACACGTCGAGACACATAGTAATCCAATTGGCAAAAATTAAAGACAAAGAAAAATTATTGAAAGCAGCAAGGCAAAACTGACAAATAACATACAAGGGAACTCCCATAAGGTTAACAGCTGATTTCTCAGCAGAAACTCTACAAGCCAGAAGGGAGTGGCATGATATACTTAAAGTGATGAAAGGGAAGAACCTACAACCAAGATTACTCTGCCCAGCAAGGATCTCATTCAGATTCAATGGAGAAATCAAAAGCTTTACAGACAACCAAAAGCTAAGAGAATTGAGCATCACCAAAGCAGCTCTACAAGAAATGCTAAAGGAACTTCTCTAAGTGGGAAACACAAGAGAAGAAAAGGACCTACAAAAACAAATCCAAAACAATTAAGAAAATGGTCACAGGAACATACATATCAATAATTACCTTAAACGTGAATGGATTAAATGCTCCAACCAAAAGACACAGGCTCGCTGAATGGATAAAAAAACACAACCCATATATATGCTGTCTACAAGAGACCCACTTCAGACCTAGGGACACATACAGACTGAAAGTGAGGGGATGGAAAAAGATATTCCATGCAAATGGAAATCAAAAGAAAGCTGGAGTAGTTATACTCATATCAGATAAAATAGACTTTAAAATAAAGAATGTTACAAGAGACAAGGAAGGACACTACATAATGATCAAGGGATCAATCCAAGAAGAAGATATCATAATTATAAGTACATATGCACCCAACATAGGAGCACCTCAATACATAAGGCAACTGCTAACAGCTATAAAAGAGGAAATCAACAGTAACACAATAATAGTGGGAGACTTTAACACGTCACTTACACCAATGGACAGATCATCCAAACAGAAAATTAATAAGGAAACACAAGCTTTAAATGACACAATACACCAGATAGATTTCATTGATATTTATAGGACATTCCATCCAAAAGCAGCAGATTACACTTTCTTCTCAAGTGTGCAAGGAACATTCTCCAGGATAGATCACATCTTGGGTCACAAATCCAACCACAGTAAATTTAAGAAAATTAAAATCATATCAAGCATCTTTTCTGACCACAATGCTATGAGATTAGAAATCAATTACAGGGAAAAAAATTTTAAAAAGACAAACACATGGAGACTAAACAATACGTTACTAAATAACCAAGAGATCACTGAAGAAGTCAAAGAGGAAATCAAAAAATACCTAGAGACAAATGACAATGAAAACATGATGATCCAAAACCTATGGGATGCACCAAAAGCAGTTCTAAGAGGGAAGTTTATAGCTATACAAGCCTACCTCAGGAAAAAAGAAAAATCTCAAATAAACAATCTAACCTTACACCTAAAGGAACTAGAGAAAGAAGAACAAACAAAACCCAAAGTTAGTAGAAGGAAAGAAATCATAAAGATCAGAGCAGAAATAAATGAAGTAGAAACAAACAAAACAATAGCAAAGATCAATAAAACTAAAAGCTGGTTCCTTGAGAAGATAAACAAAATTGATAAACCATCAGGCAGACTCATCAAGAAAATGAGGGAGAGGACTCAAGTGAATAAAATTAGAAATGAAAAAGGAGAAGTTATAACAGACACAGCAGAAATACAAAGCATGCTAAGAGACTGCTACAAGCAACTCTATGCCAATAAAATGGACAACCTGGAAGAAGTGGACAAATTCTTAGAAAGGTATAACCCTCCAAGACTGACCCAGGAAGAAACAGAAAGTATGAACAGACCAATCACAAGTAATGAAATTGAAACTGTGATTAAAAATCTTCCAACAAACAAGAGTCCAGGACCTGATGGCTTCACAGGTATATTCTCCCAAACATTTAGAGAAGAGCTAACGCTCATCCTTTTCAAACTCTTCCAAAAAATTGCGGAGGAAGGAACACTCCCAAACTCATTCTATGAGGCCACCATCACCCTGATACCAAAACCAGACAAAGATACTGCAAAAGAAGAAAATTACAGACCAATATCACTCATGAATATAGATGCAAAAATCCTCAACAAAATACTAGCAAACAGAATCCAACAACACGTGAAAAAAATCATACACCAAAATCAAGTGGGATTTATCCCAGGGATGCAAGGATTCTTCAACATACACAAATCAATCAATGTGATACACCATATTAACAAATTGAAGAATAAAAACCATATGATCATCTCAATAGATGCAGCAAAAGCTTTTGACAAAATTCAACACCCATTTATGATAAAAACTCTCCAGAAAGTGGGCATAGAGGGAACCAACGTCAACATAATAAAGGCCATATACGACAAACCCACAGCAAACATCATTCTCAATGGTGAAAAACTAAAAGCATTTCCTCTAAGATCAGGAACAAGACAAGAATGTCCACTCTCATCATTATTATTCAACATAGTTTTGGAAGTCCTAGCCATGGCAATCAGAGAAGAAAAAGAAATAAAAAGAATACAAATTGCAAAAGAAGAAGTAAAACTGTCACTGTTTGCAGATCACATGATACTATAAATAGAGAATCCTAAAGATGCCACCAGAAAACTACTAGAGCTAATCAATGAATTTGGTAAAGCTGCAGGATACAAAATTAATGCACAGAAATCTCTTGCATTCCTATACACTAATGATGAAAAATCTAAAAGAGAAATTAAGGAAACACTCCCATTTACCATTGCAACAAAAAGAATAAAATACCTAGGAATAAACCTACCTAGGGAGACAAAAGACCTGTATGCAGAAAACTATAAGACACTGATGAAAGAAATTAAAGATGATACAAACAGATGGAGAGATATACCATGTTCTTGGGTTGGAAGAATCAACATGGTGAAAATGACTATACTACCCAAAGCAATCTACAGATTCAATGCAATCCCTATCAAATTACCAATGGCATTTTTTACAGAACTAGAACAAATCACCTTAAAATTTGTAGGGAGACACAAAAGACCCCGAATAGCCAAAGCAGTCTTGAAGGAAAAAAACGGAGTTGGAGGAATCAGACTCCCTGACTTCAGAGTGTACTACATAGCTACAGTAATCAAGACAATATGGTACTGGCACAAAAACAGAAACATAGATCAATGGAACAAGATAGAAACCCCAGAGATAAACCTACGTACCTATGGTCAACTAATCTATGACAAAGGAGGCAAATATATACAATGGAGAAAAGTCAGTCTCTTCAATAACTGGTGCTGGGAAAACTGGACAGCTACATGTAAAAGAATGAAATTACAACACTCCCTAACACCGTACACAAAAATAAACTCAAAATGGATTCGAGACCTAAATGTAAGACCAGACACGATAAAACTCTTAGAGGAAAACATAGGAAGAACACTCTTTGACATAAATCACAGCAAGATCTTTTTTGATCCACCTCCTAGAGTAATGGAAATAAAAACAAAAATGTACAAATGGGACCTAATGAAACTTCAAAGCTTTTGCACAGCAAAGGAAACTATGAACAAGACGAAAAGAGAACCCTCAGAATGGGAGAAAATATTTGCAAACGAATCAACGGATAAAGGATTAATCTCCAAAATATATAAACAGCTCATGCAGCTCAATATTAAAGAAACAAACAACCCAATCCAAAAATGGGCAGAAGACCTAAATAGACATTTCTCCAAAGAAGACATACAGATGGCCAAGAAGCACATGAAAAGCTGCTCAACGTCACTAATTATTAGAGAAATGCAAATCAAAACTACAATGAGATATCACCTCACACCAGTTAGAATGGGCATCATCAGAAAATCTACAAACAACAAATGCTGCAGAGGGTGTGGAGAAAAGGGAACCCTCTTGCACTGTTGGTGGGAATGTAAATTGATACAGCCACTATGGAGAACAGTATGGAGGTTCCTTAAAAAACTAAAAATAGAATTACCATATGACCCAGCAATCCCATTACTGGGCATATACCCAGAGAAAACCATAATTCAAAAAGACACATGCACCCCAATGCTCATTGCAGCACTATTTACAATAGCCAGGTCATGGAAGCAACCTAAATGCCCATCGACAGATGAATGGATAAAGAAGTTGTGGCACATATATACAATGGAATATTACTCAGCCATAAAAAGGAACGAAATTGGGTCATTTGTTGAGACCTGGATGGATCTAGAGACTGTCATACAGGGTGAAGTAAGTCAGAAAGAGAAAAACAAATATCGTATATTAATGCATGTATGTGGAACCTAGAAAAATGGTACAGATGAACCAGTTTGCAGGGCAGAAGTTGAGACACAGATGTAGAAAACAAACGTATGGACACCAAGGGGGGAAAGCCGTGGTGGGGGGGGGTGGGGATGGTGGTGTGCTGAATTGGGCGATTGGGATTGACATGTATACACTGATGTGTATAAAATTGATGACTAATAAGAACCTGTTGTATAGAAAAAGTAATAAAATTAAATTAAAGAAAAAAAAGAAATAGGGAAAGCCAATCTTTGGTGTTAGTATTTAGGATCATAGTTACCTATGAAGGACTTGTGAATGAAAGTGGGAACGAGGAGCTGTTTTAGAGTGCTGGTAGTAACATAGTGAGTTCTATTCGTATAAAACTGTCAAGCTGTTCACTTAAGTTTGTGCACCTTTTGCTTGTATGTTGTGTGTCAATAAAAAGTTTACACAAAATAAAAAATATATAAATATAAATGTACACACACACACAAAAAGAACACAGCCTCTCAACTCCCCAGTTCAAATGCTGGCTTTGCCACTTACTTTCTAAGCCTAAATTTTATTCTCTCAGCCCAGAATCAGCCTCAACTTATCCTAAAACCCACTTCATAAATTCAGTATATAATTTCAATTACACATATGTCTACAGCTTTAAGAACAGCATCCAATATACATTAAGCCCTGATTAAATCTATGCTGTTATTAGTGGTAGGAATGGTTCTGTTTTATTAAAACTCTATACCTCATACTTTTCAGGTTCCTTAATCATTTCACATGGGCCATGATGACCTTTGCAACTGATGCATTTTCCAAAAGAACCAAGCTATTCATCCACAGTTAAATGAGATTAAGAGAAATGCACAAGTATTCATTGAACTATGTTCTATTTTCTCATCCATAAAATGAATGAGTTTGTCCAAGTAATCTCTAAAGTCCCATGTAGGTCTTTATTACTCTAAACATATATGCCCATATTCATATCATGAACATGCATGTGAATGCATTTGAAGGATCTTCCCAATTTTATAAGTCAGGGCATATAAAACTGAAACATGGGCAATAAAAAGAGGCTCTTCAAAATTACTGATTAGAAGCAAGACAGTTTCATTAAAGCTTTAATTTCACTCCTCTTGAACAATGGAGATGTCTAAGTCAGGCTAAAGTGACTCAGAATCATCCTTACAAAAAAAAAAATTGCTAAAGTACAGCAATAAGATTCTAGTTCTAACTGGCAGCCATATGATAACCAAAACATGAGTGGCTAGGAAGATAGAGATAGAAACAGAGTATGAATAAGTGACTACTGAGAAGGGAATTTCTCTCCCTCTGTGTTGATTAATTCACTTCTTGCTACCTGAAGACTTACTGGAATAATCTGTGGAATCAAAGGGAGTGATATCCTATTTGGTCTCCTCTGCTTTAGAATGTTACTGTTTCTGTACACAGTGAGCTAAAAGGGAATAGTTATTTGGACAAATTGTTTTTTTTAATTCCTCCCAAAGTAATAACACTGGGTTATTTTCAAACATACATGACTTAGCATAGATGTCTTCTTTAAAATCTTTAAACCTAAAATTGAATTCAGCAATTTATCAATGGGCTAATTTACTTACAAGAACACAGCATATTCCTCACAAAATGGAACAAAATGTTCAAAAGTGATGTTAAAATTTAAAAAGATAGTAAGGAAGTGATGGAGAGGGAAGGAAAAAGCAAAAATCGGACAGAAAATACAGAGAAATATCAATTTTACAACAGTACTGAAAAAATGTCTGGGACATGAGCAAATTCTGAAAAAAGCGTGAGCAATTAACTGGTAAAATTTTGATTTAGGTAAAATTTCTTTTTACACAAGTTTGAAGATGGAGAATCTGTTATTTAATTTCAATATTCAAAATATGACGAAGTACTCTGAATATTCAAGTATCAAAGCTTTTTTTAGACTCGACAATTTTAATCTGCTCTGACTCTTTAGCAGACTTGATAATAAGTAGAGAAATGAATTTGAGTGTAATGTTTCCTCCTTTCTCTTCCCACACCAAGGGAGGCACTAATGAATCTTTAAAGGCAAATGTTTAAGAACAACTGAAGGGAAATTACTAATCCTCTCTTAATTAAGAGTTCAGAGTGGAAAACAATTTAGAAACTAAGTGGGAACACAGGTTTTAAAACATTAAACAACTTTTTTTTTTAAATAAATTTATCTATTTATTTATTTTTGGCTGTGTTGGGTCTTCATTGCTGCGCGTGGGCTTTCTCTAGTTGTGGCGAGTGGGGGCTACTCTTCGTTGTGGTGCGCAGGCCTCTCATTGCGGTGACTTCTCTTGTTGTGGAGCACAGGCTCCAGGCGCGCAGGCTTCAGTAGTTGTGGCATGAGGGCTCAGTAGTTGTGGCTCACGGGTTCTAGAGCACAGGCTCAGTAGTTGCGGCGCATGGGCTTAGTTGCTCCGCGGCATGTGGGATCTTCCCGGACCAGGGGTCCAACCCGTGTCCCCTGCATTGGCAGGCGGATTCTTAACCACTGTGCCACCAGGGAAGTCCCATAGCAAACAACTTTTGATATAACTATTCCTCATAGCCTCAACCTCAAATATTCCCCATGGCTATTGCTCTAAAATACGTACTGTCTCATTTGATGTGAGAAGAACCCAGTAATAGTTGGATTAAAGGAGTAGTTTGGACAATGGGTATCTAAAGCTACTAGTTTCTCCCTCCCCTCCTGCTTTATCCTGCTTCCAGGGATAAAATTTCTGAGGGGAGTGTCCTGAGCACCATGATCTGAATGACTGTGATGCAGTTTCCTTTAGAAATAAAAGGAAAGTGTTATGATCGATTAGTAGTGTCTGTCTTGAACAAGGGAGGGAGAGAATAGTAGCAGCAATGTGAAAAGGAGAAAGAAATGAAAAAGCTTCTCCTAGTTGCTCAGAATTTTTATAAATTCTGGAATTCCACAAGTCTTTTGGCATCTTCATGTTGCAAGAATTCTACTGAATTTGAAAGTGCTTTGCCTCAATATACTTTTGGTACAAAAAGCATTCTAAACTATCTTTGAAGCTGTAAAATAGTAACCAGATTCCATGAGGCCAAACAATTTTTACTTCAGGATCTGCCAGCTTACTTAAAATAACTTGGTCATGACTTCCTTTCACATTTTTATTGTCGTGTGATCAAACAGTCCTGTAATCTAATACTAACTTTCTACCAAAAGCAACTTTATGCAACTTTTCATTCCCTTCCCTATTAGTCCTATCTCATGCCAAGAATATATTGGCTTATGTTTCAAAATGAAAGCCTTGAAGTAGGCTTTCATTCAATTCAACTCATAATCATGTTGTTTTTTTCCTTCATACCTACTATTTCTTTCATTCTCTCGCATGTCCCTTGAGCTCAGAACTGAGGGATCTACTTCTTGGATTATTTTATTGTTCTCCCTTTGGAAGACTCAGACTCCAACTAATGGTATCTAAGTAGTCCTCTCCTTTGTCTGTTTGATCACATCGCACTTCTTCTTCAAACTCTCAAACAGCTTTACATTCATTAATAAATAAAATACAAGATTTTCACTAGTACAGATGGGTAATGCAGAGTAACGGAAATACAGTAGACTAAGGAATCAGAAGGCGGATTAACTGTCATAATAAACCACCCACAATCTCAGTAAAATCTTGGCACAGGAAAATCTATATTTCATTCATGTCACTGTCTAATGTGTTCTGTAGGGAGGCTTTGCCCCATGTAGACATTCAGGAAACTCAATTTCTTCCATCTAATGACTCCATCATCCTCTACTGCCCCAAACCTTTCACCGGATCCTCTACCTTTGGCCAGCAGATGAAGGGACAGAGAGGGCATGTCGAAGTCACCCTCCATTCTTAAATAGCTTAGCCTAGAGGTGGCAGAACTCACTCCCACACAATTTCCAATCATATTCCATTAATCATAGTCCCATCAAAGTGCTAGGGAAGCTGGGAAATTTGGTTTAGTAGTGTGCTCAAGAATAAGAGAACACATTAGTCAGCACTAGTAAACTCTATCATAAAAAGCTACTTTTAGCCATGAGCTTTGATTTCCAAGAGTATGGCGTATTGATATTTGCCTTGTCTGTCTCCAGAAGCTTTTGTGAGGATCAAGTAAATAAGGGATGGGAAACACTTTTTACATTGTAAAGTGTTATGTAAATATATGGCACATTGGCTTCTAGCCATTCACAAAAGACTATTTTTCAGATTTCTGAGAATACCCCAATTTATAAATATGTAAACATTTGTACAGGTTTTGGGCCTTCTTCTAAGCCACATTTCCATCAAAAGTCATTTCTTTCCTATTCATAGTTTCACACTTCCAATTAGCTTGCTTCTTCCACTTAAAGTCATCTTCCTTGTTGACAGTTGTTTTCAAAAAGGAAAGTTTTTAATAGGTCTCAAGAGTTACTATAAACTTAGTCAAAAAGACAAAAGAATAAAGTTAAATCAAGATGCAAATGTTTGAGGGTAAACTAAGTTCACTACTCAGCCCTGGGTCCTGTCCACTCACCCATACCACATTTAATTACCAGTGTGATTTAAATGTAGACTCAAAAGATTAGCAAAAGATGTGAAACCCATGGACAAAAATGGCTGACTATCCTACGCCATTTTATATAAGGGAATTGAGCATCTTCTGATTTTGGTATCCATGGGGGTCCTGGAACCAACCCCTGTGGATACTGAGGGACAACCGCATTACATGTCATAGAACTGTGCAGTAGCTTAAAAGTCATCAAAACTACAAAGGGCAAGTCTATGATTGCTAGGCCTATGTGGTATTATGCCCTTGGAGCTTTTGAGAAACTTACTCATTGTCTTTTGCAGCTACCAGTTCAACGTAAGTGTCACACTGCCCCTCGGTTCACCACTTCTCCCACTCCTACTTTTCAAGCAGCTCTGCAAATCCTGTCTATTTCCTGAAGGCTTACTCAGCTGAATAGCAGAAAATCTCAATCTTCTCCTTGTCTCCCGTACACCTAACAGAAACCCTCCCACAAAGGACCATTCACTCTCCTCTTATAACAAACATATCTCTTTTCTCCATGATCACCTTCCTCAATCAAAACGGACTGGGCTACCAGAGGGAACACGGGAAGAACCTGTGTCCTGCTAGCGCATGGCAGAATACAGCCATTAGGGTGCTTAAATTAAACGTTCACTATGTTATTTCATTTCTCTGAATTCTTACTCTTCACAGGCACATTGCCAGGACTGAGGAAATAAAAGTGGTTCATCTTCCCCAAGGAGCTCATATTCCACGAGGGGCACACGTCCATCAACTGTCCGTATTCGATGTAGGTGATAGAATAGAAGTCTGGGAAAACGCTCTGTGCTTATGAGGAAATGTAGCATGTTAACTGAGTTAAGTGAGCTGTTTTCTACAGAGAGAGTTATGAAACTGCTTTGCATACATTCGTATGTTAGTAGCTCTGAGAAGTCCCATAGTAAAAGCAAAACAAAACGGAAAAAGCAATATCTCCACACACAACAAAACAAACAAAACAATGTGTGTTTCTTCCATATAGGGGTGTAGGGTGACATTTTTCCTCCATATACCTGTTAATAGCACCCAGGTTTTCCTAAACACCAGGTGGAGAAGCCCTGCTCTAGGACATACAGGGTATGAAGATTACAAAGGATGCAGATGCCTTAATTTTTTTTTTAACATCTTTATTGGAGTATAATTGCTCTACATTGTTGTGTTACTTGCTGCTGTATAACAAAGTGAATCAGCTATATTACGTATACATATACCCCCTTCCTCTTGCATCTCCCTCCCACCCTCCCTATCCCACCCCTCTAGGTGGTCACAAAGCACCAAGCTAATCTCCCTGTGCTATTTGGCTGCTTCCCACTAGCTATCTATTTTATGTTTGGTAGTGTATATATGTCCATGCCACTCTCTCACTTCATCCCAGCTTACCCTTCCCCCTCCCTGTGTTCTCAAGTCCATTCTCTATGTCTGCAGCAGATGCCTTAATAATTGAAAAGCAAGTTTTTGCTTTTCAAAAGTATTTGAGATCACATCTTTCTAGGCACAATTCTCAGTATACTCTTCTAAAGACAAGTTTGTTTCGTTAATATTCTAGTGCTTGTGCTACTTTTAAGTCTTATTTTAAATAATTATACAAATCTCTGGATATTTTACCTAGACATGAAAAAATGATCTAACGATAGATAGTAATGAAATTTATTTAAAATAAGGGAATATACTTACAACACATAGCTAATAAATGTTTAAACCTGGATGAAATAAATAATTTTCTGGAAAAGACATAAATTACCTAAATTGACTCAAGAAGAAATGGGAAACCTAAACAGAAAATAGCCACGGGAGAGAAATGGAAAAGTTGTGATTTTTTTTTTTTTCATCTTTAGCAAAAGGAAGCAAAATCCACAGAGGTACCCAATTTAGAGAAGCCTCTAACCCCAAAGCAAATTCATACTGATAACACTCACACTAATAGCAACTTCCAGAGTAAAAGTCTGATGGAAAATCTGATTTGTAGTCAGTCCCACTGAAATATAAATGTTCAGGGATTTCGTATTTTTCCTGGAAAAGTTGAATTAACGAGAAAAATATTTTTAGGTAGGATCTTAACATGCCCACTGGCAAAAAGATAAAAATGACAAAGAACGATACACTTTCTTCAGGATTAAAAACACTTATTTCCTGCAGGCGCCAAGGAAAACTATTTGCTTTCACTTAGACATTTTTACATAAATTTAGAAAACAAAGCAAAGATCACAAATTTAAATCCTGATGTCTTTTCCAGCTGTGTATACTAAATATTTATTATTTGTTGATGTTGGTAGTCTCCATACTAGTTCATTTTTTCTGTGGTGGCCTTCAGAGCTGCTTTAAACCTTAAAATATACAGCTTTTGTGTTGAATTCTCTCTCACCGTGGAGCCTACTGATTTGGGATTGTAAGCTCTGCTAAGTCTTCTTGAGCTGACCTAAAGAACTTTCATCTGTTACAATATTGGGGGCTGTATGTAGCAGAACCCCCTACAAAAAGCGGTTTCAATAACAAGGATATTATTCTCTCTCACAAGACCTGAGGCAGAATGGTTTATTCAGCAACTCAAGGACAGCCTCAAACGTTCAGTGTCCTCCCATCCATCTGCCCACTCTGCCCCTCTCAATGGGTGGATTTGCTCCCCTCGTGGTCTCCAGATGCGTGCAGCAGTTCCAAACACTACGTACAAAAGGAACACTCAGGGAACATCCCTGTCTTGTATCTTTCTCTTGTGAGTGAATACACCCTTTACAAAAACTTCCCAGCGGATTTTCCGATTGTCATTGGCCAGAATCCAATCGCATGCCTATGTTTAAGTGCATCACTTAGAAGGGAAAGTAAGACCACTACATTGTTTTGGACCAATAAGATTCACCACATAGGACTCAGGCTTCCCTGGCAGACACAGCCATTTAGAATGAAATAAAATCTGGGTTCTGTTATTAGCAAGCAAGAATGAATTGTCTACTAGTTAGGCAACCAACAATGTCTATCATATAGTCTGTTCATATTCATCTGCACTATCAAATAGCCATTTGCATTATAAAGGGCCATTCTCATTAGTAAGTCAGTTGAATAAATGATTATAGGTAACTCTGGATAAGTGATATACATTTTATTAAACTTCTCACCTACAAATCAAACTTATTATAGCTGTATCTTATAGAAGCACAAAATTCTAAGGTAGAAGATCCTTGATAATTGATAAACTGATCACTGATAAATTAAACTATATTTTAAATTTATCAGCAATGCTTGCTACTCATGAGAGCCTTCTGAATATCCAGCTTTCTTAAATTAGAAATAACTATACATATATATGAAAGTAATGCATGAACAGTCATTTATTATCTCTCTATTCTCTCATTCTCCTGTTGGACTTTTTACTCAGTCACCTGCTACACACCAAAATCTAGATTCTATCGAATGTTATTGGCTCCTTAGTATATATGGGTTTTCTCTTTGATCCCTTAAAAACCTCAGTACTAAATCTGACCTAAAGAGTAAAAGTGTAATCCAAGAGGCATTCCAGCAGGTAGATCAGCAGAGATGTTCAGGGGCAGCAGAACTCAGTCGGCAGGTAGATTAAAGCCCATCCTTACAGTAGGTTTTTCGAGGTAGCATCACAGCCCAGTAGGGAAAAAGAGACACTGGATGGAAAAGGAAGAGATCTGGTCTCTACTGTCCTTGCTCTGCAACAGGTTCACTGTGGCAAGGTCCTTTACTCTCATCTTACAGATAAGGGGGTATGATATCTTAAATACAGTGCATCCCCTTCCCACTAATTCACTGCTTCATTCATTTAATTAACAAATACTAAACAACCACTTGTGTCAAGCACTATATTAGATTCTAGGTGTGTGGACAAAAAGAGACACACTTCCCACAGCCCTGGAGTGTGTGTGAGGTGAGGGGGGACCAGCACTAACCCAGTAATCAAAATGTGACGTGTTCGGAATTAGATAAACATGGTGATGAGGTAGAAGCTATAGCTCTATTCAGGATGGTCAAGGAATACCTTACAGAAGAGAAGCAGGTGAGAAAGACTGAATTAGGTTGAACAGAGAGAGAATCACAAGAACACGGAAGACTGTGCATGAAGGTGTCAAGACTATGAAAACAGAGTGAGTGAAGGAGACTCTGATATAAGATGAAGGCAGAGAAAAACACACGAGCTAGATCACCTAGGGTTTTGTAAGTCAAGGTGTGTTTTTACTTTATTCCAAGTTAAATGGAGAGCTGTTAACGATTCTAGGAATCCAGACAAATTGCTCCTGCTGCAGGTTCTGAGAACTACAAAATTTGTTCTCTTTTTTAAGATAGCCCTGCCAAAACTGTCATCAAATATTGCTGCTACAGCCAGAGGTGCACAAAAGAGTAAGGCGCTCCTTTGGACTTCCCAATAGTGGGTTCTTCATTTTAGTTTGTTTTCTCTTTCTTTTTAAAATCAAATTGGTTACAAAATGCTCTTGGAAGCATGAAAACAACAATTACATTTTCTGCCCTACCAAAATTATATTTTACTCCTACTCAATAAACACAGGCCTGTTTTCTAATATTTGTTTGGCTTTCTGACAAAATTTAAAGTTAGTACCAAAGAAAATCATAACCATGGAATTAGGGTCAAAATTAAATAAAAGGGTTGGTTGAAAAAAAAAAAAAAGGAATGAGTCTCATTTCTGAGGATTGACTATACTTTGGAAAGAAAAAGAGAGAAAAGGATTTTTAAAGGATCCTTCATGTACCATTATCAGTTTAATAAGAAGAGAAATCTGGCAGCACAATGAGATGGAATCATGAGGCTCGCTAAATATAAATTAAAGCATTCTTTACTTGGTGGGGTTTCCAGATTGTAAATCAATTGTTGATTTTGGACGTTTAAAAGGTTACCTTGTGCGTGTGTGTGCGTGTGTTTGGGGGAGAAGGCACACAACTTTATGGACACAACATTATTGATGGGAAGAGTAAATAACCAGAACAACTTCTCAAGACTTTCTACCAGAACTTACTGGTAAAGATGGGTTATTACTGTCCCTTAATTTTCCATCCATTACCATCAAGCACATGAACTATTCAATTATAGGTGACCACGGAGGCTATAAACCTCGGAGGTCTGGACAGTATCACTCACATTCTGCAGCAGTTTCTGCTGTGAGTGAATTATCATCATGTCCACAGGAAGCACTCAATCCAGACTTGTGAAATTTTATGATCTAAAATTATATATGAATGTAAGTCTTACGTGGATTTTCATTTAAGGCAAGCAGTTTTAAATATAATTCACACAAGAAATGAGGATCAAAACTGATCATTTAATTATAAAAAAAATTATAGTAGTAACATTTATAATAGCTACTATATATTGAACACCTACTGTGTGTCAGATGTGTTATTCAGAGCTATACTCAAATTTCTGAGTAACTGCTCTAGAGCTTATAATAATGCATACATTTTTGGAAACATAGATAAAACTCAGGGACCAAGAAGAGGGAGGATGAGTGATGGGGAACAGTTAGAAATCAGAGCTGTAGTCACACTTCAAGTTCTTGAGAAAGATCTCTCAAACTGCTCAAACGTACCAAGTACATCTCCTATGATCCATGATACTAGTGTAAACGTGATGGATATTTATCAACGAATAGCTGGATCTCAATATCCCTCAATCATTTTCTGTTGAAAGTTTTATCTATGCTCGCTTTCTATCAAGCTTTATTTTGTGCCCCAGAAAACCACAAAAGTATTCTTTTTATCATTGAGCATGGAAATGCTACCGTGAGCTTATGTTCAATCGCATCCTGAGGGGATTCTACACCTGTGACCTCATGTTGAAACAGCCTGAAAACTGACCCCAGGGAGAGCATGCAGAAATATTCAGGAGAATAAAAGAACCAGCCTTTTTGCAAGAAACTGGATAGTTTGCTACCAATCTGGTCAGTTTGGGATAGTGCCAAGCAATCCTATCCTTTGCTTTCTCTCCTTTTTCCTGTTTTTAATGTGCTCAGTAAATACCTTGTCACTGCTCAATAACCACAGCAACCTTCTTCCTAAGTCACCAAAGGCAGGAACTTATTAAATCCCCAAGAGGAACTGAAGCAGGCCCTGGAAATCCCAGAGTGCCCAGAATGGAAAATGAGAAACCACAATTCACAATTAACCAAATACGGAGTTACAAGGGCTGCTATCAAATGTATTATCCATCTCTGGGAAGTTATTTCCATATTTTCACTCTCTTGCCTATAAGAGGATTATGTACCCCTGTTCATGAGCATGTGACTCACGTTGCCTCCTTGGAGGCAAAGCCTACCTCCCAGTCATAGACTTGGCCACGTATCCTGCTTTGGCCAATGGGATATGACATGACATACACTAGGTCTAAGCATTGGTTTTAAGTGTGATTGAGTGGTTTAGCCCAGTATCTTGCTTCCACTTCTTATCATAAGAATGGCAGATACCAAATAAGGGCTGCTTCTTCAGTGTGAGCCCCCAAATGAGAGGACAAACATGGGTCCACAACAACCAACCCACCACTGCCTCGTATAATGTGAATATTAAATAAATGTCTGTGATTGCAAGCTGTAGAGATTTAGAGGTTGATTGCTATGACGGCATACACATTATTGTCACCACAATGTCCAATTAATAAGACGCTGTAATAGTCAATTCATGGATGTTAGTTCTAAATTAAAGAATCATGGCACATACACTTGGGTTGGATACGATGATAGGAGTAAGAGCAGGAGAAGAATCATCCCATGATCTGGACTTTATGCTAGAATCATAGGTAAAAGGATTAAATCATGGGATAACTTACAAATGTACATATTTCTCAAAACTACTGAGTCTACTATTTAATTTGTAGATCACTAACCCATCCTTACAGTTCTCCAATAGGACTTCATTATAGTATTGGTTTTTTTTTATCTGACACAATGAATGACATTTGGTCATACTTTAAGAGCCAAAAAAAGGCTAAATTTAGTAAAACTTGGCATTGGTGTGAGGAGAAATTTTTAATTGGAAAACCTTCCTTGACTTATAAGTGATTATTATATGGGAGATCCCAATCTCAAAATGCTAACAAAAATACTATTAAGCTAATAAGCATCATCCCAGAACCAGCATCAGCACCCATAATACTGGGAGCATATATTCCAGCGACTGAGCAAATCCTTCATGAGGAAACAGCATCCATTTGAAGTTGTGAGTCCTTTATTCTTTGATTAAAGGATGAATTTCTAATACCCTATCAAAATTTTTTATCACAAAATAAACACCTTTACATAACTCCTGAATAATGAAAAAAATACAGAATTGATGATGCTTTAAGTGAAATTCTAACAAGTAATGAAATCCAGATGAGCTGTATAACGATTCCTCATTTTCTTTATGAAACCTATCAGTTCAACTTTTTGCCTTCGGGACAGATGCTAAACAGTTTCTTTGGCTAGTTATTAAATCAAGCTGATTTTTTTGCAGGGACATTCGACATATCCCTGACAGAAAGACGAAGCTGACCAAGAAATTATCAATACATTGTATATAAATAAAAAGATTAAAAGATAAATAAAAAGATTAATTCCTCAAAGACTCTAAATAGATGGTCAGTGTTCTCAATTAATCAGTACTTTCTCACTATAAGTAGTTGGGGACATTTTTTTCCATTTTCCTTAAAAACCAGATTCAAATATCACTAAATGGGTCATTTAGAGTATATTTATTAGCACTACTTAACAAAGGAGAAGGGGAAATAAACTGATTTTATTGGACACTTGAAAATAACCTTAAGAAAACTTACAGAAATTAAAACCAAGTGTTTCTGATTTGTGATTCTACTTGGTTGAGCCAGTGAGTTTCATGAATACAATTTCATATTTTGATATGAATGTTTAGTGTATTAGATAACCGAGTTGTAAGAAATGAGCTATTTTCAAAAATGTTACCCATCACAGCGCTTCAGTGCAATCTTTACTGAAAAGGAAGGCTAGTGCAATGGCCACAAAATATTCACACTCTGTGGTAATATTCTACACGATTAGGAAGTACATTTTACATTAAACTCTACAGAAAGCGCAGCAAGAGTTACCTCTTACGATAAGAGAGTATACTGAAAATGGTCATTTCGTTGATCCTAATTACTGTAACTATTTAAACAAGCCTATCAAAGAGGTCCTTTCTGTTCTTCATGTTACTGACAGTGCATCTTTTTCAAATGTCAGAGATGTTAGCAACCAATTCCAAAAATAACAGCTGAATTCTTTAAATGGGGGCATGTAATAATAAATCAGCAATTTTTGAGTAACAATATAAGTCTCAGTAATCAATGTTTTTTTTTAAATCCCTTATTATCCAATGTGCCATTTCAAATAGTTTCTGTTTTCCAGATTGCACTCACTTTTTTTTTATCACTGCATGTGACATTTTGCTAGTGCATATCTTAATGGAAACCATGTAATTGTATCTTCATACTACAATATTATTTTCATTTAAGAAACTGTGCTGCCATCAGTAAAAAGGCATCTAAATTATTATTTTCTGTATTGTAGTAAACTCTCAAATTCCATTTAGAAAAGTAGCCAGCCAAGAGGAATCAAAGGCAGCTTTTCTATTTCAGAACTTTCATAATCATGAAGTGACTGCTTTATCATCATGAGGTACTTAAATTCATTTCTTCTATTGAACCTCTCCCTCTACAAAAAGTGTTATTCAATTACACGGTTCCACAGCACACTGGAAGTCAGTTGTTAATGGCAAAGATGTATTATGGTGTGATTTTATTATTTCTAAGGAGTGGGAAAAATAATACATTGTATTACAGAGCTTCAGTCATAGTCATTGTTTTCATTCATTTGTAAAAACAGACAGGCAATTGAATCTAGAAGTACACAGGGTCCGGGAGGGGGGAGGGGGGACTTTTCATGGGGAGTAATTAGAGAGAAACCTTTGATTTTAACATCACTAAACAGCGAACAAACACCAAAAAGAAAACCAAAGGTGCATTAAATCTGACATATTGCTTTCAAAGAACTTTTAGCCAGTGTTGGAGCTGCTAGAACACTAATTATGTTTATTTGAGGTGTCTCTAACCTGTAAATACCATTGCCTTTTTTGCCTGTCAACAATTTAATCTAAATGAAGAAGAAACATACAAGTCGGGGATTTTTACTGAAGGTAAAACTTTTCTGTGTGCCATAATTTAGGAAAAAGAAGGACTAAGAATCCTTAGTTGCCTGGGGTAAAACAAAGTATCCAACCCTGGAAAGGTAAAATAACACATCTAAAATTTTAACTCAGTTATTATAATGAGAGACAATAATTATATCTATGTTAATGCATGATGATTTCCCAAAGATTCCTACTGTCCTCTACACATTGTTCTTCCTTTTTACCTTAATTCTTATAATATGCATTCCCTCCCTCCAAAGTATTTTAACCTACCTGAATGCTCCCTGTGTTTACCACAGTATTGCCTCAATTACTGCCGAGAGAGGGACAGAAAGAAAGAAAAGAAGAAAAAAGAAAGAAAAGAAAGGGAGGGAGGGAGGAAGAAAAGGACAGTTGGAAGCTTTATTACAGAAATTTGTACAGTAGAGGCACACAAGAGATTCTCCCCGGGTCTTTACGGCAAGGCATAATAAAAGCGGGGCAATTACAAGCAAGAGGGAGAAGAACATTTCAGGCAGATTCAGCAGTCCTGAATCAACCCTACTGACTGGAAAAATGTTTAATATTTATAAATGTAATCTCCAATTACTTGGAGAACTTTAAGTAGATCAGCATAATTGGAGTGGGAGTATAAGAATGTTTCATCAAACAAAATGCAGAAGAGCTGGTCAGAGACTAGATCATGAAGAAATATTTTGGAGATGATACCAATTGTGATTCCGAAAAACTATTTAGACCTCCTCCCCAGACCAAATATGTAGTATGGTGATATGCTGACTCTTCTTTGAAGAGATCAGCAGAAAAGGGAAGAAAAATGATAAAGTCTAGAGGCCTAGAAGCTTAAAGATTTCTTTTTGTTAAATGTGTACTTATGATACTACATAAAAAAAGATTCTGCTATGAGTTTATGAGATGAGGATGAATACTTCCAGAATCAGAATTCTCTGTATTTATTCTACCTCTCCCTTAAACAAATAATCCACTGCACTCCTTCATTTCTAGCACTCCAAGTCTCCCTAATGTCATCAATGTTCCCTATGTCACCAAATTTCAATAAACACTTTCCAGACCCTTCAATAGCATCTGAGAGCATCTTTCCTCCAAACATCTTATGCACCTGGTCTCTAAAACATGACCCACCTGGATTTTTCCCTTATTCTCTAGTTTATCTTTCTCCTTTCCCCCTTGATCTCACCTGCTATACTCATCCTCTATAAATAGGGGGTCCCCAAGGATTGGTTCCTAAACTCTTGGTCTTTGTTTATTCTCTCCTTTGGTGATATTGTCTCTTCTCATTTATAACTTCAAGAGATTAACTTCAGACTACAGCTCTTTTCTCATATCTGGATCCACATATCCAGTTGCTTATTTAGCTTTTCCACTAAGTTATTTAAAGGCAAGTCAAATCCAGTGTGTCCCAAATCAAGCTCATGATTCTCCATTCAACCCAAACAACCCCCCCCTCCCCCTAATGCTTCCTATCTCAATAAATACTACCATCACCCAACTAGGTGCTCATAACAGAGATCTGGGAGTCATCCTTGACATTTTCTTACCTCTTACCCCTGACAAAATAATTAACTTACTCTCATTTATGTCATCTCTCTTAGCATTTCTGGCATCTATCCACTTCTCTCCAATTCCACAGCGACCACCAGAGTATAAGCTGTCATCCTCTCTCACCTTGATCAACTGCACTCCCTTTGATAAACAAAGAGTTCACAGAGCAATCTTTCTTTCTTCACTATTAGTCACAAGTCATAACTATATAAAATCTATCATGTCCATGTAAAATAAGTTACAACATACTCCTATCAATGTCTCTCATAAAATCCTCTGATTTTCAATAAGTTTTAAAAAGGTTCAGCCTCTGACATCTCACCCATCCAAAGACTTAAATTCATGTCCTTCCTGCAAGTAAAACACATTGATTCTCTTAACAGGTATAATCACTTTTCTAAAAACTATTTTGAAACAAAAGTATCTTTTTGTTTTAAAACAAATACAAACAGAAGAATACCAATAAGAAACAAATTCCCAAAGGTTAAAGTATCAACTAAGAGTTTTGCATTTTAAATTATTTCTGATTATTTAGAGAACATCATGTTCCATTTCTAAACCAGCATTTCCTTGTCTCTTTATTACATTGAATAAGCAACAGCAAAGAGGGATATATAAGACATATCTACTTCCTAGGTTAGAAAACAATTAAACACATATTATACTGAGAATACAGAATCATAATTTATCATATTCATGTAAAAGAGTTTTAAAGGAAGCATATTTATGTCTAGATAGAAAATGCCTTTATAACGATACATCCCATGTTAATGCTTACTGGATAAAATTGTAGCCACAGTAAACTATGCATGATATAATACTATAATTTTCTAGGAATTCCTTTCAGTAATAGCACAAAAGACTCATATTTGTTTGCTATATTTTTCCAAGAGCAGAGCTGTCTGAAAGCTATGTCAATAATAATAAAAAACAGCTAACTCTGATTAGGAGCATGCAGGCAACGTTATATCCATATGTGTAAATTTCAAGCCAGGCGTTCATTTCAACCTACTTTTGCTGCCTTACTACTGCTATATTATCAACCAGAAAAATCATAGAACTTGAATTCTTCCAAGTAACTGCCAGACTTGGTCCAAGAAAAGAGAAAAGAAGCCAGTTATGAATTTCATTACTTCCACAATTTTCCTCAAGAGGAACATAATAAGAAAGAACATCAAAAGAAAAAAAAAAAAAAAGAAAAACCTCATAGTATTGAAGGGATCTTGGTAACCAAGCTTCCCACAGAAGTTCCTCTGAAATTAGATAGGATAGGACTGACAAGGATGTTTGAAATGTATTCCAAGGTAAAACAACTTCTTACTGCCTTACCTTTTCCTTTGTTTAGTCTGATTCTAGTGTTATTGTGATTATCGGATTAGTGATTCATTTTAAAAGCCAACTTTTCAGACTTGAAATAGTTCTGTCAAAACATCTCATATTTCAGCACCTGAAGACAAGTGTTCCTGGTTTTGCCAATTCACTACTAGCCTTCTAACTCGGCATCTTCCCTCCCTCTTCCCTCTGCCCTAAGGCAGCTTTGAAGTTTTGAAAGAACTTCATATATTTAGGAAACAGAGTGATCATCCCAAGGCTCTGAATTTGAGTATGAGGAAAAAGTGCTCACCTCTGGAACACCGCGGCGCGAGACTAAAGATGCGTGGGCATATGCCAGGCAGGAAGGGGTGTCAGAACCCTTTGATGGAAATCCACAGTTTCAGAAAGGTACCCAAGCAAAACACAACTAACAATGAAAGTTAATTGCCAGACAGGATTGTCTCCATAATGGATTGCATCTGCACAGTGGTTTACTGTCCAGTGTTAATTAGCCACAGCCAGGTTGGGACTGCTGCCTGATTCCACTGAGATGCATCTCATAAGCAGCAACTCTGTCCACAGGTTAGTGTTATCCTCTTGCGACATGGTGCCCACTGTCGGGGTCTGTCAACAGCACAAACGCCACAAAAAAAGAGGTGCATGAAGAACTGAAATGGCAGTTCTTATGGGATCAAGCAAAAAAGCACTGAGTTTTACTGTTAGCAAGGGATCAGCTTCAATCAATTAATGATTTAATTACCTAGACTAATTAAGATAATGAACAACAGCAAACCTACAATCAATTAGCTTTATCCAAACTTTCTATTTTGAGGATAGAGCCTTAAGGACAACACTCTTTTTCTTAGTTGCTGCAGTAAAATGTGTGGATCTATTACAGAACAAATTAAGGGGATATAATCCTGCACTATTTTAAGCAAAAAATATAAGGTCACCTGAATGATTCTTTGGTGACAGAAGGTTGTGAAAAGGTGTTACCTGGATAGGCAGTGGATATTTAACACTGCATCAGAATTGCAGATTTTAAATGGAATTCGGTCTCTCTAAAGCAAGCAATGGACCAAAGACAGAAATGTGTCCCTTTGGCCACCCTGCTTCCGTGATTTGAGTTACTTCAAAGTAAGCATGTAAGAATAGAAAGCTTTTCAACATCTATGAGAAAATAGCAGTGTTCCCTGATTACACTGTTCTTGGGGAAACTATTCCTTAAATTACTTAGTATAGCCTCAGAAAATTCATAGACTTCATAAGAAAGAACTACGAACAAGAAGCAAGCAGTAAGAAGGAGGGGGCACAACCCTGAAGACAAGAGTAGTCAAAGCTCTAGACATTCTTCCTTTCCACCTTCTAATTTAAGGAATTTAAGGTTTTATGGTCTGATTCCCTAATTCCCTAATAATGGGTGTTCCTCAAAGAGAGAGAGGACCTCATACTATCTTGTTTAATCATGGTCACTATTATAGCATGATCAGTAATTATCATCTAGAATGAAAATTTTTAAGTAACTCTTTCCCAAGGCAAAAAAAAAAACTTGCCATGCAGACCACAGTGTCATAATTGGTCCCACTCACCTCATCCCTCATTAATTGTGATTTTCTCTTTCAGAACAAAGCCAAGTCATAGAGTGGGTTTCCTTGTACAGTGTTTTGTAATTATTAATGCATTATACTTACAGAGTAAATTCAAACTTACCCATGGATGAAAGGTGCTTGGATTTTATACCTTACAGACTAAGCCAGCTCTGCAACAAGCAAGAGAACTGACTGAGTTTCCAAAAGCCTTCTGAGGCACCTCTGAAATGATGAGGGGATCTCAACCCAACATAATGGATGCTCTGTGTGAAATTTACATCTGTTCTTTAATCAGCCAAGCAGTTATTGAGAGCCTACCGAGTGTCAGGCAATGTTCAAATGCTCCTGGAACAGAGAAGAAGGCATCTAGACCCTAATGGGAGGGTATGTGTATACACATACAGGAATACAGGAATCAAAAAGAAAAAAAAAAAAACGTGTCTAGCATTATAAAATAAGTAAGGGGTGTGAAGGGAGCACAGAATAGGGTTCCTTTAAATTCAGTAGAATGGGGCAAATGATGCCTAACAGAATGTGGCATAGCAATCAAGTCTATGGCCTCTGAAGTCAGACTATCCAGGTGTGAATCAGGGCTTTACCACTGTATTATAAACAGCAACTTACTAAGGACAAGATACTTAACCTCTCTAATCTGTGATTTACCCTGTCTTATAGTCAAGGATAATAACAGTTTTTAAAGCACAGGAGTGTTGGAATGATTAAATGAGATAATCCTCATGAAGCACAGTGCATGCACATTTGAACTGCTCAATACATGTCAGCTCTTTCTAGTACCAATACTAGAAAGTTGTTGCTTTGGTTTTTTTTGGGGGGGGGGGCAATAGTGGGCATTATGTGCCCCTAGTAATGAGTTTCTTTGCCACCCTTTGCAGGAAAGCATACCTTTGAAAGTCCTGGCTCTCCCAAATGTCCTTGGGCAAATATGTAAATAGCTCATGGTCATTTGCATTAGAATGTAAGAGCTACATCAAGAGAATATCAACATTAAGTTTCATTTCTTATCATGAATGCGTTTTAAAATCAGAATTCACAATTATTCACGTAAATAGAATCTATTTCAATATTGCGGAGAAGTCTTTTATTAAAAAGACTATTTCTGGGGTACCCTTCTAGTTATTAGATGGCGTGATGCTCCTCTCATGAATTACTGAATAAAGTTAATTAGATCTTAAAAAAAAGACTTTATTTCTTGCAACTTCACTTGTGAAGGACCTTCTAACATGTGGTGCTCACAGAATTATTAGGATCTCCATCAACTGAATAAAACTAGGCTTAGAGTTAAGACAGAACTGAACATTCATCTTGGTAAGCATTTTGATCATCAAAGCACATAGCTTTCAAATAACATTTTTAGTTGGTTCAGGGAAATTTTTAAACCCCCCTGTGTTCTTATGTAATTTATACTTGATGTGAAAATGTCTTTATTTTAATGTAAAATATCTCAGTTGCCCAATTCATAATGATTTTAACGTTGTTTCACTCTTTAACTCAACATAATTGATTAAACTGTTGTTAAATACCATTTTAAAACATTGTAAGAACTCACTACCAATATATATAAGATAATAATATATTTCACCAGCAATATAAAATAATTGTCTTGGTAATTAAGGAAGCTCATTTAGTTCTAGTGCTGGTTTATTCAAACATATAATTACACTATATAACTAACAAGTACTCCTTTTAATGAAATATATAATTATTAAAATATTCCTGAGGGATATAATTGGCATATTATAAATCTACTTCTATCATGACTACTTAAAACCTCAGTAAGTGCACCTTTAAAAAGGTTTAATTAGCATACAGTAACTCTCGCCTTGAAATGAAATTAAATCCTTAAGAGAAACAACTAATTTGAAGCATAATCTTATATTACCTAAATATAATTACTAAACCACGCCAAGTAAAAATAATAAAGAAAACCCTAGAGAGCTGATTTATCAAAAATACAATAATCACATGTTTCCAAGCATTAATTCTCAACCCTGATTGCACAAGAGGACCACCTGGGGAGCTTTTACAAAACCATTAACCCAGGCCCTATCCACAGAAATTGATTCAACTGGTTGGGAGTGGGGCCCAGACATCTGTGTTTTTTGTTATTTTTGAAAGTCCCCAGAACCACTGCACCAGAGACTGATTAAAATTTATTTTTTACCAGTCCGTAAATGTTTATAGCAGCTTTATTCATAATCACTAAATATTTGAAACAACCCAGATGTCCTTCAACTGGTAAATGGATAAACAAACTGTGTATATATACAATGCAATACCACTCAAGCAACAATCTATTGATTCAGGCAACAAACATGGATGAATCTTAAGTGCATTTTGCTAAATGAAAAAAGGTGGAAGCCAAAAGGCTACATAGTGGGGTGGTGTGAAGGAATTTCTGGGGTAAAGCAACTGCTATGCAACTGAAGTGGTGGATATACAACTCTATGCATCTGTCAAAACTCATGGAACTGTATACCATAAAGAATGGATTTTACTGTACATAAATTAAAAAAAATCAACCAGGAAGTAAGGGGGTAGATGGAATGCAGACTGTGACAAATCAATCTAACTGCCTTACAGATGTATCACGTAACTAGACTGAAGGAGATGGGGAAAGAACTGTCCTAAGTACTTTGGGAAAATAGTGTTTTGACTGGATACTGTAAAGCTAAACATAGCCTATAATAACAGCATTTTCTTGTTCTGAATGAAAAAAAAGTCATTACCAAAAAAGATTTATATTTTTGTCATTTCTATAGCAAATATTTTGATTTGCTCTTTATCGATTGTGTGGCTGTATTTAATAATACACAACATAAGATAGTCTTAAAATCTGAAAGGCTTTATAAAAATCTTTCAAGTGTTATTTTAAGCACTGTTTGTCTTTTTATCTTTTTCTTAGGAGGATGCTGGGCAGTATAGGAATGAAAGGCTCCCTGAAAGTGGGAGAGATTGCTTCATGGACCCAGAACAACTGACAGTGAGAAAGGCAAGGGCAAGGTGAGCTGAAAGTGCAGCAGTGCTGGGATAGTCCCAGCAGCAAACAATCAACTTATTTAATCAGATAGCTGATGCTCTAGCTAAGATGCACCTAATTCTACTGTATTGGGTTTATGTTAATAAAATCTGAATATACAAAGACAATACTGATTCCTAAGTATGTCAAAAATGTCAGGGGCTTCCCTGGTGGCGCAGTGGTTGAGAGTCTGCCTGCAGGTGCAGGGGACACGGGTTCGAGCCCTGGCCTGGGAAGATTCCACCTGCTGCGGAGCAACTAGGCCCGTGAGCCACAATTACTGAGCCTGCGCGTCTGGAGCCTGTGTTCCGCAACAAGAGAGGCCGCGACGGTGAGAGGCCCGCGCACCGCGATGAAGAGTGGCCCCCGCTCGCCACAACTGGAGAAAGCCCTCGCACAGAAACGAAGACCCAACACAGCCAAAAATAAATAAATTAATTAATTAATTTAAAAAAAATCTGTATAAAAAAAAGTCAGAATAAATAAATGCATTCTTAGAAACCTATGGGAGTGTGTTTTTTTAATTTAGTTATAAAATAGGATTTGGGAGAATTAAAAGTTAAAGACTTGGGAGGAAAAAAAAAATCATCACAACTCCTCCTACATTAGTAATTGTCCAGTGCCAGAATTTCAGGCTCATACAAACATCTGATTTAAACTCTCATATCTGGTTTGTTTTGGAACTGTGTGCCCATCTCGTCCAGCTAAAACTTTTACCCACTGCCTCAGACTTGGAGGACTACGGCGAGAATGACTAGGGCCTTCCCTGTGAGGTCCTCAGGAACTCAGTAGCAGACTTTGCGTCAGTCAATCTATCAGAATGCTACAGGTAAGAGTATCCTGGTAAATTTACATTGGCCATAATAATGAATGCTTGGCCCTATGTCTACAGCCTAAGGAAACGTGAGCGGATCAGGTACAAAGTGGACCACAAACCTAAAGAGATGGTCTACATAATCCACTTTTTCTTTCCAATTTATTTTGCTTTGTAGGAATGGAAATCTTGTCACTTTAGGAGAGGATTTTTGCACCTGAATCATCACTGTCATCAAGAGCAATCACAGATTTTCCATAGTAACCAGAGTAATCCTGATAAGACCTAAATATAATCATCTTCACCTTCTTACTTGAATAGCTTACCATTTTCCTTTGCTACAGTCCCATTTTTGGGGGTCCTTTCCAGACACTAGTGAGGCTCCCCTGGCTTCAGGGCCTTGGCACAAGCTGTTTTTCTGTTTGTAGGCTCTTACATCCTACCATCGCCAATAGGATCTTAACTTACCATTGCTTCCAGGGAACCTGAATTCCCAACTAGGTTGATTCTCCTCATTATAGATTCTACGTACCAGGTGTCTCTCCTTCTAACCCCTTGTTCCATTTATTCCCCTTGCATTTCCTAGGACAATGCCAGGCAAGCTCCTGCCCTAGGGTCTTTGAACTGGCTCCTGCCTAGAATACTAACCCCCACCATGACTAACTTGCCACCTTCTTTCAAATCTGCTTAACTGTCCCCTTCTCAATGAAGTCTACCTTGACCTGACCACCCAATTTTAAATTGTATCTGAATCCCGCCTCTTACACTTACACACACACACACACACACACACACACACACACACACAGAGTCCTGATTCCTCTACTCTGGCCTCTGCATAACTTTGAGCCTCCTAGAAGGTGACCTTCATGGTGCAGGATTCTGTTGTTGTTTTGGTCACTGAACAGTGTATCCCAGAAACCTGGTATAGGAATATCTCTGGAATGAATGAATTACTTATGGACCATGTAGGCAAAACATTTACAAAGGAAAAAGGGAAGAAGCTCAGACTTCAAGACCTGAACAACATCTGTGAATTACAATGTGCAAGCAAAAAAGGTTTTTGGAAGAAAACAGCTTTGTATAAATAGCTTTGTGTAATGAATTAGAAGGCACTGGCAAATAAGCACAGGAAGGAGAAGCAAATCCTGCAGGTACATCTACTAATTATGAACCCCTAATCATTGCCAGGTACTTAACCCACATTATCACAGTTAAGCCCCATGAAACAAGTGCAGGATAAGGTTCTTATTCCTGTTTTACAGATGAAAAAATCTAAGGTTAGATTAGAAGCTATAGCAAGACATGGGTTCATCTTGCTTACTATCTAATTCCCAGCAACCCACAAAATGCTGGCAGGTAGTAGGTGTAGAATACATATTAACTGAATAAAAAAATTATGCTCAGAGAGGTTAATATACTTCCCCAAGACCACCCATCTAGTAAATAGCAAAAGACAGGATCTAAGCCCACATATTTTTATTTAGAAGCTAATGCCTTTCCACTATACCATATTTCTTCAGACTAAAATTATAAAACATATACAGACCTACAAAAAAGCAGCAGTCCAGACAACTATATACCACAGTAACTCTTCAGGACATTTCAACATAACAGAAGGAAATAGAAAAAATTGATATTCCTGGTGAATGTCACCCAAATAAATGATCAAGCAACAATCACGCTTCATCTGATCTGTTTATTAATGAAGTGGTGCAAGGTTCATTCTAGAAAGAATTCCATCAAAACACATAAAGCAAAAACTTTTAGTACCACATCTTTAGTCTTCCTACAAAGGGAAAGTCATTTTCACAGAAATATCTTATTACCCAGACAGGGCTGTATGAGTAAACTTGTCTGTTTCCACCGAGCTGCTCACTTGGGCAGTGCCCTCCTGAGCACTGGCCTTTGAAATGCTAATTCACTGGCTGAACAACTGTTCGACTGCTCTTTAGCCTTAAACATTCTGAGGCTTCACATTAGGTAGCCAGAGCAGCCCCTGAGAGAAAAAGGAGCTCCAGCAACCACGCTGGCTTGACACCAGGGGATAGATGAAATCAGAAGGAGGGAGTGGGAGCCTCTCTCCCCAGCCTCAGGCGATGAGGGGCCACCTGAGGTCATTAAACCTGGCCTGCTTTAGAATGTACAAAACTGGGGACAGAAGGATTTAAATAAATAATTCATCATCCCCAATTCGCATTCTCCAGACGTATCTATACAATTGCAGATAAAGGACTTTAAATTTGCCCTTCTGCTTTATATTTCAGCGTGAGATACCTGGTAATGGAATCCATTCTCTAATTCACTTTCCAAAAACAGAATCAGCCCAAATGTTTGCTGTTGGTGCTTTGTTAAATTTTCTGCTATTGTTAACCACCGAAAGGGCTGGAAACCGTTGGGACTGAGAAATTTTATTCATTTCAAATTTACAAACTTCTACGGAGACTCTACATAGAGATTGAAAACCTGTGGTCCCACACCAGATCCATCCCAAAGGTGTTTTTCCTTTGGCCTCAGTGTTACTGTTGCTTAATGATTTTTAATTCAAGTAAATATGTGAAAATTCGGGATATTTCACCTATAAATCTGGACTTCAAGCTTCTCTAGGAAAATCAGAAAATCCTGGACATGCATTCCGGAATGGTAAGAAGAGGCTGGGTCGCTGCTTCTCTCATGAAATCCAGCATAAACTTTCCAAAGAGCTGAACTACTGCTTCAATAATGAACTTTACTTGACTGGTCACTATGAGCATTGAATTTGCTACCCCTGGCTGTATTCAAGGTCCAGTTTGGGGACAAGGGCACGGAGGCAGGATCTGAGATGAGTAAATACACTTGCCCCCCGGGGCATGGAATGTGAGAATTTTAGACAAACTAAAATTAGAATTTGTCTATTAAGTCTGTCTCAAAGTGATGTATGGCAACTATGGTAACTGTTAGGAGAGACATAAAAACCATAATGAAGTGCATTAGATGTACCGGCAGAGGAGGGATGGGTGGAAGAGAAATACACAAAGAAGTATCTACTCTTCTGGCTACTTCTCCTCTCTAGCTGTTCCCGTATGACTCATTCAGTACTTACCAAGTTCAATCCATCACCAATTCCTGCACGTTTTTAATCCTCTTAAAAAATTTTTGTATCTGGCCTTTCTTTACCCTATAACCACAGCCACACTTCAGACCATCATGACCCTTATCCTACTTGCTTTTAGAGCAACTCACCCTCAAGTTCATCCTCTACCCAACTGTCAGTGATCTATCAAAAATGCAAGTTGGACCACATCGTTTCCCAGTTTAACATTTTTCACTGCTTCCCTTATTAGGTGGTAATGCTGGGCTGGGTTTGAGAATTAACTGAGGGACATTTTTTAAAAACACCTAAGCTTGGTCCTTACTTTCATATATTTTGATTTAAATGCTCAGTGTGGGGCTTAGACAGCTATATTTTATCCCCAAGTGATTCCAAAGTACAATCAGGTTGAGAATCACTGATCTACCAGGCAAGCTCCAAGCTCCTTAGCTTTGCCTTAGTGCCCTCCGGTATGTTTCTGTCACCACCAACCCTCTTCATGTTCCCTACAAATTCAACAATAACCTTATGCATACGTCTACTACTGCACATACCTCCCTATGCTGTAATTATATCTTTATTGCCTCTCCCACTATTCTGAGAGAAGTGACTTAGCTCAGTCTTCTTGTTACCTATAAGTACCTGGGACACAGCTGGGTCTAAAGAAGAGTGGATGGAGATGGCAGAAAAGATGGAGCTGGAAGAGTAGGTAAGATGTGGAATGGCAAAGCTATGCGGTCAGAAAGGGAGAAGGAGAGAACACTAGCAAAGCTGGGAAAACAGAAAGCACTTCCTGAGCTAAGCAGAATGTTGGTGACTGTGAGTAATGTGTGAAAGCTTCTCTTAGGCCACAAAGAGGAGCCTAGTGGCCTGCGTAAATACACCAAAGGGAAGTGAGCCAATTTATTCCCTGCCCAACGGTGGCGTCAGATCCATTTGTTAAACTGCAAACTCTGTAGAGAAAAGAGATCCCAGAATACAAGCAATTGTTTTATTATAATTATCATAATATCCTTCTTGTTTCCATCTCTCATTCCAAATCAGTACAATTAAAATGCAAAAAGAATTACGTGTTTTGCAATTGTTAAATGATCTTTTTATATCTCTTTGCTGATGTAGTCTTGATTATTTCAGAAACAGTAGCTCTCCACGGTGGTTTCTGCCACTCAGTTCAAATGATTCACGCGGTGGGCCTCTCATACTTTCCCTTGAGATTTTATTCCATAGTCAAATAGACTTAACCATTACTCATCATCCTTTGTATTCAGCCAAGATTTTTGTTTAATCTAATTAGTCCTCCTTCTTCATTCAACTCTAAACAACATCCATCCTTATGAGAATATAGTTATGCCCTTCCTACTTTTTCAGAAACTTGTGCCTTCTACTAGCTGCCAGGACAAACTGGCAGTAGTTGGTAATTTAAATTTTCCCATGTGAGTCAGGGATTCCAATTGCAATCAATTGCAAACCGCCCCCTCTTCATGCCCAATGAAGGTCTTTCCTTTTGGTGACATTGTGAATCCATAAGCGTTATTTCTGAGCATTGCTGCTGGGTCAATGGTGCTTTCTTGTTAGAGTTTTATTTTGCTTTCGATTTATGAGCACTGAGATGGTACAGAGGACATCTATACCAGAAGTACCCATGATGTGATCAAATTCACCATGATGTTTCTGCTTTTGCTTGCCTCTATGAAACCAATATCAGACTTCAATATCCATGATTACAAACCTGTTTCTTTACAGACTCTGTTACAACATTCCCATCAAACGTAACACTTCCCGGCACTTTTTTCTCCATATTTAAGACGTTCATAGCTCCAAATGTCAGGCTCACGGTGCAATGAAAACTATCCCACAGCTAATAAATTATTCATTTGTCAGGAGTTTGCAATTTGAAGTGGCACTAACAGCCAAGTACCTGAAGCACCCCCCAAAGACGTAAAGCACAGTAACATGCAAAGCTTCTTCCACATAAATGCTAAAGGTTAAGTGCTATTAAACTTCTCTGTTTATCAAGAGATGCGCTCCTTGAACTTATTTATTCTAATTAATCTGCTCCCAATAAACATTACTAACAAAGCACCGTGCGAAAAGAGGCTAATCAAATGCATCTCTTTCCCCTAACTAATCTCACCAGGTTAAAACAAGGCCTTCTGCATATAAACATTCGTCATTCCCCACCATCTGGGGAGAACTTGTGAGTAAGGTCAAAAGTAGGGGTCATCAAGCCATGACCCTCAGCCCAAAGCTGGCTCATTGTAAGGGTTTGTAAATAAAGTTTTATTGGAACATCACCACTCCCAAGTGTTTATGTGTTGTCTGTGGCTGTCTTCTTGTTATAACGCAGAGTTGGAGGGTTGTTACAGAGACTGTGTGGCTCACAAAGTCAAAAATGTTTACTATGTGGTCCTTTACAAAAATCATTTGCCAACCTCTGGTTGAAAGGCATGCAAAATGTGGAAAGATTTCAGAATTTTAGAACTAGGTAGGGCTTTAACTGCTGTATATCAACCTGTTCATCTACCCAAGCGAGGACTGCCTTTAAATGCTTGTTATCTAGAATGTCATCTGTGGTACAGAGCCAGAAGAGAAGAAAGAATAAAGCAACGACAGGTCCAAGGTGGCTCTCAAGCTGGTAGGTGCTTCATTTTGATGACAATAATCACCATGTGTTCCAGTTATCTATTGCTGTGTTTCACACCACCTCAAAGCTTGCTTAAGGCAAACATTTCTCTGCACAGGATTCTGCCTTGCAGGCTTCAGCTGGGCAGTTCTCCTCTTCTCCCTTCAGGTCACTCCCGTGACGTGCCATCATCAGGAGGCTGGGCTCCAGCTGGGAAGCCAAGATGGCTTCATTCACACATCGGGCACTTCACCTGGAAGGCTACAAAATGTGTGAGCTGTCTGGGCATTTCTTTCTCTCCACAGGGTCCCTCCAGCAAGACAGCTGGGCATCTTTCTATGATGACTCCAGGTGCCACAGAGTTGGAGTAGAAGCTCCCAGACGTCTAAGGATTGGGCCCAGGACAAGTGCAGCATCACTTCAGCAGCTTTCCATTGGTCAAAGCACCTCAAGGAACCAGCCCAGATTCAAGGGGAGGAGAATCCGACTCCACCTTCAGAGGAGCTATATAATAGTTTGGCTGTGATTTCCAATCTACCAGAACATGACTAAGAGGACTGATGGTCACATCATGATTATGGTGATAAAATCTTGAAGGCAGACCTTACTGCCGACAATTTCAAATCAAACTGATGGATAAGAGCAACAAGGCAGCCTAATGAAATATGAAAATCATTTTGTAATAAAACACTAGTTGCACAGAATGCAAAAATTTACAAATTGATAGTATTTTCTTCTTTTTTTTAAAAATTGAAACACGACAAAAGCCTTTCTAAAAGTCATTCAATGCTTCTCTAATTCTTACACAATGTATCAACTGTGGATATGGTATAATCTTTCTTCTGTGATTCTGAAGCCTCACTCTGCTATTAATGAAGTTCCAGCACAACTACAATGGAAATGGACCTCTGGCACCTGCCATGGTGGTGGCATCGCTTTGGCCCTTTGTCCAGGTTTCTGGCCACTATGCATTTTGAGCTCTTGTGCCTGCTCTTTTGAACTGTTCTGCCTCTTCCCTGGACAAGGAGTCAAGAGAGCTGAGTTCTAGGGCCTTCTCCATCACCTACTCACCTTTTTGCTCCAGGCAGGTCATCTGCTCTGACCCTTGGTTTCTTTTATCTGGCAAGTGCAGATGATAAAATATATCCTCCCTACTCCTAGAGTATTCAGGAACAAGTTAGATTAAAGATATAAAATGTTTAAAAATTATACAGGGGAAGGTATTATCATGATCATTGCTATGAGATAAAATTGGATTTTATTGCTAAAATAAAGTAAAATAAAATAAAAAATAATATATTAAAATTAATATACTATTAAATACATTGTTGATATAATAACAATGGCTAAGATTTATTTAGTGCTTACTATGTGTGTTGATATAATAACAATGGCTAAGATTTAGTTAGTGCTTACTATGTGTGAGGCATACTTCTAAGCACCTTACATTGGTTAATAGTTAATCTTCCCCTGTGTCCACATGTCCGTTCTCTACATCTGCGTCTCTATCCCTGCCCTGGAAGTAGGTTCATCTGTACCATTTTTCTAGATTCCACATATATGAGTTAATATAGGATATTTGTTTTCCTCTTTCTGACTTACTTCACTCTGTATGACAGACTCTAGGTCCATCCACATCTCTACAAATGACCCAGTTTTAACTATCCTTTTTATGGCTGAGTAATATTCCATTGTATGTATGTACCACATCTTCTTTATCCATTCATCTGTCATTGGACATGGAGGGGATACATGTATACATATAGCTGATTCACTTCATTGTACAGCAGAAACTAACACAACATTGTAAAGCAATTATACTCCAGTAAAAAAAAAAAGATAGTTAATCTTTACAGCAACCCTACAATTATCATGCCAGACAACAAAACTGAGACATAAAGAAATTAGGAAATCTGTTTCTGGTTATACAGATATTAAACAGAAATATGATTTAGCTTTATCAATTTGCATAGCTGATTTTAAGAACTTACGAAAGGCTTATCGTATTTCTGATAAAATTTCCCCCTTTTGTTAGAAGGGCAGAATCTCCCTCTTCTAATCTCTGTACCAGCATTCTGTACCAGAGCTTACACATTGTCAGTGTTCTTAACCATGGGTGCCTTTGCCCCCCAGGGGACATTTAGCAATGTCTGAAGACATTTTGGTTGTCACAACTGGGGGCTAGAGTGTTACTGGGTATAAGCCAGGGATGTTGCTACACGTCCTACAATACTCAGGGCGGTCCCCATAGAACACAAAGAATTACCCAGCCCAAAATGTCAATAGTGTTAAGCTTGACAAACCCTGGGCTACACTGATGGCATAAACATAGTAAGGAGAGATTTCACTGAGTTCAGCCTGTAAGTTATAATAGTAATCTATGATATGGATGCTTTTTTGTTATGTTTTGTTTATTGCTGCTCAAAGGTATATATTGCTTCATTCCTTGAACCGAAAATCATCTCAATAGGTGAAAATGCTAGATAATTGATTTCTATGTATACCTCAGGCATTATGGTTTATACAGTGGGATAAAGATGAACCTTTATTGAATACCTGCCATGCATCAGGCACTCACAGCACTTTACATATAGGATTTCACTTGAATCTCACAGCAACTTGTAAAAGCTATAAGCATCCCCAAAGAGTCAGAAGAATTTAAGCCAAATCTGGTTGCTAACCCCATGTACTATTTTAGAGAAAACACATTTAAGTTATGGTTTAATAATCCTTATGTTATTTATTACCCTACAACCCCACTGGGCTTAAAACTAAGTCCAAATATGTTAAATCACATAAGCAATAGTTTTTCCTCCAAATAAAAGAGGTTTACCAGGAAAGAGTTTATTAAAATTATTTCATCTATATAGAGAATATACCTTCCATATAGGAATCACTTAGGAATCCTACTGCTATAATCTTGACTAAATGGAAGCATACAGAGGAAAGCCCTATTCAAGCTCCCTTCTTCTCTACAAATGTATGTTGGCCATCGCCTTCCAGTTACAGCTCTGCATTTCATTTGTACCCTCCTTAGTCCTCTCCAGCTATGGATATTGGTGAAATGAAGTGTAGACTTAATTATATGTTGCCAATGCAGAAATATCATCTACTTTAAAAGAAAAGCAAAACTGTCCAGGCTAAAGAGCTAAAAGCAGATATTTTTGCTTTTGTTAACCAAAGCCTGTAGTGTTCAAAGCCTATATTGGATGGTACAAAGGAAATTTCAGTCAAGCTGTTTAGAAAATGAATTGAAAACCTGATCAGAGATTGTACCAACCCTTCAATGAACTATTTGAGAAAGAAATATTTATTTTGTCCCAGTAGAGGAGAGTGGTGCCCACCTCAAGTTTCATAGGTAGATATCCCAAGAATATATCTGTTTCCCTACCTACTGGCTGAGCAATCGAACTCTTTCCAAGGCCTACAGGGCCACATGGTCTAGCCCCTTCCTGCTCTCTTAGCTATGTCTTCCCACTCACTGTGCTTCAGTCTCCTAGGCCTTATTTTGTCCTTGGAACACACTAGTCTTCTTTCCTTAAGGCTTTTGTGAATCACTGTTCTATCCACCTGGATGCACTGAACTCCACTTCTTCATGGCGGGTGCTGTCCCATCACTCAGCTTAAGTGTTGCGTCTCACTAAGCAACACCTTCCTTGATATAAAATGAAGGAATGCCCTGTCCCCTCCGCTAACATCCCCCCGTACTCTCACAGAACATCACCTTGTTTTGTTATCTCTGCAGCATTCATAACTATCAAAGTCACACTGTTCATTTATCTTTTGTCCATAACCTTGTCTTGCTGCATGTTTCTTCCCCCCCCCCGCCCAGCCCCACTCCAACTAGAATGGAAATTCTGTGGTAACACGAATCAGGATCTGGCTTGTTTGGGGCACACAGTAGGCATTTACTGAATGAAATAGTACTTTTAAATTAAATGTTGTGATTTAAATTTACTTTTAAAGGATACATATGGACATTAAAGAGGTGTTCTTTGTATCAACCTGAAATCACTACAGCTGAAAGCAATGAATGCCTTCCCTGCTCTTTTTTATAATATTAACACCTTTATTAACAGGTGGTTGCAGTTTGTTAACTTTTTTGAAAAATCAAGTTGTAAACTTTTGTTACCAATTAAAATGAGGTTCTTAAAAAACTTGACCAGATATAAAACAATTTAAAAATCTTTAAAGGTGTATTGAGAAAAAGCAGGCTTTTATTTTTTTAAACACGTTTGTCATTACCAAAAAGATCTGTCTTTAGGCAAAAAAACATTTAAAAATCCCATGCTGCATAAATAATACAGATAGTTCCAGTGATCTGGTCAATGGGCAAAAAGCAGCACCTAAGGTCTGCCCTTTTTAATGGTAAACAAACAACAGCAATTTATTTTTCTCTCACTCCTTTATAAGCAACTTGAATATAGCAAAAACAACAACTAAGAAAGAAAAGAAAAACTACTGGAATGTATTAAGTTTAATTGGCTCATTATACTTCCTGTGCTTATAGCTCAAAAGTAATGTATTGTGTGCTATTTTTTAATCTGAAGATATAAGTACTTAGTGTATTTTAATGTCTCATTTAATAAATGTAGTATAAAACAATTATCACAACACTACGTTGTGATTATGCAAAATCCATCACACATTGTAGAGTGAATTTAAAACTTACATTGGAGAACAGAAACTAAATTGAAATACCCATTCTAGTAAGGTTTTAAACTTCATTCACATTTTTAAACTGATTCTGGATTCCACATTTTTTTTTTTTACAAATATATTAACATAAAGGTAAGTTTAAAAAATTTACCTGAACAAACAAAAAGAGAAATCATAAGAATGAGCAGTGATATACTTTTGGAAAAAAATAATGACACGTTAAAAATAAAGAATTACGTGTCCCTCATTAGCTTGGCTTTCTCTTTCACTCAGAATTATAATAATCTGTAGGTGGTTCAGGTTTTAGGAGACTGTAGCTCAATAAAAGTCAACTAACATTATTTCTTAAGTTTCAAGGCAGTCTGGCCTTCCTAACCTCCACCACTCTTCTCCCCTGTTCCCCATCTTTTCCTTAACATTCAACTAGACCCTTAAAAGATCTCAAGGCCACTCTGGCTGGCCTGGCTTCAAAGGATTTCTCTACCCTGCTACCACACAGATGTTTTTTTACATCTCTTTCTGTCACTCCCCCAGTTGTCCTTAGAATAAAAACCAAGATCTTGAACAAGTTCTAAAGCCTTGCATTAGATGGTCCTGCTTATTTGTCTACCCTTATTTGACTACTTCCTCCTTCTCAGCATCTGCGATCCAGTCACATCCATTCTTTCAGTCACCAGGATACCCTAGGTTATCCCTGTCTTGCGGTATAAGAGCATGTTCTTTCTTGAACCTTAACACCTCTTTCAGGTGTAGTTTAGTTAGTGTCTATTCATCCATCAGGTGCTAGCTCAAAAATCATTCCCTCAGAGCTATACATGTGATCTAACTTAATAGAACTACACCTTTACAAAAATATATTGATGTAAAAGCTAGTAAAATCTGTAGTTAGTTAATAGTATCATACTAATATTGATTTCCTGAGGTTGATAATGTACTGTTGTTACATACTATATCACTACTGGGGAAATATGGGTGAAAGGTACTTGGGAAATTCCTGTACAATTTTTACTTCTTCCAAGTCTAAACTTATTTCACAATAAACAAGAAGTAAATTGCTCCTTCATAACACTTTTTATTACTCTTCTGAATAGTTGAGACACTAACCTCCCTATTTTCTTCCCTCAAAACATTTACCACAGTTAGAAAGTATGAATGTTTTGAGATTAATGTTAAATATTTGTCTATCTCACTAGAGTTTACGCCCTCTAGGGGCAGGGATCATATCTCTTTATTTCACCATTGTATATCCAGTAGTTACCTCAATGCTTGACACAGGAAATGTGTCCAATAAACACTTATTAGAGGGAGTATTAAATACACAAATGTGTCAATCAGTCAATGCCCTTTGGAGGCATAACTGCATATATAATGATACATATTTACATTTTTAAAAGATACTGCTCAAATCATAAAGTTAATGGGATCATCAATGTCCACAGAGATCTAAACATGGATGCTTCTAATTTGGAAATGATGCAAGTTGATGAGAAAAAAGCAAAAGAGCGACTAACATTTAGTGAATATTTAATCCTATTATTCAAAACGCTTTGCGAGTTCTCTAATCCTTATGATAACCATATCAAGTGTGTGCCATTTTCCATCTTCATTTTACAGATGAGAGGCACATAGAGATTTGTAACTTGCACATGGTCAGAACACCTATACTGCAGAGGCAGGATCTGAACACGGGTACAAGTCCATATTCTTAAGCGCTACTTCCTGCCTGGAGATAAAATGTGAGAATATTGCTTGAGAGAGTTCTGAAAAGTGAGCTATGAATTCTGAAAGTAGATTACAAGTTGGTGTGGGACCACACTTTTTTAAATCTTTATATCCCTACCATTATGCACAAAGCTTTCCACGTAGCAGGGACACATGATCACACACACACACACACACTGGTTACTGGTTTCACGAATGAATAAATAAATCTAAAGCAAACTGAGGAAAAGAGAAAAAGCAAAATTATAAGTAAGAGAATTGGTTTCCACCCAATCACTAGTACTTTTCTCTTTGATTCTTTATTTCAAGTTGGACACTGGTTGGGGGTTTTCTGAATTTACTGAAGCAGGACAACATGGGCAGAAGAGTGTGGGCTCCCAAACAAATCAAACTTACTTGAAATGAATCAGGTAAATAGCAGCTACGTGAGGAAAATTAAAGAAACTAAGAATATGATGGGAAAGAAGTGAGGAAAATTAAAGAAACTAAGAATATGATGGGAAAGAAATGAGGAAATCATAGAACAGTATAATCAAATATCACCAGGCTATTAGCAATAACAAGAAGTAATTCACAAATATTTCAGATATTGTTCTATCCTTCAAGCTTAGGGCCCTCATCGCAAACAGAGATCAGAGATAACAAATATATCATACTTCGGTTTTTTTTAGAAAAAGCAAGTCCCTCTACACACAAGAAAATGCTTTGAAGTGTACACATTTGTTGATTATGTGACATATCCTTAACCTTACTAGATAGGTACAGCTCTGCTGGAAGCAATTAATTCAGAAAGCTACAGAAAACTCTGCAATGGGACCAAAGGATCAGTGAAATAGCTGGAATATTTTTCTTGCTGTAGACAGCTGGATTCTGCTAATTTAGCTACTTTAAAGTGAGGGGAGGAAGGAGGAGGGAGCAGTAAGGTTTTTATTTTGCCACACCTCTGTAAATTCAGAGAAAAGGAAAACAAGGAAGGCATTGATAAGCATGGAAAAATGAACTGGGTTTCTTCCTGCTCTCCTCAATGAGCACATCTATTCTAACTGGCCTGAAGGAAGCAGAACACTTTTCTTTCAGGTGACATATACCAAAGAGAATCTAACCAGAGAGCTGGATTAAGCAGCAGTTTACCTTTTATTTTTAAATAGCTTTACTGGAATATGATTCACACACATACAGATCACCCATTTAAAGTGTCCAATTCAACAGTATTTAGTATGTTTATACCCAATTAGTACCATCACCCCAATCTAATTTTAGAACATTTCATTTTCATCATCCCAAGCAATTTACCTTTTAAAAGTTGATTGAATGGTCTGTGATCTAAGTACGTACATACATACATGAATACATACATCATAGATACCTAAATACCCACAATGTAAAAAAAAAAAAACTAAAGGACATTTTTGATGATCTATGAATGTTCTCATTGTGAAATGGCCCTGTCTGCTGGGAGGAATGCATTTTGATGACATAAGAAAGACAGTCTTTCCATTCCTAACTTCATTCTGGAGGTCTAACTTCTTGACAGGCTGCTTCTTGGAAGTGATTTCCGCAGAATGCAGAAGGAATCACTTGCCCCGCCCTTCAATCTAATCATTTTCCTTTTCTTTAATTTTGTTTTCTGAAGAATAATTTCGGGCCATATCAAAAGCCACTCACCTTCTTCCTTACCATGCTTACCTCCACCTCCAGCCTTCTGGACCAGTGTCCCATATATTTCTGTATGTGCTTACAGTAAATATCTATAGCTCCTCCCTCAGAGCAGCTCAAGAAAATTCACTACAGGAAGCAACAAAACAGGAAGATGGAAACACTTTCCATTATCCATTAGACCCAAGCAAAATTAATTTTAAATTGGTTATTTCCT
The DNA here is from genome assembly GCF_965194825.1 of Balaenoptera physalus. Lineage (NCBI taxonomy): Eukaryota > Metazoa > Chordata > Mammalia > Artiodactyla > Balaenopteridae > Balaenoptera > Balaenoptera physalus. The sequence goes on from NC_138886.1 coordinate 58,795,190, forward strand.
AAGCTTGAAAAAGCAGATATGCTTCCTATTATTCCCTCTTGATCTTCAGTTTAATTCCTGGGACAAGAGTTTATAAGAATCTCCTATGTATAGAACTTTTTATAGGGAAGCAAGCTGGGGACTTTAACACGCTGCAGGAAAATATGGTTTATCAACTGTCCAAATTTTGATGATCTGTATCAAATTAAATAATTTTAGCACAGTACCTAAACAAAAGTACTCAATAAAAATGTTAGCTGAACGTTTTTGAATAATGATAGACAACATTTATGAAATATCTACCATGTGTTATCTGCTGATCTGTGTTTTACATTAACTCATTTATTCCTCATAAAACCCAAGAGTAGGCCCTACACTACACCATCACCATCATCACTCGTCACCCACATTTAAGATAGGAAAACTCAGAGAAAGAGCATGCGGCATCATGCTTCAGATTACAAAAAGACAGCCAGAATTTAAAACCAGACTCTGGTTTCAGAGCTTACTTTATTAACCATTACCCTATGCTGCCCACCAGAAAACAAGTAAGGAAAAAATGGTTAACTTACAACATTGATGTCAGTCTGTTCTCTAATGCCAAAGAAATAAAGAAGTTCCATTGGATCGAGTGATATACTACCAGAGGGGGAATAAAAGAAACCTAATTGCTTTCACATAGGGCAGAAATACAGTGAGTAGATGGGGACTACAGTGAGGTTCCTTAACAATAAGGATGGAAAATGGGGGTGTGTTCACCATCTGAGACAGAAAAATGGCAAAAAGCAACAGAAAAAGGATGAACTAAACCATTTTAGGAATTCAACTATCAAGAGCTGTGTTTATAATGAAGATCCAGTAAACACTCAGGTCCAATGACAGTGGCCAAAAAGCATAAACTCAGGTCTAGAATGTAAGTGATTTCATCATAGTGAAACCAGTTTGATAAAAGAATGTACTAACAGCAGATTCTTGGCCTGTATTTAGTTTAAAAAAAAAAGAAAAAGGACTGGTAAATAGCAAACTAAAGCTACAAAAAATTACCAGAAACTATTACGAAAACTCAGTCAAAAGAAAAATATTTACCCCAGGATTATATTAATATAATACAACCTAAATTCATCTAGAATTTGCATGCACAGCATCACTGAATTGACCTCAGTCAAACCACTATGGAAAACTGGTTAGCTTGGCACCAGGAAGGGCTACTCTTAGTGCTCAAACTGAGGTCACACTTAACTCTTCCCCGGGACCACAGCTCTACCATGTGTATGTGCATTCAAGAACCAACGAGCGACATCATTTCGAGCACTCCAGACTTAGGAACAAAAAGAAATAGGATCCATGCACACATCTAGCCTTTTGAAATAATAGTGGAGATCGGTAGGGCACTTTAAATGGGCAATGGCAAAGACTATAATTTTCTGCTAAAGGGATATTATCACAATTTTTCAACCTGGGTTTGAACCAAGGCTCGTGAGAGCTCTTCCACTTAATGCAACATCACACCAGCACTTTTCTGTGGTGTTCCACACAGCAGATTATAAGCCTGACTCCTCAGCTCTTCAGAGTTAATCGTTTCAAAAGGCAGCGAGCTGAACACACTAAGTTAACATGGCACCCTAGAGTGGCTTCTTTCCACTCCCCACCTGCATATCATCCTCTTCTTCAAAAGAGAGCAACATTAAAAAAAAATTATTCCCATAGTTCTTGAGTGGCTCTGACAAGCTACTATTAAAGTTTGAAACATAACTCCTGATCTATTGTATGAATACAAAATATAGTTAGGTAAAAGAAAAAAAAAAAATATATATATATATATGGCTAAATGTGCTAATGAAAGTATAGGGAAACCAATCAGTGACCCAGTTGATACAAGCCTGAGAAATATCATCTTTCTATGATGGTGAAGAAATTAAATTTTTCTTCAGTGCTACTTGTATCTTGATTTTTTTCAGGGTTTTAAGAGAAGTTAATAGCACAATTTAATGGGTTACAATCTAAATCCTATTTTATCAATTGTTCTTTAAACATTCTCAGTGGCTAAAATTATATCTCAGACTCTACCATGAATATCCCCCAGTAGATTACTAAGGGATGTTCTTTCTTCTTTTAAAATGTACCTAAAAAAATATGGCTAATTTTTCCTCTTTCCCCAGGAATGCTCAGGTTACATATGCTATTCAGCAATGCCAAATGAATCTGTTAAAGGGAAAATATCCTAAAGTAAGGTTGAGGAGATAGGGCAAAACCAAACAAAATTAATTTGGCAAAGAAGAAGCCTCTCCCTCTTTGTAGCTGCAAAGGGAAAAGTGAGAGAGAATGAATTCTTTTCCAGGTTACATCTTGAGGTTGAAAACTGGTATCACGTAAATATACAACATGGTAAATATCTTAATTTAACTAACAATTGCTAATTCACTCAGGCCTTTGTTATTTCTTGCTTAAGACTCTATTGGATAAGAAATGGATGAAAGAGTAGAAGAGAAAGACAGAGAAGGGGAGGAGCAAGAGGAGGAGCAGGTGATGATCATTTATAGTCTAGATTGTTTTTAAAACATAATTTTAAATTTCAGGGCTTCCCTGGTGGCGCAGTGGTTGAGAGCCCGCCTGCCAATGCAGGGGGCATGGGTTCGAGCCCTGGTCTGGGAAGATCTCACATGCCACAGAGCAACTAAGCCCATGCGCCACAACTCCTGAGCCTTCGCACCGTAACTACTGAAGCCTACGCACGTAGAGCCCATGCTCTGCAACAAGAGAAGCCACCGCAACGAGAAGCCCACGCACCGCAACGAAGAGTAGCCCCCGCTCACCGCAACTAGAGAAAGCCCGCACGCAGCAACGAAGACCCAAAGCAGCCAAAAATAAATACAAATAAAATAAATAAATTTATTTTTTAAAAAACACACATAATTTAAAATTTTAAAAGTACTTGTTCCTCAATGCTTGATATCTGTCTGCCACTATCCACCAGAGAATTAAGCAAAAGCAAAGCTTCTCAGTAAAAGAATATGCTTACTCATCTGGAAGGATAACTTCATGAATATATGATAATTAGGTCTAATAACTTTAAGAAAATCCCTAACTGAGATCTGATATTAAAGTCAGGTCCCACAGCCTTAATATGCTTTTGCCGAAAGCTAACAATTGTAAAACAACTTACTTTTTCACTCTAGCCAAAACTGAAAAATAAAGCCATATGCCTGATTTCTTTAAAACACTAAATTTAGATTTTAACTTTAAAATACATTTTGACATAAACGGCTTTTAACACAAGCATCTTTCATTTGGGTCTTTTCCCAGTTAATTATTTGCTGGCATTGTACTCGAAATTCCTTGGCTTCACCTTAAACCAACACTCCCAAGTGCTAATTAGGAGACTATATACATTATTAACCAGAAAATGTTGTGCTTAAAACATGCACGTTCCATATGTATCCTATTATTATCAGTATTCCTTTCACTCCTGGAAAGCTCTCTTTAAAAAACAGAGCCCTATTTAAACAAAGAAATTGGCTGCTATTGAGGAAATTCTTGTTGAAATGCAGTTAACAGGTAAGGGCCAACATGACACAGGATCCTTGTCTTTGAAACATCTTTAACATGAATCAAATTTAATCTCACTGAAATAGTCAGTGGAGGGAAAAGTTAATGACTGCTGATGTTACACATGTTAATAGTACCAAGGGGACTCCCGAAGAGAATGGCCGACTCTCATATAAGTTAAACCACTACCGGGGACCAGACATGTTGGTAACTACAAGCCAGAGACATGCCTTTTTCCAGTACTGCCTCTTCCAAAAAATCCAGAGGACAGATGGGAAAAGAAACGTATGTAAACAAGGTAGGCCTAATGATTTCCTAATTACAAAGGAGATGTGATCTTCTCATTAATTGGCAAGCTAATTGACCACAATCTCAGTTTCACAAATTGAGTCCAATAATCCAAACTCTGGGGTCTGTACTCCACAGAACTCTCCTCACACTTCCACACCCTTCATCCAGACACAAAGTTGTCAGTTCTGCTTGATTTGTTTGAATACTGTACTCCACGACAGCTGTCGGAAACGGTACATTAGAACAGCTGCTGTGACAGCTACAAGGGCTTGGAAGTTTAATTGGGCTCAATGTGACATTGCACATTTTTCTAAACATAGAAATATCCACAAAACTAAAGAAATTTCTAACGGGTCTGAGCAATATTTACTTATTGGCACCACCAACTGGTTAATCCCAGTTTGCGTTGTATCATTGGTCTCATAATACCTTTTGCTACTGGGCTGGTAACAGTATCAAAAAAAGAAAGAAAAAAAAAAAAAAGAAAGAAAGGCAAACCAGTAGGAGCAGTTCGATGCACAAGAAAAAGGGCATTAAGACAGAGAGGAAACGGTAAGCAAGTCATGTCAATAATCTCTTTGAAAGGCTGGCTGGTAGCCAAGGAGGATCCCACAGTGTCTCAGGATTTACTTCCAAAGGAAACATATTCAGAGGCCCTGAGCGTGGTGCCAGCTGCAAACAAAACCACTCGTTACAGCCCCCTAGAGAAGGGGAGAACGGCTTACTCTCAGCATCCGCGTGGAGAAAGACGGCAAGCAGCAGCAGCAGCGGCCTGGCTACGCGCACCATCCTGCAGCCCGGCACCAGCGCCCACGGGCGGCCTGGAGTCACTGCCTCGGAAGCCGCAGCGAGCCGGACCGATGTGAACTTTCAGCTGGAACGCTTTCAGAGCCTGTGAAGGGACAGGTAAAGAAAAGAAAGGGAAGAAAACACAAAGACGCTTAGACTCTTCACTCTTCTCCCCTTGTCCCATCACAACCACCACGAGAGATGCAAAACACTGTCAATACGCCATACGTTGTAACCAGGACACCTTTGTATTAGGAAGCAAACAACCTGGTTTGTGAAACGGGGCTACCCAAGCTGATCTTGTTCCCATGGTCAGGCCATCCTGAAGCCAACCACTCTGGATTTCACTCTCTGCTCATGCCACCTTCTGGGCAACGTTCTATGAGAAGAACCTGTCACTTCTTATGAAATATTACATGACTACATCGGTGGAAGAGAGTCCATCAGTGCTACAAGTAAGATTTAAGAGAAGCTCCACCGTGCAGGATAAAAGTCTATTATTGGCAGAATAATGGAAGTTGCTTTCCTGGCACTAGGTGAAATGACAGTGCTAATTCAACTTCTCCAGCTAAACGGTAGAGGTTAGAATTTTTTACACCAGCACATTTGGCTTCTTCCCTAAAGACACATTACATTTGAGTCTAGTTTGGCTTCAATAAGTCAAAACAATAGCTAGCAAAAGCCACTTTGACTTACAGGATTTTTATATGCCTCCTGGGCAACAGCTTAGTTTTCTCAATTTTCTAAGTAAAATCAATAAGCCACAGCCTGTTTTTAGAGAGCCTAGTGCATGCAAGATATCAGAGTTGCTACTCAGCACCAAGTGTCGCAAGATAACAAAAATGAGTCAGATTCCATCCTCTGTGCCTTTCCAGTTTAGGAGGGAAAATAAGACAGGCACATTGGATGACTAGTACAAGTTAATATCTGATTAGTGCCAGGAAGGAAAGCCAGATAATGCCATGAAATACAGGATCAGGAATGACATCATGGAAAAAGCGGTGTCTCCAACTGGGCCTTGGAGTACAGGCAGAATTTTACCAAAAGAAAGGAAAGGCATTCCAGGAATTCTACGCAAAGGCAGGGCAGTGAAAAAGGAACTTTGGCAAAGGTGAGTTGCCTGGTTGGCCTGAAGCAGGGCTTCCCAAGTATCTATACGCATCAGAACCACCAGGAAGACTTGTAACTGGGCACGCACCCACCAGAGTTTGTGATTCAGTAGGTCTGTGGTGGGGGTCCAAGAACTTGCATTTCTAACAAGTTTCTGAGTGATGCTGATGCAGCTGGTCCGGGGTCCACAATGAGGCTACTGGGTTGGTGTGATGGATCCATTAGGAAACCACAAGAAGATGAGGCAAAAGAAAATGTCTCATGCTTTAGGTGTACTTCCTTATTAGAGTTTTTGGCTCTCTGCTATTTTTACCGTACTGTTTCATTTAAATTTCCAACATGCTAACTTCGTTTGTGCGATTGAAATAAAATTGCAGTATATTAAAAAAAAAAAAAAAAAAAAGAAAATGGCTCAGGCTTAAAAAAATAATAGGTCATGGAGAGCCTTGGATGCCAACCTAAGTCAACCAGGCTTTTTTCAGCAAACCACAAAGGGAGCAATTTAATGTTTTGGAGCAGAAGAACAATATAGAATGAAGCTTTGAAAAGATTAACTGACAGCTGAATGTGGGATGATTTACAGAACACTATTATCAAGAGTCACAGGTAAGAAGTAACACAGACCATAAGAGTGATGGTGGTCCTGGTGGGAATGGAAAAGAATGGAAGTGATGACTGACTGTCTCCAAGCAACAATCTGAAGTATGGCTCTTCGGGTGATAAATGATAGTTCCTACAGAACCTTCAATAAATCCAGCACATTTTATACAGAATAGGCTCTTAATAAAGAGAGAAAGAAAGGGCATATTTAATGTTACTGCTTCCTCTGTCATTGTGAGCAGAACTTGAGAATGACAATCAGAATTTGTTTGCCAATGAAACAGTATACCTCTAAGCTTTGCATATAGGAATATCTGAAACACATAAAATTCTTGACACAAGATACTAGAGACATCCAGAAATAACCTAAAAACTTAAAATAACTTGCACTTTAAAAAGTATTGTAATGCAGATACTATAGTGTGTCTTTTTTGAAACTAAGCTTGAGCATGAGAATAAAAATTTTTTTAAAAAGATATTATCTTTTTCATTACTATGAATGAATGGTGTGAATGCAGGAAAGATAAAACTAAAAGGAAGGGGTATGATCACTCTAATTACCATTCCACTAGATAGCCTTTTTTTCCTTTTGAACAGATTTGTGGGTGGCATGAAGGAGCAAATTGTACATTGAAATGCATGTACTTGAAACCAAAAGCTAGCCAGCTGCTCCAAATCAGCTATTGTTATCAATCTCATCCGGAAAACAACTTATCAAGCAGTTCACAGCTATCCAATGTTAAAATTCTCCAAACTTCATAGAAGAAGTGCTAAAGGAATCAGCTCTCTCCCTCTCCCCCTTTCACCGCTCCCATCCTCATGCCAGCATTTCAAATGACAGCAAAGTCCAGGAGACATCAGTCCTGTCAGACTCAATTTGTGTCTGTGCAAGCGTATCAGAGCCAACTGCTACATAATGACTCGATGCAATCACAGAGATGGAGATGTATGAAATGCTCTCTCAGGAAAGAGGTGATTTGGCTTTCCCCCTTCTCAACTGAAGTGCCATAAGAAGACTAAGTTCTTTCAAATGATCCTACAAATGTTACCTCTGACTTGAAACAGTGATAGGATCTAGAAACGAACGCAGATGTGAACATACCTATTTTTACTTAAATGGGCTATGCCCTTGGCCGAGATATGACAAAAGGAGATCAGAGGTGTGAAGATAAAACCAATTCTAGATGTTCATTCTGGCCAATCTCCACTCTGTATCTTGTTTATTACATAGAAACTTTGCCAAAAGGAAAATGCTGGCTTGTGTATTAGTAAGGTGGAATTTGAATTTTGGAACAAAAATGGGCAGTAGATTTTTAAGAAAACATTTTCAGTGAAAATAATGTGGTCCAGCGGTTAAGACTCTGCACTCCCAATGCAGGGGGCCTGAGTTCGTTCCCTGTTCAGGGAACTAGATCCCACAACTAAGAGCCTGCATGCCGCAAGTAAAAGAGCCCACATGCTGCAACTAAAAAAAAAAAAATACATCCCACGTGCCACAACTAAAGATCCCGCACTCCACAATGAAGATCCCGCGTGCCGCAACGAAGACCCGGCACAGCCAAATAAATAAATAACAAATTTTTTTTTAAAAAAAGGGGGAAAAAAAAAGGAAATAATGAGGATGAATGAATGTTATAAGTAGTTTCCTGTAGTTTCCAAACTACAATGTTATAAGTAGTTTCCTACCCTAAAGAAAGAGTAGCCAAGCACGCTGCAATGAAAAGGGCAAGAAAGGGGGTTTGGAGATACTAAAAGTACCATGTTTTAGCTTACATCACAAATTATTCTGCATTTGTGCAATAGCCCTCAGCAGGGGCTAACTCTGTGATTTTTATATACCTTGCCCTTTGTGTCTTTTATTAACTGGGACTGGCAGATAAAACAAACCATCTAGATGAGCTAAAAAAAAAAAAAAATATATTTAAAACTCTGGTTTCTTATTGCTCACGGCACAAAGATGTTAACAATAATTTTGTTGATTTCCCATCAGCTCAATATCTACTTTTCTATTTATGTACATGTGTGGTTAGAGAAACTAACAGCTCAGAGAGCCAGTGTGTGCAATCTAATTTGAAATGAAACAAGAAAAATATACTTGCCCTGAGTCTTATATCACTGCTTCAAGTGATCTGATTAGCTGACACCTAACTCTTTATCTTCAATTTAACATTGGAACCCTTTTCTATAATAAGTATATTTATATTCAAACTGATATGAATGTTTAAGGATTTTTTTCAGCTTTCTGTATTGTTGGTGTTTCTGTAGATTATGTTAACATAAGAGAAAAAAAAAGGCTTTTCTTTTTAAAAAGATATCCTACAAGTCCCTTAGAGAAATGAGTGATTGTAGGTTTTTTGCAGGAAATGTGCAAAACGAGCATGGAGCATCTTGCCACACCAGGAAGCAAGGAGGTTTTCAGGAACTACCAGGTTATAGCCAAAAAGAGGAGCCAAGGTGAAGAGGCTTGGCTCCTACATCAGTCAAATGTAGGAAAATCTGAGTGGCAAAAAGAATAACAACTGCAATGAAATGGAACACATCATATTAAAATCCACGAGTTCGTAATCTTAAAAGTTATTTTTAAAAATTACATTGGTCAGTCTAGGAGAAAGTTAAAGAGTCAAATCATTATTCTGAGAAGAGGGAGACAAAGGGAAAGAACTAAGGTTTTTTTCAAAAAATCTCCATAAGAACTTAAAAAAATACTGCTTTCACTAGATATTATTTATCCCTATACATCTTGCTTCTTTCTGTCTTAAAATAACCCTATACTTTCAATTCTAGACATCTTAGAAGCAACAATATGGTAATGATATTTAACCTGAGCATATACCCATTAAGTTGGGGAGATGGTGTGGTAAAGAGGAAATCCCTAAATGCTGTGACTTCTTTTTATCAACCTCCCAAACCAATCAGGCCTCTATAAATCAACTAGAACAGATTTCCAACCATTTAAGAGAAAGAAAAAAAAAATTGTAGGGAGGATGTGCTACCAGGAAACTGATTTGTAAAAGAGACACAAGCAGGGCTGCTGTGGCCTGTAGTTTATAGCAAGCCCGGTAGAGACTTCTGAGGGCGCCCTGTGAGTTTCCTGTGCCCTCAGCACACAGTTACAAGGACACAAAAAGAAAAGAGAAAACACAAATCAACTTTCAACATTTCACTTATTCACAAGAATTTTCCAAGAGAAGATAGTCCCCTAAACAGTTTATCATGGTCTAGGACAAGAATCCTCCGGCACTATCCAATAAAACTTTCTGCAGGATAGAAATATTCTTTATCTGCACTAATAACTGACCACTGTAAACATAGCTAGTATAACTGGGGAAGTAAACATTTTCCTGTATTTAAGTTTAATTTAAGTTTAAATAGCCCCATGAGGATAGTGGGTGCCCCACTGGACAGCACAGACCATAGCTTTAGTTTTCAACAGCACTGACAAGCACAGCTATAAACAAAGCCTACGTTTTCCGGGTTGTAAACTGAAACAATCAGGTGGGAATCCTGAGTCCATGTAGCCCTTGGCTTCCAAATAATTAGACTCTAAGGGTTCACTGGGTTAGGTGAGGAAACCCACTTAACCTCTGGGTCACGTACTTCCCCATCCCTGACCCTCACACTGCCAAAAACAATCATTTCATTGTTTCAAACTACTTCATAAAATGTGGGAGATCAATAAGTGGTCAAGTGTGTAACTGGAAAATGGCCAAACAGAAACACTGTAATTAAAAGGAAAAAAATGGGTATTTCATTATCACAGCCAGAAGAGCTGTATTCCCCACTATGAAAAGTCCCTGTTAGGGATATAATAGAAATGGGAACTTTGACAGCAAAGAAACACCACATTTCATAGATGGGAAAGGCAAGGATACTTCTACACATCCATATGACATCATGTGTATAATGCTTATGAAATGGCCACATTCAGTTAATTAATATCAATGAGGGATATGGACAGTACATTCTTAAAGACATGCAGCACCGAAAGCCTCGACTATGGAAAACAGTGCTGAGATTAAAAAACGGCAATAGAAGAATGTCATTAAATTAAATAAAACAGAATATCATTAAATTAAACACATCCAATATACCTCTGAATCTAAAGAATACAAGGAATCTAAAGAATATAAGGAATTACTTTTATGAAATGAACTGAAAACTCCTTAAATTATACTCTTTCCCATAACAGCACATCATGTCAGAACTCTATTTTGCCCTAAACATGTTTTCATGACAATAAATTGGGAGAAAAAGAAAAACCCAGAGGGGGTCTATGAGATATTATATATAAATACATAAAAATAACTCAATCATCTCATTTTTGGCTTAGGCTATGACTTAGTTTGAAGACAGCAGGTGACTGTAAGTACATGATAACTCTTTGGTGAAATCAACTGGATTATTAGAATAACTGAAGAGTAAAACAATGCTTATCCATATGGATACATTAAAGACTCTTCATATGTTTAGTTCTGATACATAGAGAGAAAAGCCAATGGTCTGAGGTTTGTATAATTCACTTTTCAAATTACTATTGGTAGAATCTCTGTAAGGTTTCAAATAACTTTACATTTGAGGCACACATAAATATTAGTTACTTTCAGAAATGGCAAAATGACATTATTAACTTTGATCGTTTCTTTCTCCTTCAGGAAATAAAAATGAAGTATGCCATGAGAAATGAACAGATAGGGGAAAAAAAAAACCCCTCATCTCTCTGTCTACCTATTTTTTCCCTTACAAACAGAAATATAATTCTGATTTGAAAAGTAGGATAGCTTTAGAAGAAGCATCTAAAGCCTTTAAGTGATTACTGCGTGTGATAACTTCTATCCAGTTTTATACAACACTAGTGGAAACTTGCAATGGAAAAGTTAAAATACAAGTCTATTCAACATGCTGTTGGACTCTGTTATTTGTTCCATTCTTCCTAAAATACATTTTAAAAGTGAGAAACTGATCAATCTTGCAAAGTAGAGACAGATATGTAACCCAGTCACTTCTTACCCAAAAAGCAGAACACAGATTATATTGCTTTAATCTCTGGGCATTTCTAAATGGATGTGAAACCATCATTCCTAAATTCATTACTCCTGATTTTCCTTTTTATTATCTTAAAAAACAAAAGAGTATATATATATATATATATATATATATTTTTTTTTTTTTTTTTTTTAATAAAGACATTTTATTTATTTATTTATTTTTGCTGTGTTGGGTCTTCGTTTCTGCGCGACGGTTTTCTCTAGTTGCGGCAAGTGGGGGCCACTCTTCATCGCGGTGCGCGGGCCTCTCACTATCGCGGCCTCTCTTGTTGCGGAGCACAGGCTCCAGACGCGCAGGCTCAGTAACTGTGGCTCACGCGCCTAGTTGCTCCGAGGCATGTGGGATCTTCCCAAACCAGGGCTTGAACCCGTGTGCCCTGCATTGGCAGGCAGATTCTCAACCACTGCGCCACCAGGGAAGCCCAAGAGTATATTTTTTTAATGCATTAATTTTTGTTTAAAATACATTTTGCTTTTAAAATACATGAGTAATAAGGCTTTAATTATTCTTATGTCCATTTAATTTGTTTTATTTACATCAATACAGAGTAGAAACTAGCAATACATAGCAATTATTTTACTTATTTACTATGAAAAGTAATTTTTAAAATTCATTTTGTGGAGAATTTACCACTCCCTTTAGCAATGATTACTTTTTTCCTTAAGATTATTTTTAAAACAAAGGGTCTTTTAATAATAGTATATAATAGTTTTTAAATACTTCATTACTAGAGCTCAACAGAAAGTGATTTTGCCTACTCACAGGTGTTACATCTATAATTCCATCTTCAGAGTGATCCAAGCTCTAGACCAGTGGCTCTCAGCTGAAAACTATTTTGTCCCTTCCCCAGCGGACAACCAGCAATGTCTGGAGACATGTTTAGTTGTCACGATGCAAGGGGACTGCTAATGGCACCTAAGGGGTAGAGCCCAGGGATGCCGTTAAATATCCTACAGTACACACCACCACCCTCCACAGCAAAGAATTATCTGGACCAAAATGTCAACAGTGCCAAAGGTGGGAAACAATGTCCTAGAACAGTTCATTAATGTTGAAGAAAAATTTTTAATTAAAAAAATGGGACTTTTCAAGGCCTGTTTCTAGTATATTATTTTTCTAAGTCCATCAATTTTCGGTGTTTCCAGTGCAGTGTTAGATTTGAATTTCTGGGCATGGAAGTCAAAACACTATGGATGGCTCCCAAAGTTCCCTTTTTGTCCTAAGCTAGAACTGAAGTTGGCTTGCCTTATGGGAAGGTCAGTTCACAGACTTAGATGACATAAATATTGTCACAAATTAAAAGGATGAATCTGTTAAATAGGGCCAGAGACTGCACTGATGTCTGTCAGTGAAGAGATGTGCTTCCCATTTCTCATGATGGGAGCTTAGCTCTTCTCTGAGGGACCAGTCCCAGGATAGAAATATTCGGTTCCAAGAAATGCTCTTTCACTTCACTGCCAGCAACAGACAGTAGAATTGTGAGAGGTCATCATGAATGGCTGGGGAATGTGGAATTAAAGCATCTTCTCTTCATTTCCCCAATGTTGTCCCCATGACTTATCCCATATCTCTGTGAAAACCTATGAACACCATACATAGTAGAGGAGAGTTAAGTTCTATGTGGAGAAACCAAATAAATGGTTATTAACCAAACAGAAACACAACCTAAAGAAAGGGTAGAGAGAACAAATATCGATCATAGATATTCAATATACATTCTCCTCTTCTCTCACCCGGCATATTTATTTTCTTAGTTATATTGTACTCTTTATTGTTAGTGCCTTCTTCGCATCTACCCTTCTCCACGAATGAAACCAAAGATTGATAAAAATCAGAAAAATTACAGATCATCTTGGGCAACTCCCTCATGTAACAGACAATGAAGTGAAAGGACATAATGAAATTAATAGCCTCAGGACACACATCTGGTTAGTCTCAGGAGAGGGTTTAGGACCCAAACCAATTTTCTTTCTTGTACAGCATTCTGCTTCTATCATCTCTGACTTACTATAATGGAGATATCTAGCTTAGGTGAGGTCACGATTAATTCTAAAATGAGCACAATAAACAAAAGTTATCTTTTTTAATTGGCAGAGAAATAGTCTAAGGATTGGCCCAAATGAAGGGGGAAGAAAACCTTAAAACTTGGGTATAGGAAGTAAGGATGAGAGGATCTCACTGAATATAAGTATTTGAGAGTTGTCGTCCTAGATGGATAAATAATTCACAAATGAAAGTTTATCCCATGAGTCAAAAATTCTCCCAAAAGTCAATCTTTAACTTAGTAACCCATTATTATGTACTTGCGTATCTTAGAGTCAAAGAGTTTATAGGTGTGCTTAGAAATAGAAATGATTAACCAAAAATAGATTTTTTAAATTCTCACATGCTAGTAATTGAATTAATAACATGCAAACACATGTTTATACCACCTTGAGGCACATTGATTTTGTATATTATTATCTAGTTCTTTTTTCATGGAGTTCTTTTCTCTTTCATTTAAATTTTAGCAAAAATACATGTTGGCTAATTGGGAGTAGGTAGGAATGCATTCGATGATGAATTCACAGAGATATATAGGAGAGTTACCCAGGTGGAAAGATGCCAGCCAGAGTGTACTTTATTATAAAGTTGCTAAGGGCAACACGGCCATATTAAAAGAAGAAATGAAGACACACAATAGTTATTTTTCAAAAGCAGTGGCATTATAAAGTGATTTGATAATAAAGTATGAAAACTTCCTGCAGCAATAAAAGCACTAGGCATTTCCCATACCAAGATGTGTCAGTCTAGGAATGAAAAAAAATCTATTTTTCCCATAGTCACTCTTTCAGAAAACATATTCGAGACCTCCGGAAAAAGGCTTTGTAAAATATTGTTATCTTGGGGACTTCCCTGGTGGCGCAGTGGTTAAGAATCCACCTGCCAATGCAGGGGACACAGGTTTGAACCCTGGTCTGGGAAGATCCCACATGCCGTGGAGCAACTAAGCCTGTGCACCACAACTACTGAGCCTGCACTCTACAGCCCATGAGCCACAACTACTGAGCCCTCGTGCCACAACTACTGAAGCCCGTGAGCCTAGAGCCCATGCTCTGCAAGAAAGAGAAGCCACCGCAATGAGAAGCCCACGCACCGCAACAAAGAGTAGACCCTGTTTGCTGAGACTAGAGAAAGCCCGCGTGCAGCAACGAAGACCCAACGCAGCCAAAAATAAATAAATAAATAAATAAAAATTAAAAAAAAAAAACTGTCATCTTCATTATACCTCTATAAAATACTCAAACAAAATACACAGTGCAGATATCAAAAAGGAGTTTAAAGTCATTAAAAGCCTAGTAGCGAATGAGATGTAGTAACTTCCTAAATACCAAACTTCCCAGATACCGATTGTAATCTTATCTGACTGGCCCACATGACTAAAAGAAAAGGAAATGCCAAATAATAACATCAACCAAACTCCTCGGCTGGATTTAGGCATCATCCTAGAGGCTTTCTGAAACACAGATTCTTATATTTTTAAGTACAGGAGTACCCAGGTACTAACATGTGTAGGACCAAGCACAGGCTGGGGCTGGGGCTGGGGCTGGGCCTGGCGCTGGCGGGCAGAAGTGCAAGGACAATGGGGGTGTGGGGGGAGGGGAGTGACCCCTAACTATTATTTGGTGGGGATCAAGTCCCAAATTAACATGTCCACATTTTAGGGATTTTTCTACCTTTTGCGGTATGCTCAATAGTGTTTCCATCACAAACTGAATAGATGGGGCTTTGCTTCTATTATGTTTAATATTTTTTTAATCATAGATTTAATCATGATGTGTTATCACATTACCTTGTAAAACATTTTTCAAAAGTTATGCTTTTAGAAATTGTGCTCACTTCCTCCACAGCAATTGTCTTTAGGGTCAATACTATTCATAGCATAAATCTTCATCATTTTCAAACTTCGTATGTAGCAGTGGATACATCCCATACATAAATATGGTGTATACAGGCCATATACAAATATAGCGCATGTTGAAAAAAATATATATATATATTATATATTCCTATTATACTACTAATGAACTAAATATATTGCCAAATACACAAAATTAGAAATTTTTTAAATGAGATAAAAATAAACAGACACAGGAGTCCTAGAATTTTTTCCTAGGCCATACCAAACATTGGAGATCCACTGCCCTAGATATTCTGCAGTTTGAATATTTTTCACATACATTTCGGGTGACAGTAGGTAAAACAGAAAGCTTTTACTGATTGGTAGTTTGGTTTTGTCCGCCAACCCCCTTCTGGAGTCAAACACTTGCTGTAATCACCACATGTTAAAGTTGCCATGTGATGGCTGATGTCAACATGATGTAACACACAGAGGAGAAAAGAGACTGTTGTGGTTTGAGATTTTCATACAATGTCCTCATTTTATCATTGTAAACCATCCACACGAAAGCTAGAACAACTTTACACATCAACTGTGTTCTTGTTTTAAAAATGAATTCTTTCATTCTTTGGCTCCATGAATATTCTTGAATACCAGGCGCAGTGATTCATACGAGAGATATAACAATGTACAAGACAACAAGGTCCCTGATACATTTGGGTGAGGGGAGATAGAAAAATACAAGCAATTTTTTAAAAAGTGAAGTGGTGAGTGCTATAAAGAAAACAAGGTAATGGGGGAGGGGAGGGGAAGTTTTAGATATTGTGGCAGGGAAGGGCCCTGAACAGGTGGGGTGCAAGCCTGAACCTGGATGTAAATGACAAGACATTCTGAAGAAGACCTTTCTAGGCCAAGGGGCAGACTGCCCAGGGCAGAGGCTTGGAGGCAGGACTGAGCTTGGTGTTTCTGGAGCCCAGGGAGCCAGGCTGAGAGAAGTATGCATAGGCTGGGAAATCAAGATGGACCCAGGTTGCACAGGGCCGGCAGGCTACACTGCAGAAATTAGATTTCATCTGCAACGCAATGGGAAGGCAATGGAGGGCTTTATACTATGGAGTGGCATGGTCTGATTTATATTTAGACAACTTCTCCAGTGGTTGTGTGCCAATGGTTTTAAAAATGTAAATCTCTCTCTACCACCCACCCTGCCCCACGTCTCTGTACAGACTTCCAATCCATTTATTTGGACATAGCCATTGTACTGTGTTGTAGTCTTTGACCCTTTATGACAGTTTCCCAGTTTCATTTTCAAGGATCCTATGGCAGTCTCCCCTTCCTAAATGCTGTTTAAAACAATCAGAGAGAATGTGTTGTTTTTTAATGTTTTAAATTGTTTTCTGTTCCCATATAATAACAGACCCTAGGAAACCAAATGAATTTTCTTCTTTGTCCCAGGGCTCCCCACTGGAGAATTTTAACACACTAGAAATTTTACTTGAAAAGTAAAGTGCCTGACGCTAGTTCTCATTTGCATTCCTAAAAACTAGAGGAAAAAAATATCTGCTTTCATGTACAAAGAAACGGTGGGCACACCGGATCTCCGTGGTCACACTTTTAAATCTGTGATTCCGAAAAGGCTTTCTACACATACTTTAGGATAGAAAAAGGTTCTTAAGTTTGCTACATCAAAGTCTTGTTTTGACCCTTTTAAGCCTTGTAATGTTAGCACTGATACTAATACCCAATAGTACAATGGCATTCAGACTATTAGAAAACACAGCCTTTCCAATAATTGAAAAATCTTTTCTTCCAGGATTTAGAAGCCGGGTCCCACTGTGAGTCAATTGCTGGCTAGCTTCCCAAATTACCTTTTCACTCTTAGTTATCTTTTACACTTCATCCCTTAGTCTTCACTCCAGGATTTCCTCCATTATTAAAGCAAGGCTTTTAACACCCCAACATGAGGTCATTTAAGTCCTTACTTGTTCTTATTAGTTACCTAAAGAAGCTGGAAACTGCCAGTATTTAATGTCTGGCTTAAAAACACAACACAGAGTACTATAGTTTGTTATATGGCGGGTGTAGAAGGTGACCCAGAAAAGCCACCTTCTTAAGCATCTCAAGAGGAGGACTCTATCCCCCGCTGGTTAGCCTCATCACTCACCTTGGCCAACAGAACAGGGGAGAAGCAACACTGTGTGCATTGACCCTGAGCC
The DNA here is from genome assembly GCF_965194825.1 of Balaenoptera physalus. Classification (NCBI taxonomy): domain Eukaryota; kingdom Metazoa; phylum Chordata; class Mammalia; order Artiodactyla; family Balaenopteridae; genus Balaenoptera; species Balaenoptera physalus. The sequence goes on from NC_138886.1 coordinate 58,812,647, forward strand.
TCAAGAAGCCCAAGAAACTTCAGGAAGCAGCTTTGCAGGCTCTCTTCCACTTGCTGATCTTGGGTCCCCTGTCACCACCACCATTTGAATAAGCCAAAGCTAGTCTGGTGGAGGATGAGAGATCACGTGGAACAAAGACGAGCCACCCAGCTGAGCTATCTTAGACCAGTCATTCCCCACAGGACCTGGCAGCAGACTACAGACTCATGAGCAAGCCCAGCACGACCCACAGCAGCAGAACCACCTAGCTGAACCCAGTCCAAACTGCCAACCCAGAGTATTGTGAAATAAATAAATGGATGCTGGATTAAGCTACTAAGTTTTGCGATGGTTTGGTATATAGCAAAAGCTAATGACATCAAGGGGTTAAATATTTATCGCATCTACTCTCAAAGATTTTTTTTTAAATGTGTGTTCTGTTCAGTACTTTACCACACTTTACATACAGGTAGGCAACTTGGCTTCTTTTGGCTACAACTGATTTATTTTGGTCCTCTTCTGACAGCAATCAACTAGTAAAATCACTGTCATTAGCTTTCAGATTTTTTACATAGTATATTGTTCCGAGATTTAGGAAAATTAGTAAATTGGAACTATTTGTACCTCTTTGCCCCTTCTTCCAATTGTAAATATTTTCTGCCACATAGCTCAGAGGGAGCAAAACTGTTTTAAAATGCCTTTAACCATTGGCTAAAACCACATAGCATGACGTTCCTTCCTGGTGATATAATTGAAGTGACGTATGTGTCTGAGATCTCAATTGATCTTACCAAGTGTACTGACAAGTAGTATTTAGCATAATTTTATCTCCATTTTCCTTAAGCAGTTTCTGCTCAGGGATGAAGCCCACAATTCAAGTTAGGTTAATAAGTGAAATTTTCACTCAAGTTTTTTTAAAGGAATGACATTTTAAACAGTCAGTGTGTGTTCCTCAGGCCAGTTTCTGATTGCATACTGGATATGTCTGTCCTTGGATAACAACTAGTCAACTTTACTAGTTACTGTCAATAGAATGTGTAAAAAGTGAGGAGACATGATGAATATTAAAATTAATGAAAGAATTTAGCAAGGCTGCTGAATATGTGGTCACTATCAAAAATCGGCTGTATTATATACTCACAATTAGAAAATAAACATTTTAAAATATGCCATGTACAACAGCATCAAAAATATTTTTTAAATCTAGAAATAAATGTAACAAAAGTTGATAAGATTTCTATGCAGAAAATTGCAGAGCATTAGTAAGCAATAAGATGATTTAAATAAATGGACAATCATAATATGGTTTGAACATGGTTTACATTATTGTAAAGATGTTATTTTTTTCCAAGTTGATCAATGAATTCAATGAAATCCCAATATAAATTTCAACATGTTTTTCTTAAGAAAAAGAAAAATTGATTTCAGAATTTATAAGAAAGTGCAAAGAACCAAGAATAGGCAAGGCAATCTGTTAGAAGAACAAATGTTGAGGGACTACCTATTGAAGGTAATCATACCAGTTACTTATTAAAAGACTTATTACAAAGCCACAGAAATTAAGACAGTGAAGTATTGGCTCAAGGACAAAGGGACCAGTGAAGCAGAATAATAACTCTAGAAACATATCCACCTGCATTCAGGCAATTGACTTATAAACAACTGTGTCCCTGTAAAGCAGTGGCAAAGAATAATCTTTTCAGTTCATAGAACTGAGTCAAGTGGATATCTATATGAATAATAACATATATTGACCCCCTACCTCACACCATATACAAAATAAACTCCACATAGATTAGAGACCTAAATGTGAAAGATAAACAGTAATTCTTATGGAAAATAACACAGAAAAATATCTTTGTAGCCCTGGCATAGGCAAAAATTTCTGAAAACAAGGCAAAGTAATAACAATAAAGATTAATAAGTTGGAATTAATTAATTAAAGATGTGTGTTCATCCAAAGACATTATTAGGAAAGGTCATTCCACAGAGTGGAAGGAGATATTTGCAAAACACATATCCACCACAGGTCTGATACTATCTATTCATTTTTCATTCTACTATCTGTATTTTGGGGGGAGAAGGTGGAGGCAAAAGCCTTGACCAGACAATTGACAAAGATAAAAGTCAAATGGCCACGAAACATACAAAAAGATGCTCAACAATGTTAGTCACTGGAGAAACACAAATTAATATCACAGTGAGAAACCACAACACACTCACCAGAATATTTAAAGTTAGAAATTGAACAACACATGTTGGCAAGGTAGTGGAACAAATGAGCACTCGTATACTGCTGATGGGAATGCAAACTGGTAGAACCCCTCTGAAAAAGTATTTTGTAGCACTTAATAAAGCTAAATGTACACCCATGTGGAGAAAGCAGAATGGCTCCTAGGTCCAGGAGAAGCAGTATAGCCCGAAGACCGGGGCAGAGACAGTCAAGGGACCAGAGTTCTAGACATGCTTTAGTCCTCACTTTCATATTCACCTTGGCCAAATCATCCCCTTTCTCTGCCTCAGTTTCCTTAGTTGCTTTATTTTATAGCCTGTATTACCTTCAACATATCATATAATGTATTTATTATGTTAATTACTTATTGTCCTCATCCCCAATAGTATCCACAAGAATAAGGTTTTTAAAACCATGCTAAATATTCACGACTTGTGTGAAAGTACATATATGAAATATGTACAGGATAAGCTTATTTTGCAAGAAACATCCAAAAATACAGCAAACCCATCTGTAGTTTTTCCCAGCTCACAGGGTGATGGTGATGGAAGTGACTATGGTAGAGGCACTGGTTCTTTGCTTGGTAGCTATACTGACTCTTTGTTCTTTGACAGGCACAGTACTGGGTTACTCAAAGGTAGGTTTTACAAAGCCCTAGAGTTGTACTCTTAATTAGAAATTACTGACCAGACTTCAAGCTTACTCTGTATTTAGGTCCTTCCAAAGCATGTACATATAAACAGGTCAAAGGAAGTAAAAATCCTCAAAATAATAACCTGATTTCAGAGCACATTCTTTCTTTCTTTTCCATATATATAATAGTTAGGAAGAAACTTGTTTAATGATAAAGTCAACGAGTTAAAATATGGTTCTGAAGAATCTATAAACAAATATTTATTCAATGTCAACTCTCTGTACCTGACATCCTGCTAATACGTGTCAGACACAAAGATTAGACAAGGGCAATGACTCTTAAAACTGTACTGTTTGTTTGGAAATATAGGAATGTAAAAATTAGAAAAGCATGACAATATGTTAAGAACCAAATAAACGGTTTGAATAATAAATACTCATATATGTTTACAGGAGTGATGCATATGATCTCAGTGGTCAGGAAAGATCTTATTAAGTTGGTGGTAGTTGACAGATCTTGAAGAATATGTAGAATCTTGATTTGAGAGGAATACAAGGCACTTCAATAATAAGCATAAGATTTAGAGGTTGATATGTTCAAAATATTTTTAGGAACCAATAAATTGGCCATTGTATATATATCATAGCTTTGGTATGACAAGGAATTAAGATATGGGTAAAGCCAGTTTGTGGTAGGATTTTAATGCAAGCTGAGTTGATCCTGCATGGCAGTAAACCTCAACCCTCAGCAGAAGAAGTAGAGACAAAGTTGGAGTTATTTTCTCTCAGAGTGTGCATATAAACCTCAAATGTGTTAAAGGAAACAAGTCAGAACTCTGCCGATAGCAATGGCTGCCCTTTGGATATTAGTGAATGAGGTAAAAAATAAATCATAATACTGCATTCCAAAACTACTTATTCAAGTAACACTACCGCCATGATAATATAATCCCAATTTTGTCCTAAATGGCATTAGACATTTCTGATTTCCTGGGAACGATATCCATATAAAACACATGACATCCATTTTACAGTTTGAAATCTTGATCCCACAGAAGCAGTCTAGTGCTTGGGCTAAGTGGGTGTTACTTTCCTCACTTTGTCATTATCTTATTTCAAGAAGGCTCTAGAGACAATCCCTGACATCTCCATGCTTTGACTTCCATCTGTGTGAAATGAAATAATGACTGTCTCCTTTCTACCTCATCAAAATCAATGAGCAACAAAAGCACATTAAAATCAGGGACGCAGGAAGGATTTGAAGGAAATAGCTTCTGTCCACTGTCATTAAAGACAAAACAAAATTTAGCCATCCTTTCTCAACTGGGGTTCCATGAGATAATTACACCCTACAGACTGTAAATTGAATGATTCTTTTTCAATTCTCCCAAGGATGTTGTAAAGCTGGTACCATTCTGAATGCATAGGCCAGGAATTAATTCATTGCATAACGGTAGATGCCTTAGATCATTAGCGCTGAATTTTCTTGTGAACTCAGGATAAGAAGAGTTGACACTGTATGTTATACACAAATTAAGCTAGGGTATTTGATGTTGTTTTATTTAAGAAAAAAGTGCTCTATGTTCGTGGCCCTGTAGATCCAAAGCCTCACCATAGTCTAAAGAAAAATAAAATAACCTGGAGTAATGCTAAAATGAATGGCCCATAAATTTAGGGATGTTACATAGAAGTACCAAAGAAGGAAGAAAAAGAGTAAATGCTGCCATACTTTACTGTTTACAAAATGTTTATTGAAGAGAATTTCTGACTTAATACCTAATATTTATGTAGCTTATTTAAAATTCTACAAAATGTGCTTCTGCAAGACAAACATTTCTCTTCCTGATTTAGAGATGAGGACAATGAGACCCAGGAAAAATAACCTTCCTAACATCTAAAGCTGGTGTGAAGCAGAGGCTCAATTTCAAGTAAGTTTAATTACAAGAGAAAGCGGCTCCTTTTGTAGCCATTTAATTTCACAAAAGCCCCTCAAAGTAGGATTAATGTTCATGGCGGATGAGAAAACGATTTCAGGGGAGTAACCAGTGTCTGGCCCCAAAGCTCAGTGCTATCAAGTTTCTGACTACAAATCTTATATAACCTGCCAAGCCATGGCTGAGAGAAAAAGCACAAAGTAGACCAAAATGGCTGCTCTGGGTTGAAGTGTGCTCTTGGGAAAGTTTACAATCTCCCAAATTTCAGAACATGACCTAATTTGTAGATGGGGGTCTTTATAGAGGTCATTAGGTGGGCTCTAATCCAATATAACTGGCATCCGTATAAGAAGAGGAAATTTGGATACAGACACACACAGAGGGAAGACAATGTAAAGACAGAGAGAAGATGGCCATCTACAAGCCAAGGAGAGAGGCCTGGAACAGATCCTTCCCTAACAGCCCTCAGAAGAGACCAGCCCTGCTGACACCTTGGACTTCCAGCCTCTAGAACTTTGAGACAATTTCTGTTGTTTAAGCCATTTGGTTTGTGGTACTATGTCATGGCAGCCCTAGAAAACTGACCAAAACGGAATTAAAATTAAAAAGTTATTGGTTCAAAATCCAAAAACCAGTTTAAGTGCAAAATGAATTTTTCTGTAAATTTGTAACATACATGCTTCTGAGGCTATTAAAGCTTAAAAATGCACTAAGTCTTTTAGAACACCTTTTCTAAGGAAATAAAATTAAATCTCATTATTGTTTTGGTTAAAAAAATATGGATCTACACTATCTATTATAGGGTTAAGTATTTTGACGTATTTACTCTACGGTAAATGCTAACATACATGTTTTATAGTGATATTCTGATTCTTCAAAAATTATAATTACACATCATATGAGTAACTAAATATGTGTAATATTATGGAATGCCTATATATTTAAATTTTAGCAGGTTCTCATTAGTTTATTAATCAATATGTATCCCTTTAGGGAGATACATTAAACAGTTCTATTTTCAAATTGTCTACTTAATTCCACAAATGTAATTCTACATACTGTATCAAGAATCTAACGTAGTGATTATTTATAATTTTAAAACTTAAATAAACTGAACATTCTCCTTTTTCCAAGTAACTGTATACTTTTTAGCAAGAAGATACTATCTTCTAACCTCATTATATTCCGAGTTCCATGGCACCTTTTAATTGATAAGAGCACAATACAGTTATTTTTGAAGGACAGGACGATAACAAAATGATAATGAATAAGATCTATTTCATCTGATGTTTTCTGGGATGGTCTTTCCATAGGTTCATTAATAAAAGAGACGCATGGAAAAATGCCCAATAAGTGTTAGGTAATGCAATTATTATTATTATTAAATCAATTTGTTAAAGTAGTTCATGTTCAAGTTAGTATTAAATATAAAAAGACTAAGAATTATACTGTTCAGTGGATAGTACACTATTTTTAATTAATTATATTTGTTTTTTCTGTCCAAATGTTTGAAAATTATATATGTACTTGAGAATATGTCCTAGGTATGAGTCCCTTAATTAATTTTGCCAAAGAGGTGATAGCTTTTTCAACCAATATGTCCAAGTACATTTTTTTTAATTCACCTATTTCATTCATCCTCCTCACCCTTCTCCTCTCTAGCAACCACCTGTATGTTCTCATAGCTATGCTTCTTATGAATGTTAGTATTCCAAAATGCTGAAACTGAGAAATCCTTAGCGTGCATGCGTATGTTTCATGGGGGGTGCTTAGCCTGGTTGATGGAGTGATCACTGCGATACTTAATGGCAATATATATCTCCCTTTGATGTCTGTGTGAGCTTGAAAAACGCAATGGCCTTTCAGGTGATTGTTCTTGGTGGCCCGGCTTCCCACTAGAAAAAAATGATTTTATTTGGTACAAATAAAGTAGAAAATAAGGTAGAAAATGGTACTATACTTTCTTGCTAACAGAACTAGGAAATTATAAATTTTGAAAATGTGACAAGCTTCACTTTTATTTCTAGTGAGTAACACAGTTTTTTTTATGTTTTACTTCATGAATGAATCATTTAATGTTTAGTCCTTTTTCACTAAAAGGGTTTATAATTTGGAAAAACAAAGGCATCCAGCTTTTACATCTCCGGTGTCAGCCGTTGCTTGTAGGATGAAACTTCAGGTAGGAAAGTAAAAAAGAAAAGACAGAAGCTGATTTCATTTATTTGCCGAAGAAGCAAGTGATCTTAGATTTAAAGGATTTAAGCTATAAGCTCTTAATAAATGGAGATAAATATAGCTGTTCTTTCTATCCCAATAAGGCAAATATGCAATTATCAAGTTATTGAATATATGTGGATAGGAAACAGTAACTTTAAGATGCTAGCTGTAAAAAGTGTCCAAGAAACTTTAGCAGAATTAAAAGAAAAAAACAAAAAAACAAGAAACACTAGTGGTTAAAGAATAATCTAGTAAAGCATATTGTCACTGACAAACTTAAAATTGTAAGACTTCTATCTTTTTCACCATCAATGACATTTCTTTGCATGGCTCTTTTCATAAAACTACGTGTCACATGATATTGTTACAGTTTGTAATGACTATGGATGGAGAGGCCAATCAAACTATAGGAGAAGGGAGATCAATCAGGATGCTGGAGTAAGAGGACATGGAGCTCACCTCCTCCCACGAACACAGCAAAAATATATCTACATGTGGAACCATTCTCACTGAAAACAAACTGGAAACTGGCAGAAGGACTTCTATACAAGAAAGGCTGTATGAAAGATACACAAGTAATTGGGTAGGAAGGAAAGGAAAGCGATTGGGTTGCCCTGGGAGAGGACTCAGAGGAAAAGGAGGATTCACGGGTGGACATGTGCCCTGGGTAGTGAGGGGTGAGAGCCACAGAATGGGTACCCCAGTCTTGGCATCCTATGTGGGTAGTCAAGCCCCACTGGCGGGTGGGAGGACCGCTGGAACCAACAAGGGTCTATGGGAAGCCAGGGCTCTGCTCATGAGTTGCACACATGCACAGTCTTGACCGTGAGGCAGGGTGGACAGAGGTCTGCTCTACTGGCTGCCAGGTTTCCAGCTACCACCTCAGTACACCCCCAGTCCAATCCAAATGAACACTCCATTCCCGCTCATGCCACATCACAGTGCAGCACAGGATCTGGGAGCCATGACCAGGGAGGAGACTCCACTGTGGGATGCAAACAGGACCTGATCCCAGGACAGAGTCTGAAGGAGCGGATGGTCAGTGGCCGTTGTTGGTGCTTATTCAAGCAGCACATTAGAAGCAGACCAGCTCTCTGATGACGGCCGCTCCACCACAGCTCATCTGCTGATAAATGAGGAGAGACCATGTGGACCCCACCTGCCCTGTGGTGTGGCTCCACAATAGGACAGGGATAGCAGAGGCTGGGGGAAGTGATCAGCTGTAAGGGACATAGGAGACCTGAACCCGAGGCTGTGTCTGCACAGAGCAAGAGAAACAGTTTCCTTCCTGAAGAACAAAATAGATATCCAGGTACAGGAAACACAGAGGGTCCCAAACAAGATGAACCCAAATGGACGCACACCAAGACACATCATAATTAAAATGGTAATACTTAAGTGAAAGAGAGAATTCTAAAGGCAGCAAGAGGAAAACAGAGTCATATACAAGGAACCCCCATAACGTTATCAACTGGTTTCTCTGCAGAAACTCTGTAGGCCAGAAGGGAGTGTCATGATATATTCAAAGTGCTGAGAGGGAAAAATTTTCAACCTAGGATACTCTACCCAGTGAGATTACCACTTAGAATAGAAAGAGGAATAAAGAACTTCTCAGAAAAGCAAAATCTAAGAGTTCATCAATATTAAACCTACCCTCAAAGAAGTGTTAAAGGATCTTCTCTAATTGGAAAAGGAGTAAGAATCTATAGAAAGGGAAAGTCCCACTAGGAAAGGCAAATAACATATTATAGACTGAGGATCAACATAGGCAGAACACTCTTTGACAAAATCGTAGCAATACTTTTTTTTGGATCTGTCTCCTAAGGCAAAGGAAACAAAAGCAAAAATATACAAATAGGACCTAATTAAACTTAAAAGCTTTTGCACAGCAAAGGAAACCATCAACAAAACAAAAAGACAACCTATGGAATGGGAGAAAATATTTGCAAATAATATGACCAACAAGGGGTTAATATTCAAGACGTATAAAGAGCTCATACAACTCATTATCAAAAAACCAAACAACCCAATGAAAATATGGGCAAAAGACCTGAATAGACATTTTTCCAGAGACATACAGATGACAACAGGTACATGAAAAGATGTTCAACATCGCTAATTATAAGAGAAATGCAAATCAAAACTACAATGAGATACCACCTCACATGTCAGAATGGCTGTCATCAAAAAGTTTACAAATAACACATGTTGGTGAGGATGTGGAGAAAAGGGAACCTTTGTACACTGTTGGTGGGAATGTACATTGGTGCAGCCACTATGAAAAAGAGTATGGAGTTTCCTCAAAAAGCTAAAAATGGTTACCATATTATACAGCAATTCCACTCCTGAGTATATATCCAGGAAAAAAACCAATTTGAAAAGATAAATGCACCCCAATGTTCATACCAACGCTATTTATAATAGCCAAGATATGGAAGCAACTCAAATGTCCATCAACAGACAAGTGAATAAAGGAGATACACACAAACACACACACACACAGAGGAATATTACTCAGCTATAAGAAAGAATGAGATTCTGCCATTTCCAGCAACATGGATGTACCTAGAGAATATTATGCTTAGTGGAATAAGTCAGACAGAGAAATACAAATACTCTGTGATATCACTTATATGTAGAATATAAAAAATAAAACAAATGAATGTATATGCAAAATAGAAACAGAATTACAGATATAGAAAAAAAACCTAGTGATTACCAGTGAGGAAAGGGAAGGGGGGAGGGACAAGATAGGGGTGTGGGATAAAGAGCTACAAATTACTATGTATAAAACAGGTAAGCAACAAAGATATATTGTACAGCACAAGGAAATTACACCATTATCTTATAATAACTTTTAATGGAGTATAATCTGTAAAAATACTGAATCACTATGCTGCACACCTGAAACTAATATAATACTGTAAATGAACTATACTTCAACAGAAAAAAAGAATTATAGGAGAAATGCTCCTTCATAGGATTTTAAACCCCAAAGTTACTACACAAAAATTGGCAGGTGCAAGGTTAGCTGAAAAGAGCTAAAATAGATCTCCTAAAGATTTACAATCCTAAGATCATATAGCTAATCACTCACTGCAAATCTCATTTACACAGAATTATACAGACAAGTAATAATACTATTAACAATAATCATGGTACAAGGAAAATAAATGAAAAGATAAAGGTTTCTCAAAAAAAAATGGAAAAAGGAAACCTAAGGACAAAATAATTTTAAAGATCACTAAATTCTGCCACTGTAGTGGAAGAAGAGAGAAGCAATGACAAAGTTTGAGTTTTAAATATCTTTGCAAAGTAGCATAAGAGTGGGAACATTTTCCATTTATCCCTTTCTTCTCTAGTTAGCTATAAACCATGGTCTCAGATGCACCATTAACAAACGAATCAGAGGGTCAAATAAACCCAGATGCACAATTTAAGTACATGAAAAATACCTACCAGGGGCAAAAAGTGAGTAGGAAGAATAAGACTGAAGACTATATCCAACTATTTTAATGTCCTAAACTATAGACGTTTAGGGAATATCTATGTCTGCCTGCCTGTCTGCCTATCTATCTATCTATCTATCTATCTATCTATCTATCTATCTATCTATCTATAACTCTATAGTAAAATCTCTGAGGAAAGCTTTCTCAAGCTGAATTAAATATATCAGTGTAATTCACAGTTATACTTTTTTGGCATTCGCTAGAACTTTACCACCTCAAATCTTCATTGAGGCAAGAGAGATTTAGGTTTAAGCACTAAAATGAGATTGACTTTCAGAATTTTATTTTCCTGCTGAGAGTACAAAATAAGCACCATTACTCTTGGGACTATCAGTAAAACTGTATATATTACTTTCATGGGAATTCTTAAACCCTTAGAGAAATCAGCTATGTTGACAGATATATATTTACTATCAAAATAATAACTGCTCCTTAGCATAAATCATTTATTATTTTTCTAATTTAATCCAATTCCTTGCATTTTCCTTAAATATACTATTAAATAAATAATTTGCTCCTCAACAGCATTTCTCTGGCATGGAGGAAAGAAAGCCATACAGACTAACCTATCATGCCTCCAGATGAACACGCTCCTTCAATAGAAAACCTCTTTTAAAATTAATGGCCTGCTACAGCATGATGAGTGTTCAGGAAAGGAAATATTTATGGTTTTTTTCCTAACTTTTGACCCTTGAAATTAAAAGCACTTTCTCCACCTCCTCTGTTCCAGTTAACCCATAGGAAAAATGTCTCTCTTTATGGCAGGGAGAAATTTTTATGATACCCAGAGATACAGCTATATATAAGTGATCCAATACAAAGCTTCCCCTAAAGAGTTGTGTCCCAATGGTGAGAAAAATCACAGAATGCCTTGGGACAAAGGGTCACTGGACTTTGCCACGTACACTTATCCCCAAGCATAAAACAAAGGTTCTTTCCAGAGTGACAATGAAATGCCCGGAAAAGTCGGCTGTCCAATGGGCCTCCATGGTTAATAACCAGCCTGAGGGTTCCGGAATGCTCAAGATCCTGGCCCAGATAGATACACAGATGCCAGCAGGAGGCACCAATCAAATCAGGCTTCCTAGACATTCTGCCAAATAAAGATGGTTCCAGCTAGGTAAGATCTACAGGAGAAAAACATTCTTTCTCTCTGTTTTCACTTGTTATCTTCAAGACAGTAGAGCAGACTGTACCACAATCAAATCACAGAACTCCAGTCATAAATAATAGTGCCAATAACAATGCATTGGTATACTACTATATATTATACATAGTATAAATGCAACATAATAGACAATATAATGCATTGCTATAAATATCATTTTTGTTATAAAGTTAAAAAAGACAGCACACTTGAGAGAGAGAGGTGTTCTCAAAAAAAAAAAAAAAAAAAAAAGGTTGGCAGGCCAGTGAAACTGATTTCAGACTCTGGCCTCTAGAACTGTGGGAGAATAATTTTCTGTTGTTTTAAGCCCCCAAGTTTATAGTAATTTGTAACAACAGCCACGGGTAATTAATACATCATACTTAAATCCTCACTGCTATGATTATATATTGTTTCCAAGTTGCAAATTAAAAAACTGTTTGCAGGCTTCCCTGGTGCCGCAGTGGTTGAGAATCTGCCTGCCAATGCAGGGGACACGGCTTAGAGCCCTGGTCCGGGAAGATCCCCCATGCCGCGGAGCAACTAAGCCCATGTGCCACAACTACTGAGCCTGCGCTCTAGAGCCTGCGAGCCACAGCTATTGAGCCCATGCACCACAACTACTGAAGCCTGCGCGCCTAGAGCCCGCGCTCTGCAACAAGAGAAGCCACCATGAGAAGCCCGCGCACCACAGCGAAGAGTAGACCCCATTCACCGCAACTAGAGAGTCGGCACACAGCAACGAAGACACAACACAGCCAAAAAATAAATTAAAACAAACAAACAAACAAAAAAACTGTTTGCATTAAGTATATAAACAGTGGTTACAGAAAAAACAACCAAATTAACTCCATTTTAAAGACCAAAAAGATTAGGCACCATCTTTTTACAGAATTTTTATGCTTTTGAAAGCATTTCTTTTTTTACTAGGGGATGATCATAAGTTACCACTCTCTAATATGTCAAAGAAAAACTTCTCATCAAAAATGAGACCATAAGCACAAAGACAAGTAATCATACACATTTCATAAAATGCCACAAAACACATTTTCTTTTCTCAAATTCCTTCTTTTAAGTTCACCTATATACAGTAAATTCAAGGCTGAACTATTTTCTCTTGATAATTTATTGTGGGAAAGCTAATGCTTTCTAAATGTCACAGTTTGAGGATTCATTAAAAATTATTGGGGGATTGTTTTTTTAATAATAAAATGCAAATATTAAAAGTGAAGGGAGTGTTAATTACTTGAAAATGTGAAACCATTTGCAGTATTTAAAACAAAATTAAGAACACTCTATAACTCTAATTATTTCAGGAATGAAGTCAAATCTTAGTCCTCCATGTTTGCTGGGCATATGGCATTACATTAGACATGGCACATATGTGAAACATGTTTTTTCTTCTTCCGACTCTACATATTTTACTGTGATGTAAGCCATATGTTTCATTACAAAGGGTGGTATGAAAAGGCTATTGCAAGAGAGGCAAACTCTTGATTCAGAGATCAGTAATATAGAAAGGCCTCTTCATTAAAAACACATTATTGTTTTGCTTCAAGGCATTTACCTTATGTTCCCAGTAACACCCTGACAGTTTAGAGATTAAAAACATCTGGATTTAGGCATTAAGATTTTAGGGATCATGGGTCTGATGCTAAAAATACAGACCATTATGGAATACTCAAAATAATGGGATGTTTGGTGAAGAGAGAGATCATGTGAATAAATTAATATATAATCATTTCATGATTAAACACATCTCATGATTGAGCATGAGGACACATAGGTTAAAAATTTCAGTGCCTATATTATCCCTTGTCAACTAGGCAACCTCTAAGATACTGTTAAGCTACTACGTTAATTTTAGAAGTTAATTTTAGTTGTGTGGTGATGATAAAATAATTATCTAGCTTCCTTTTAGGGCCAAGAGGTAAAATAAAATGCCCTTTGAGCTAAAATTATGAATCTCATGCTCACCAAATGCTAAATAAAATTTAAACGCATGTGTGGGGGTTTAAAGATATCCACAAACTCTTTTCTACTCCTCCCCTCAAGAGATGGGGCACAATTCTACTCCCTTTGAGAGTGGGCTGGACTTAGTGACTCACTTCTAGCAAACAGATTATAAAAGAGGTGATGGGATGACACTTCCAAGATAAAGTTATATAAAGACTATGACTTCGAACTTGGGTGTACATTCAAGTGCTTGCTCTGTCTCTTTCTCTCTCTCTCTCTCTCTCTCTCAAATCACCCTCTCTAGAGGAAGCCAGTCACCATGTTCCAAGGACTCACAGGCAGCCTCTGGAGAGACCCACATGATGAGGAACCAAGGCTTGTTAGCAACACTGTGTGTGAGCTTGGAAGCAGATATTCTTAGTACCACCAACGGCCATGTGAACGCACCTTGAAGCAAATATTCTTCCAGAGAAGCCTTGAGACAGTTGCAGCTCTAAAGTTGCCTTGACTGCAACCTCATGACAGATCTTAAGTCAGAAATACCCAGTTAAGTAACTGCTGATTCACAAAAACTGTGAAATGATAAACGTTGTTTTAAACTATTAAATTTGGGATGATCTGTTACACAGCTGTAACTAACTACTACAACATGTAATAAGAATAAGTTGTGGTTGGGGAGAGTCAGGGCCAGAGAATGAGTTTGGATCTCCAAACCAAGGACTATGACTTTTCAGTTGTAGGATATTGAACAGAATCACATTGCTCCTCAAGGCCTCATTTCTCATCTATACAAGAAAGATGTTAACAAAAATGATTTCTAAGATTCCTTCTGGCCATGAAAATGCAGGACTCTACGCTATAAAGAGGCAACTCTCATGTCCATATAAGAAAAGATGACCACTGGAACTGCCCCGCATTGGCAGCTAGCTGCCTTCCAGGTCCTCTTCATAGAGAAGAGGCAGGATTACCATTGGTGTTGACCGTACCAAGACTTTTCCTGTACTGGATGGGAAATGTAGGTAGATAACATATGATTTCTTTCAACTCTGGTATGCTATATTTCTGACCTAGCTTTCAGAACAAAGGAAAGAGATAATGCCCCTTATCAAACTAAACCAAAACAATCATGTAAATAAGGAAGTTAGGTAGAATATTTCTCTATACTTTTTGAACTGATAATTTCCCTTCTGGGACTCTACCCACAGGTAATTTACATAAAACCCCAAAGATACATGTACATTTACTGCAGCATTTCTCTAACGGCAAAATTATTTTAAAATGAGAATGGCCATCAGTGAGGGTATATTTACTCACGGAAGGGTGGTCATGATTCATCTTAAATGAAAAGAAAAAATTGCAAAAGCTATGTTAGAGATCTCAAACTTAGCTACACATCACCAGAGACTTTAAATTTCTTCTTCTTCTTTTTTTCTTTTTTTAATTCTGATGCTCAGGCCGCTCCAGGCTAATTAAGTCAGAATCTCTAAAGGTGAGACCCAGGCATCAGTATATTTTTAAAGGCTACCAGGTGATTTCAACATACAACCAAAGCTGAGAACCACTTGAGAATGGTCTCATTTGAGTTACTAAAAAAAGAGAAAGAAAAGTCCACTGTTGTATGTAGATTTATCCACATATGTGTGAGTACATTTGTCCATGTATAGAAATAGATCCAAAAGGAAATACATATAACTAAAGACAGTGAGGATTAGGGTGAAAAAAAATTTTACCCTTTAATTTTTTTTTTACAATGACTATATATCACTACAATTTAAAAGGTCAGGGGGAAAGAAATACAAATTTCTCAAATAGTTACAGAGTCTGGAGGAACAAAGACAGTTATTACTATATGGCTTCAATTTGCATCTTTAAAAGTTATTGAAACCCTAAGCTACAAAATGACAAAACATCCAGTTGAAAGGGTGAAAAAAATTGTTTAATTAACACTATAAAAGACTACAGTCTCTCTGATTTTTTTCTTTATAAATTATTTTTCCCTTAGTTCCGATGACGTGAAGGTATCATCTAAAGCCCTACACTGTAACAGAAAAAATAAATAAATAAATAAACCATGCATGGAATCTAGAATCTGGAATAGATATTAGAGATAAGGTATTCTAGCTCTTCTCTTAAGATACATATAAGGAAACTAACATCCACAGAATAAAATAGTTGCTTAATAGTTTGTAAGAGACTAGTACATTGACTTATTCATACTAGTCCAATACTATTCTCCCTGTATAATACTACTGTATAAGAATGATGTGCTGCCCATGTTTCAAGGATATATACATAGCAGGGAGGCACAGGGGAGGGGTTCGTTCAAAAGAACCCAACCTAATCCTTTGCACTAGAATAGGGCCAAATTTTGTCAATGATTTGTGAATCATCCAAGGATAATATATTATGTAATAGGTGAAATATTTAAATCTCCAACACCGGGGAAATTCCTAAAGATGACAAAGTAGGTCTATGTTACAATGTTTACTAAAAATTATATTAGGAAATATTTCTGTGTCTAATATCTGTTTGAGTTCATTCAGAACTTCTTTACTCATCCACTATTTATATACCTTTCTTAGTTTCCTCACAATGCTACAGTTGTATAAACAGTAGTAGTGAGAACTAAATGGAAATTGCAGAAACGTAATTACAGCTGGATGAGAATGTTAAGCGCTCACTCAGAGTTTTAACCTGAGAGTGTTTGGGATGAATAGCATCATCAATCAATATTTATTGAGCATTCGCAGGGTACAAGATTTGGCCTAGGCAGTGACAATAAAGGCACCTGTAGTTGTGTGGATTTCCCTTCTCAAATGTAATGGAAAACTGCCAAAAATCTAACGTGATAGGTAAAAAAAAAATGTGTCCCCCAGAGCTCATTTGAATACAAACTTTAATGGAATAGGTTTTCTTCTAAAAATTAGCTTTCAGTGTGAAAATGAAATAGCTCTACTGTGAGAATACTGATGTCAGAAGGAAAGGAACAGTTTTCTTAAGTTGGTATTCCATCTTAGAAAAGGTTATGGTTTACTTTTTCTTAAAAAAAAAGAAGAAAATTAAAGAACTTTTCCTTATAAATGGTTGAAATTCATATTTTCTTACCTTGAAAAATATATAGAAATACAATCCTAATCCCCCACTCCCAGTTCAAGGATGCCAGTAATGACAAGCTGGTGGATATCCAAAGTGTTAAAAAATGAACTTTCAGATAAATAGAAAATAAGAAGTGGTCTGCAAAATAATGTGCTAAGTTATCTATGACTAAAGCATCTTCAAAGTATCTTCTTAATCTGTCATGATGGTTTAAGAAGAGAAAGAGGACCAACTGTCTATTCTAACCCAGCAAAATAATTAGAAAAAATGACATGATTTCCTCAAATAATAAAGAAATAAGTGCAATGAATTATGTCTATTTTCTATTCAAGGGCAGTTCATTTTCCTATCATAAAATATGATCTCTCTGAACTGTATAATATGGAAGATTTAATGATTATTAGACATCAATCCCTCACTCTAGGAAACTGATGGAGAAGCTTTCACCAAATATAAAATCTTACACTTTAAACTCAAAGAAAACCCAAAGAAAGATATATTTGAATATTTGGTTGATTTTTTTTTAAGTTGAATATTTTCATGGAAATATATATTGTACTTTTAAAATAGTGTATATTCCACTAATTATTTTGATGTAGTCTTTTCCTAAAAAATGTTCATATGTTAATGGGCTAAAATTTTAAGTAAACAAACTCAATTAAAAGGCAAAACAATAGAAATCTGAAAACTATAAGATCTAATCAGTATTCACTGAACTGAATAAAAATTCTCATTGTACACTTCCTTTCATAAGTCTTTATTCTTTAAAAACTCTCTCCATTTCAGCTAGATGCATTGATTTGTATAATGTCTTTTTTCATCAATATCTTCCTAGGTTTTTTTGCAAAATATTTCCCATTATAGGAAAAAAACCAAGAATATACACATATCTGTGTGCGTGTATACACATAATACTAAAGACCATCACTGTACTTTTTGAAATTTTCAGAATGTATAATCAAGTGTTTATTCTTTTAATATATCAACTAGCAGTGCTTTACCTGTCATGATAAAACATGAAATCTATCTTTTCCCATTACTGACAGGTGAGAAGTTTAAGCCAGAGTAGTAAAGTTATACATAGACTTAAAATAAATATTCAGGAAGAGTTAAAGAACTTATGAATTTCCAGTGTAAATATTGTCCCTGATTTGTCACTGGGGAATTTGTGGGGTGGGTCCAGGGATTGGGTATTTGTTTTCCTGTGAAAAATTAATCAAAGTTCCAAGGTCCAAAAGGAGAAAAATAATATCTAGAAGATAATTATGATAGAACCCTCTTCTCAAGTAGCATGTACACATACATATGTTCAATGACAAGCATTCGACCTTTGTTCAGATGATAAAACTAGTAGCCACAGCTGTGAGCTGTGGAAAACTGCCAATTCAGGCATCAGTCATTTCCTATCATCTCCTCATGGACCAGCCCAGCCCCGAGCACCTTGTTCAGAACACCAGGATCTCAGTTTACCAAAACAAGCAAAGCTGGATCATAAACCACATAAATGGGCTGTTCTTCACAGAGTTTCAGCAGTTATACCACATTAGGAAATGTCAGAATGTAAGAATTATTAACCACTGAAAAAAAATATTTATTCCTTCTTGGAAAAACGAACTACAACAACAACCCAATATGATGCAAGAATTATTTCGTTATTCTTTTCCTTATTGTTTCTTTTTCGGATGGTTTATATCACTATGGTTTCAAGTTCGCTAATCTTTTCTTCAACAATGTCTTGTCAAATGTTTACCTCACCCACTATATTTTCATCTCAGACACTGTAGTTTTCAACTCAAGAAGTCCCATCTTGGTCTTCTTAATATTTACATGTTTCTACTTACCTTTCTGAACACAGAATACAGTTTAAAAATTGTTTTAATGTGCTTATCTGCTAACTCTAACATGTGTCAATTCTAGCTCAGTTTCAATTGATTGATTGATTTTTTCTCCTTATCATTATGAGTATTATTTTTCTGCTTCTTTTTATGCCTGATACTTTTTATTGGATATCTGATATCATTAATTTCATTTTGGGGGTGTTGGATATTTTTGTATTCCTATAAAGATTCTGGCTCTTGGTTCTGGGATGTGGTTAAACTTCTTGGAGGTACTTTGATCCTTTTAGGTCTTGCTTTTATGATTCATTAGATGGGATCACCTCAGGATTTAATGTAGAGACAATTTTTCCCTGTTTCTGAAGCAGAATCTTTCTGAGTACTCTACCGGGTACCTCATGAGTGATGGGGCTTTCCTCTCTGGTTGGTAGAAACGGGCACTATTTCCAGTCTTGTGCCAGCTGTGGGGATTGTTTCTTTTAATCTTTTTGAGTGGTTTTCTCTCCAACCTCCCAAAGTTTCCTCACATGCATTAGCTGGTCACCACTCTGCTGAATACTCAACGGGCGACCTCTGAAGATCTCCAGACTTCTCTCTGTGCAGCTATCTCATCTCTGGTCCCTTGTGCTACAAACTCTAGCTGCTTTAGTCTCCTTGGATTCTCAACCCCACTCCCTCAACTCAGGGAATTTGCCAGGTTTCAACAGGGTTCCCTTCTCCCTATGCCATTTCCTAGAAACCCTCTCTCTCAAGGCAGTCAGCTGGAGCACTCAGGGATCATTCTCCTTCACTACCTGACATCCACTGTCTTAAAGACCATTGTTTCATATAGTCTGTGTGTTTTTTGGCTTGTTTCAGGTGGGAGAATAAATCGGTCCCATATCCCACTTGCCCAAAGTGAAAATCAGAATTATCTTCTCACAACTCAATGTAACTCCTCTACCTAAAACACTTCATTGAATTCCCATCATTAAATTAAATTCCAAGCTCCTGACCTAGACTTAGAAAATAACTTCATCATTTCAACCATGTCTACTCTTCTAGCTAATCTTCTGTCATGTGCTTTCAACAACCATACTTCACAAACAAAATAATTTACAGTCTCACATATACACAGTATTCTTTTAGTACATTTGTATATGCTGTTCCCTCTGCCTGGAACTCTCTTCTCTGCCTTGGTAGCTGAAAAAGCCCTATTCATTCAGGAATAATCAACACAAATGCAACCTCTTTGTGAATTCTTCCTTCCCTGACTTACTTGGAGCCACTGTCTTCCCTCTCCTTTGCTCCCACCCAAAGAGGAGTTAGTCAGCCCTCCTCAATGCTCAGAGAAACTTAGCATCCCCGTTCCTACTAGCTGCCCATTACTTTGTACCATAGCTCTATTTTAAACACCTATTTCCCCAGCTATGACCTTGGACGAGCTCCCCAGATACTCAAGTTTTCTTACCTGTAAAGTGGAAATAATACAGGGTATCAAAAATTTGGGGCACACAGGATAAATTTATTTCAACAAGTATGTTAGTTACATCTTCAACTGCTATTTTTGATCTGTTTTTCTTTGTCTTACAGATACCTTTTTCAGATTAAGGTATGCCAATACCTTAAAAGCAATTGGGTCTAACTGCTATTCTGAAAAGTCCTATAATAAAAATACTACAGGGAATGTCCTAAAACAGGAGAGACCTCAGTGCCTTCAGAATGGTGGGAGAATAGAGACCACAGTACAGAGTTGACAAAACCAAGCTGCAGGGAGCCTTAGAGACCACGTAAAGGATTTCATCATTCAACATAAATCCAAGAAGACTACACAAGAGTGAATGTGAAAAATAAC
The DNA here is from genome assembly GCF_965194825.1 of Balaenoptera physalus. Classification (NCBI taxonomy): domain Eukaryota; kingdom Metazoa; phylum Chordata; class Mammalia; order Artiodactyla; family Balaenopteridae; genus Balaenoptera; species Balaenoptera physalus. Next base: position 58,833,020 of record NC_138886.1, read on the forward strand.
TTTAAAGGCAAAAAATATATTAGAGGTGAGCAATAATTGGGTTATTGATTACAGAGATGCTAATTTACATGGTGGTATGTTATCAATTGGAAATACAATGAGTCTAAAGGGAAAATTCCCCCACTCACTGTGTATTGCTGGGGTAGAGAATGGAGGGGAGCAATCTTTGGTAGTGAGTCACGGACAAAAAATTATCAGCACATCTCCATTAGTTGCTATATCCACTGATGCCTTAAATGAAGCAGACACTCTAATGTCTTTAAAAGGAACTTCTAATCAATTGAATATATTGGTCTTTTAAATACATAGCTAGAAAAAAGTCTCTACTACATCACAGCGAACAGCAGAAGGTGAAGCATGATTTTTAAAAAAACATTTAAGGCAAGAGGCTTTTTTTCCTGAGAGGGTCTGTTTAAGCTTTGTTTACTTTCTCAGCAAGAATAAAGGCCTTGGGTGACATTTAATTAAAATGCTCCCTAAGCTTTCATGCTTCCTGAGGCAGTAAGACTGGGGACACTGAGATAGTCTTCTTGCTGTGGACCGTGATGGGAACAAGGATGGATAACTTTGAACTCCCTACACGATGTGTAGAGGAAAGCCATACCCCCGGAAAGGCCAATTAGGTAAGACACCGCACATAATAGGTATGGAATAGATGAACTCTTTGGATTAGGAACAAAAAATTGGAAAGGCCTCAACCACATACTCTTTCTATTAACTCAATTATAAACCATTAATTTCTAAAATGAAATAATCTGTAGGAGTGAAGGATTGTATCAGTGGCATTAACTTTTATGCACACAAATAGTATGCCATTTAGACGGCACAATTCCAAATCCCAGTAGTAGCCAAAATTCATGGAGACTGAATTTGAAAATGATTGAAATGTTGAAAATTATGAGTTAAAACAAAAGAAATGAAGTTATGGTTTTGTGAGAGTTCTGTCTTGTTTCCTTTTGTTTACTTAAAGGCAGACAATAGCAAATGTTTACAGAGACCATCACAGGGTTTCCTTCGTTCACCAACTACAGAACTAAAGAAGCTCTGATGGAAGATGAGAAGGACTGCACCTTGATTTGGGGACAGTGTTATAGTAAGATCACACCCTGGGTGAGCCATGAAACTATGTTTGCTATGGGTAAAATGGGATGTTGCTAAAATTAAATGAGATACTACAGGCAACAAGCATTCAACAAAATAGTAGCAATGATGGTGATGGTCCAAGGTGCTCTGTAAGACTATTCTAGCAGCAGTATATGCAATATCCACAAAGCAGAACACATGGGAGGCAGGGACCCCAGTTAGGGAGAGATGTGTTTAAAATGTTAGAACAGGCTTTTATTTTTTTTTAAGTAAGTCCTACCCTTTAAATTATCATTTCAACTTTCTTGTTAAATCAATATGTTTAAGAATTAAATTTAAACAGAAGTATTGCCCAACTGGCTAACAAATTAACACATTTGTCCTTTATATTTCCTTCTGGGGAAAAACAGGCATTAAAGGGAAAATGACTTCAGTGCAGAATAGTAGTAATTAATTAACAGCAAGACATTTTTACGAAACCTTGCAAACAGTTGACATGCCTCCTTCCCCAAATGTGTAAAGAAAGATAATTTTGTTGATTTTGTTTTCTGTGGAAAGACATTCTATAACTCAGAAAAGATACTAGAGCTGGTGTTTTTGTTTTTTAATATACCTAAAACTGCCCTGAGAACGTGTTTCCTGTTGTGAGCATGACATACTTTGATTTTTGTAAGTCATTTCAGCACTTAGAAATCTTACATAAACTATGCATCTATAATCATCAGTAGTATAAACATCAGTGGTAAAAGAGAGATGATCATAAATTAAATTTTATTGCAATCCTATTTACTACACTTGCTGATTTATGTAGTCCTACATCCATTTAACCTACGATATGGTCTGACAGGACCTAATTTTAATGACTGGATTCAAGGATAGTGTATAACTCTTACTTTTTATTCAATTGTCATCTTGTATAAAATACTTCCCACAACTTATCACGAAAACATCCTCAATGTGAACTACGATAGAAAAAAGAACTCTGAGGCTATCCTGAAGTACTGACCAGTCCACAGAGGATCTTAGAGAACAAAGCTTTCAAAATAAAAGATGATGACTCTGATTTGGTTACTTGCTTTCTCAGAAGAAGTAATTCAGAGAGGCTCTCAGATTTGAAACCACTATATCCTCTGTGGTAACACCTTGCATTTCCCTCTTAAAGTTTCATTCCACTTTTTAGTGTTTACATGCTTTTGTTTCTATTCACATATATACACATACACACATATACACACACACTCTAATTCTAGGCCAGCTTGACAGACACAGGCTAAACCACTCAAGCTGATGTTCAATGTGTAACATTTTTGGCCACAATAAGCCAAATCAGTAATAAAAAGTATTCCCTGCTTAAAACCTGAGATAATTTGCCTTTTTATTATATCTTTGAAACATCAAGTTCCTTCCCATTTTTAGCCTGGCCAATATCTGTTATATTCCACATAGCTCATTCCCCTTTGACTGCTGAGGTGCGCCCCTCCCCTTTGGATAATACAGTGACAGTATCTGGACAGCTTACTAACCCCAAACCTGCCCAACACTGAAGCAGCCCCTATGCTGCAAGATCACTGGTCTCCTTTTATTCTCACCCTCACCCTAGATCCTGTGCCATGATTTCCCAGCCCCAAAGGGCCAACTCTGCTTTGTTAATGAAAGTACCACAGAACACCCAGAAGATGTTTATTCCATTGTTCACCTGAGTTTATACTTCAGCCCGTTGCACTGAGAACAGAAAGAAAATCTGTGCTTAGAAAGAAGATCAGCAGTACTACAGCTGGGAGGCCATGGCATGTAGTGGCTACATAGACTCACCCAGCCTGGGTTTGTGCCACTTACCACTCTGGGACCTTGGGTTCAATACTCATCCTTTCTGATGCTCAGATTTATCACAGAAAAGTGGAGATAATACAATACAGAGCTCAGAGAGTTGCTCAGTGGATCAAATGAGGTGATGCAGGTAAACAATTTACCATGGTGCTTGGCCCATGGCAAAAGCTATTTTATTACCACCACCACCAACAAAAATACTACCTTTCAAGACGAAGGTAAAATGCAACAAATGTGATTCTTTATATACCTTCACTCCAAATTCTTTAAAAATATCTGTATGATCCACTCAGAAATGGAAAACTAAAGGAGAAGGTGACAAGGAAGAGACGGTCCAAGGTAAAGGTATTAAGTAAGAGGAGAACCAGCCCCTTTATACCCAGACTCAAAGCAATCTACCCACATTTCACAATAGGAGATAGATAGATAGTTAGATAGATAGATAGATGATAGATAGATAGGTAGGAGGGAGGGAGGGAGGAATTGTGGGGAACTACTTAAGTACTGCTTCACTACTTAAAGTGAAGCAACTTTAATTCATTCTGCCTTTTCTTTATACACAGTGTCTAGTGCTATTCTTTTCTGAGCCTCTTATACCTTCAACCAAGGCAACCATGGCCTTCCTCAACCTTTCCTTTGGGAACTAACACATCTCCACCCAGCCATCTCTCAGCCCTTCCAGCCTCGCAGGTCTTCAGGGCAGATCAGCATGCTGACAGGGGGAGAAGGCAGGAGGCAAAAAGAGCCAAAAAAGAATGTACATTCCCAGGGTAAACTTTCCTCCTCTATTTAGGGATAATTTAGAGCTAGCATTCACCAGCCAAGGAGTGCCAAACACACCATTACAACTACAAGTAACATTACCAAGCCCCTCCTCGCCACACACACACATATACACATCTCAAGATGCCACTCTCTCCTCAGTTACTTCAAGCTTTCCATTTAATCAGCACAGTAAACAAGCTTCTGTGCCTCAGGCTGGCGTTCCACAAACTCAGCCAGATCCCAGGGTTTTGTGAAGGCTGCAGTCAGCAGGGCTCGAGAAGGCATATTTGCTCACACATTATGTTGATGATTCTTTTTTTGTCCTAGGGATACTACTTGGACAGTGGGTACGATCAACAAGAGATGCCATTTATCTCATAAACGCTTTCATTTCATTGGATTCTGATTAGCTGTGGTAACCAGGTGAACTAGTAACTACTATTATTGACTGTAACATTCTTTGAATCTCACCCCACGATGTAACATCAAAAGCCTAGTTGGGGAGAGTTCAAGTGTCAAATATTCTGTCTTAAGCCTCCTGTGCTCCAGTTCTGGGAGTATCTGGAAAATATCTCCCTTCTGGGGGAAAAACTAAAACAGCATCTTCCAAATAAATGGAAATAAAACTACTCTAAATTCACTAGGTCATAACTGTCGACATAAAATTATGAAGTATAATACTCGGTGTTCAGTAAAAACTCTAGACGATTATTCCACCACACCAGATCAGACCATCTATTCAAGAGGATCTCCTTTGATAACTTTAGGGACTGTTTCAAGTCCATCCTTCTCCCCTTGAGATGACAAGCAAACATGTAAAAACACTCCTTAGGCATCAATTCTGAGCGCCACGCTGCGCTAGGCACGGTAGGGGACAGCAAAGAATTAGAAGATTGTTGCTGGACTCGGGTTTACAGTCTAGTCAGGAGCCTGCTGACCTGCCGTGGGACGGGGTGATGGCCCCCTCAGACACTGAGGCGATTAACTTTTGCAACACTGGAAGAAGAAGGTCCCGGAGGTGCCCCAAGACGACATGTCCACGGCAGCTCCTACTGATGCCGGGTGCTTTTTTCCTTTACAGGAGGTACCTACAGTTACTTCATAGTCAGGTGGGCACCTCAGGGTCAATCCCTAGAAAGACTTACTAGAATCTTCGGCAAGGCCTTAAGATCCACCTTGAATGAACATGAATAATCATGTCTGACCGTTAAGGCCAAGATATACTGTATTCCCAAGAAGCCTGAGGTAAGTAAATAGAAACAAGTAAAGCATCCTTAAAACCCAGTTGATAGATGCCAGAAAAGGAAGGAGACCATGCCAAAACTAAGCTCGGAAGTGGCTGGATACATATCAATTCCTGAGCTATGTTTGCTTACAGGAGCTCCCCGCTTGCTCTTGCACATCACAGACTTGTTATTGATCCACTGTGGTCAGATATTGTAAGTATAAATTAACCTGCTCCAGTGAAAAATGCCCACGGGAGCCATTTCACTCTGAAGAAATCTTCTCTAGGTTTAACTGTAATTACTAGAAGAATTCAATGGGAGGGTGCGGGGTGGTTGGCTCTGATTTCCCCAATCACTTTTTACAGTCCCTGATTAAAAGATTCTGTAGTATATGACCAGCCCAATGCTTTGCCCTGGCATACCTTCAGACTGAAGGAACGGCACAGGAAGTACAATTTACTGCCAGCAGCTGGCAATCAGCTGTCAAGAGGGGCATTGTTCATCTAAAGAATCTCAGGGGTTAATAAGGGGCTGCTTTTTTTTTTTTTTTTTTTTTTTTAAGAAAGAAGTGGAAAATTTTATTCGAGTCAAATTTGAGGATTTTAACCTGGGAAGAACTTCTCAGAAAGCTCTGAGAATTCTTCCACCCATTAGAAGTCAAGGCACAGTCAAGGTTTTTGAGACAGAGGGCTGTACATCAACTGACATTATTTATTTATTTATTTATTTATTTTATTTTATTTCACTTGGCTGCCCCGCGCGGCTCGCAGGATCTCCCCAACCAGGGATCGAACCCAGGCCCCTGCCGTGAAAATGCGGAGTCCTAACCACTGGATCTCCAGGGAATTCCCTTCCAATGACATACCATTGACAGTTTTACATAATCCAGATCTAAGCACAGTCGTGGTGGGCCATGTGAGCGCTTACAAGATCAAGAAGGAATGTTATCTTTTAAGGAGTTGTCTTGTTGATGCTGGGAGAATGTTACTCTTTATGGTTGAGCAGGTATTTCTGCTGATGCGGAGCTTTGGTGGATGCCTAATGCAGATACACAATGCACAGTGAGGGGAGAGAGGAGGCCAATGGGCAGAGAAGAATTTTTTTATGTTTAAATTTTTCTTGTCTTGCCATAAAATATGAATTTTATTTCACACTGGTAAACAATCATGATCATCTCTTTCTCATTAAATATTGCATTGCTGATACATTTACTTAGTTTGTCATCTGCCAGCGCCCACTTGCACACAGGCTATGGCAAGAGCCTAAATGTTATTACCAGTTTATGGAGAATCCTGAAACTGATGATATTTTATCCTAAGTTTTTCTGAAATCGCAAAAAGAACAGTTTTTGACTGTCTGTGATCTAGTTCTTTAATCCACTTTACACAACTTCAGTGTTTAGCAGAAGCGAGATAACTATTTGGCATATCACATTTTAAAGATTTTTTTTTTTTGATATGGACCATTTTCAAAGTCTTTATTGAATTTATTACAGTACTGCTTCCGTTTTATGCCTTGATCCCTTGGTCCCGAGGCATGTGGGATCCCAGCTCCCGGACCAGGGATCGAACCCTCATACCCTGCACTGGAAGGCAGTCTCAACCACTGGACCGCCAGGGAAGTCCCTCAAATTTTAATCGTTTATTTTTCAATGATCCGACCTTGTCACGTGGTGGGTGAGGACGTTTTACCCACTTCTCACCAGCACATCCTGAGAGGGAGCTGCGCCTGGACTGGTCTGTCTGACCCTGTCTGAGCTGGGGAAGAAACGGAGATCGGGGAGGGGCACAGTGGAAACCAAAAGGAAAGACGGGTGGTTCTCATTCTAAGGGGCTGCTTTTTAATTGACTTTGGTGATTCCTCTGGAAGGCTTAGAGGTCGTCTCTGAAGCCCAGGGTCAGGTATCTGCTTTCATCCATATAAGTTAAATTTACCAGTTCCAAGGAAAATATCCTTAGGAGATAAAGGTATTAAGTGAAAGAAGGGAGACATGGTCAGGAGAGCTGCATCTTAGCTGAGGAAAAGATATGTCAAAATATTTACCAGGAATGAAAGGCATGTTTTTAAAACGAGAGTACAACGAATTAGTATAGAAAAATAGGGGAAAACTATTACACAAAGCACTGAAAGGAAGGAATAGTTAACCTCTATATTTTGCTACCAATTTCTAAACTTTTAAAGGTCACACAGAGCACTATGCTAATATTTTGCAATAATGGACTCCAGGGCAGGGCTTTAATTAAATGAATTCCAGAGCTCTCTGAATCTTAATCAGACTGTGCAGGGGATGTGGGAAGGTCAGGCTGGAGAGCAAATGATGCAAACTATACTTACACATTACACCAAGCACCCTTTCCCAAAAGACGTTTAGCGCTCTATCTTTAATGTCCTAAGAATTTCTGACAAGGTGAAAGGACTTTCCACTTCACTCTGTATGTCTAACAGGCCCAGCAAGTATGTCAGGCCCATGGTCAGTCCAGGAGACTTTCCAGTAAGTCATTTTATTTAAAAGTATGGTGTTTGCAGCCAACATTCTGGATTTCTTTGAATAATATGGCCAAGGCATACCCAATACACTCCTTTCAAGGACAAATATGAAAAGAACCCTCAACCTATCGAGCGCTGAGACAGGCATGCACAACAACAGAAAGACTTTATACTTCCCTTCATATAAAATCCAACAGCCCACATAGTCAGAAAATCATCTCCAAATCTGTAAACAGTGACATTTTACCTCAAAATAAGTTTCCCCTCTAACCCTTGCATATTTTTCTCTAGCCAAGTAAATCTTACCTATCCTAACAACAAAGGGAAATGTTCATAAAGGAATCCCTTTTAAAATCAGGACACAAAACAGTACTTACAAAATGATTGTAGTTATGTATTTGTACTCTGACATTCAGAAATGAACGTAGAATGACATAAGTAGAGCCTAATCATGTATTATATTAATTATTCCCCACAAAGTTAAAGGCTTCTCCTAGTGTTAGTAATCTTCCGGATATCATAAGGCCACTGGTGTTTCCAGTGAAGATCCAACTGAGAGTTGCTACTGCTTATTTTGCTGTGTTCTAGGTTCTGTGGTAAAACTTGATACGCACTCTTTCATTTTATCTCCTAGGAACTACTCTGTGAGGTAAGTACTATTATTTAGCCCCACTTTACAGATTAGGAAACTAAGGCTTGCTGAAGTTAACTTGCCTAGGATGACACAATGGCAGAGCTGGGAATTTAGTCTCACCACACCAGAGTCATTCCGACACTGCCTCCAGGTGAAGTCTACTACTGCTTGAGTGGCCACTGGCTTGGTTTCTTACACTGTTAAGGTGACAAATGACTCCATGCCATTTTAACACTGCAGTACTGGTCTGATGACTGGGTTATACTGCCATAGGCTTTTCACCTATATTTTATTCCTCTAGAAATTCTCAGGGCAGGAGAGCAGGTAAAGGAGACATATTACTATCCAAAAAAAGAAAAAGAAAAATCTCAAGAATCAAGACACTTCAATATTTATGCGAAACCATCAGTGCTATACAGCCTAATATACTTTAAGATTTTGATTTTATTCACATGTCCTGCTGCCTTGGTATTTCACCAAAGGTTTGTGTGCCTGACCTCTAATGATGATTCTTTATATATCTTCATGCTTTCTTATTGGGGCTGTAAAACAGTGAATTAGCGACAAATCCCAGACTCTTTGCCCCTTCAGCCCTTGGAGTTTAACTCCTCTCACATTACAGTATTTATTGAATTTCCCAGCCAAACGGTGTTCTGCTCCATAAAATTCTGACAAGTGGCCTCTGCCAAGCTAATAATGGCTTCATTCTGCTGAAATAAACTTATTTCACTGCGGCAAACAAAACGACAGGACCTGGAAAGGTTATTTTTAACTGGGTAATGACTCAGTCCCAACCAAGAATTTCTCTCAAGGTTCCCCATTTTAAATAAGTTACTTTTCTTAAATATAAATCTATGCTATGATGTGTGCTCTTGTCTGTCAATTTTTCACTGCGAAGGAAAAGCAGATGTTGTCATTGCTTAAGGTATTTGATTCCATCATTAAACAATTTGGTCCACTTATTAACTATCCCCAAGGATCCGAGCATAGAGAAATCTCCCAGAGAGACAAGATGGCATAAAGAAGCAAAGTCCCTTTAAAGCAGAATCTGGTTTTACTGGATTTTTTTCTTTTAATTAAACAGCATCAAAAACTTTTCATCCTGCAAAACTTTCAGAGCGTGCCTCTGAGAAATAGCTTTCTTATCTCCCTGTTTTTAAAGCGTGAGTAAATTTTGCCAAGATTGCTTAGCCCATTTACCAAATAAAGGTATGCCAAGATAAATTTATCTATATCCACATTAGTTAACATTTCCCTCCGGTATCTTAAACGCTCCATACCAAAAATGTCGACTTCTAAAAAAGTTTGAAAAGCAAAACAGACTTAAATTTTTCTCCATCCGGCCTCAATGTTTTATAGCTATCATCCACATCTCTTTATCTTGCACTGCAAGCCTCGCAAAAATAAACAAATGAACACACAGGAACAACTGCTACGATAAGGTCAAATTTTTCTTCAAGTTTCAAATGATCAGGGACTCCGAAAGCACCATTACAACAGCTGGGATCTTGTACCAACATGCTACACCCTGCCAGTCCTGCCTTCTGAGACTAATAAAAGAGAAAACCCTTGACAGCTAACAGCTGGGCTCCTTATGAAGCTGTTCAATAGAAACAACTAGCCTCCCACAGCCCACCAAAAATAAGGGCTGGGTGCCTAGACACAGAAATGCACAGGGAAAGAGCTTTGGTAAGGGGGAGTACATATTTCAAAGAGAATGAAATGAGATGACAATGAATAACAGGAAAAAGCTAATCAATGGAAGAGACACCCTGTCATATTCAAATCTGGCATAGTCACCAAAGATGTAGGAGTTTCAGAGCTGACTGTATTGTCACCTTGATTAGTGCAAAAGGAATCATGCAGGCGTTTTAATCCAGCCGGGATCTCTGACTTATATTACACACTGCTAGCTACAAATGGAGGCAAACAACGGCCTCTTCAGTAAATTCATGTAGTCATGGCTCTGTCCAAACCACAAGAAGCATCCTGAATACCCTTCTAGTGACCTATAGTTTGTATTCACACTTGCAGTAAAAGGAACTAATCTGAATGGACTTACCATTGCTTCCTGCAACCTTCTCTGCCTCCATATTAAAGTCCTTCATCAGCTGGGCTTTGGCTACCAGCGTCAGCTCCCCCAGTCAAAGCCCTGTCACAGTATTACTGTCATTTGGCTTAATGAATGAAGTGGCATAAGATAAAACCTCACTGAAACAGGATAAGGTTAAGAAAAATAAACAAGGGGTGGTCATGCTGGAATTTGATTAAATTACCGACAAGCCCTTCAAGTTCAGAGAGTTAAGGTAAAGCTTCCCACTAGGTTAGTTGAGGTTATAGTCAATACAGGGATGATACAAACAGAAACTAGCAAAAACGTAAGGGACACAAAATCTCTCCTGCAATGTATTACCAGGTTAAAAAAATACAGTTTCTATTGCTTCTAGTAAGGAAACAAAGGCTATTAAATCTTTTTCCTGAAATAACATGTGCAGTTTAGATTGTAAAACAAAGTCATTTCTAATTGCTGCAGATGGATAACAAACACCAGACAGGAAAGAGTCTGGGAAGCCTCTTAATTTGTTGTGAATGCACATATGTGTGTGTGTGTGTGTGTGTGTGCGTGCGCACACCTCATATACACGTTCATCACTCGTGGCAATTCAGATACTCACCTAGAATACGAAGGGAAGAAATATGAGATTTTAGTATTACTGTAGCAAATCACCATGGCAGAATTCATAAATCAAGGACTCAGAGATAACTGTACTAGTTCCTGCTTTGAGTATGAGTTTAGTTTTATTAGTCAACTTGGAAATTTTCCCCCAAAATCCTATACATTTACCTAAAATAATTATGGAAGTTTGGTCAATACTGTAGTCATTTCTATTTTTGTAAGAGTTAGGCACTATCTACTTTTGAGATTTGTCCCAGAAAGACAAAAAAGGAAAAGTTTGGAGTTGTATACCTGAATCCCCAGAAAAAAAGTGGATGTATTTTCATTAACAGCTAGAAAATGATTCCCAGTGTCTGAACCCAATATCTATCTTAAGTATATCCACACAAAAATACTTATTTCAACTGTGATACCCAGGTTTCTGCTGAAGAGATATAAGGCATGGTAAGAAAACCATTTTAAACAGCCCAGAACTTACACATTCCTATAGCTTTTGAACCCTTTACCATAGTTACCTTGGGAAGCTAGACATTCAGGCTGCTTAATGATAATTGTTCTAATAATTCACAACACTGCCAGTTGAGAACAATCATTTGCCAGCTTTATTCAGCTTCTGGTTTCTCTCCTTGAGCCACAGCGATATGGAGTCAAAGATGCTTTGCTTCTTCAATATTAGAAATGGATACTAACCCCCCAAACATTCTGCACTCCCCTACTTATTAAAAATGATAACATGTTCCCCCTTTCACCTCAAAAAAGTTCTGCCTTCACATTTCATCAGCTGACATGTACAGTTTGTGTACGTGCATTTTTCTAGTCTATTAATGTCTAGAACGGGGTGTGCACAGTAATGCATATTGCTACAAAAGATGCTGAAGAAAGCCTAGATCCATCTGGAAATCTCTCAATCCTCATAAAAAGGTATGTAAAATACCTAAAGCTAATAATGGTAAAGAAGAGGAGCAGAAAAAGAAGACTGGAGTGGAGAACAGTGGAGAAAAGAGGAGAGCAGCACGGAGAGGAGGGAAGGATAAGACAGGACAGGAGCAAACAGGAGAGGACAGGAGAGGGGCACCTACTAGGTACTCCTGAGGCTTTCCCTCACCTTTGCAAGTATTTCTACCGATTCTGTCCTTTATGATTCGAGTCCCCAGGCAACCCAGCACAAGCTGCCTCAACCCCCTGGCATCTCCCAACCAAATACATGGCTGATATTTTGGTTCTAAGTTCATTCTAAAGAAAGAAAGCTTTTTGTCCCCCAGCTATAGTCTTTCCCTTTTTTATTCTTTTTAAATTCTACCTACAACACCATTCCCATTTAAAAGTGGTATTTTGCTAACTTTGAAAAGCAAACGGATGTACTTTAGTGACTGTCTGTCGTGAAAATACTTCATTATGCCAAAATAAGCAGAATTTTCCTTTCTTAATAAGAGGACATATTGAAAACATTCTGTGCTTGATCACATCTGTTATTCTACACTGAAAATTCATTTAGGACAATTAAATTAACAAGGAAAAAACGGTTACGAGTAGCAACAGTTATGATAGAAAAAAGTAGTTCACCTAAGATAATATTCTTGAATTTAACCTAAAGATATTCCTCTTAAAACAATAAAATTGTTTTGATGGAGTGAAGTAAGAACAAATACCTACAGTGATGACATTTCTTATCATTCAAATTAGCTATAATTGTTTTCAAATGCAAAATCAAATAAAAAATTATGGGGAAACAGAGCCTGAGTCAAACCCATTGCTTTAACGTATTAAACCCGCCTTCAAAGGACAGAATTTATTTAGTGACCAACTACTTACTCAGAAGTTGACGCAATATGCCGTACAACTTGGGAAGTTTATGGGAATTCTAACTGAGTACATGTAAAATGCCTCACATATTACAGTGTACTTCAATCACCAATTTGATATTTATTGGACATTATCAATGTCACATTTTCACAAAAGTAATTCTATCTAGCTACATATGCCTCGTAACTAGCTAAAAGAGACCCAGAAGTGAGTCATTTCAATTACTATAGGCAGTTCCCAGAGGCCTCTGTAGCAGAGGAAGTCAATTGACTGCCTTCAGAACGACTAAGAAAGCTCTACCAAAGATGCCATTTTAAGGGCAGAATCTCAATCAAGGGCTCTATGGGTAAAAGCACCCAGTGGCATGGACATATTCCATGCCTAACCTAATGAACTGTTCATCCAGTTCATTGACCCAGAAGCTGCTCTCTTCTTCCCATCACCCACATTTTACAGAAGAAGCTTCCATAGCTGATCAGCACAGAAGTGATCAGTTGACCCAAAATGTGCCAGTGCAAATGTGGGACACATATGGAAATAGATTCCCCACAGTAGTTGTATATGTGATATGTAAAGCTCAAGAACTATTAGTAGCCATAACTCCCATCAACCTGCTCTGCAGAGAAACACATATGAATCAGATGTGCAGACAGCAGTACAATTCCAATCTATTCTTAAGGCTGTATCCCTGCCTCAAGGTTCTGTGAGCTACATAAGCACCCCTGTCTTCTGTTTTATTTGTCCTTTTGTTTTTAGATAGTTCAGATTGAGATTCTGTTTATAACTCATTCCATCGAGCATTTTAAGAGGTGGCTAGGTAACACTAGAGCAGTCTTATTATTAGTGAGACATGAAATAAATTTAATGAGTCACAATCAGAAACATTGTTAAAGAAGTAGAATAGCACAGAATTGGCAATCCATACTAAGAAAAAAATTAAACACCTTCCTCACACCATATGCAAAAATCAATTCCAGGTGAATTGAAGACCTAAATGTGAAAATTAACACTATACAGCTTTTAGAAGAGAATATAGACTATCTTTGGAGCCAGAGAATAGAAAAGGATCTCTTAAACAAGATACAAAAAGAACTAACCATAAAGGAAAAAGCTGATAAAGTCTACTACATTAAAACTTAAAATTCCCTTCATCCAAAGACATTATTGAAAGAGTGAAATAACAAGCTACGTATTGTGAGAATATACATGCAATACACAAAGCTGACAAAGAATAGTACACAGAAACTATAAAGAACTTGCACAAATCAATCAGAAATGGTGACAACCAAATAGAAAAACGGACAAAGACTTAAACGGACAAAGACTTAAAAGATGAAATCCAATGACAATAAACACATGAAAAGGTATTCAACTCCATTAACAGAAATACAAAGGAAAACCTCAAGGAGATAGTACCATTCATTGGTCAAACTGACAAAAATTTAAAAGTCTGACAATCTCAGGTATTGGTCAAGGATGTAGGACAGCAAGGATTCTCATACATGGAAATATGTAAAACCATTTTGGAAAACAGTGTGGTACTATCTAATGAGGTTGAATGAATACTGCATATCCGATCCTATCACTCAGAATTTAGTAATTCAGTGCACATCATAGAGATATGCATGCTTATGAACTCCAAAATAAAGATAAGAACGCTCAGAACAGCACTATTCATAAACATCTGAAACTGAACACAACATAAATGTCTATCAATAGTAGAATAGATAAATTGTGAGATATTCATACAATGGAATAGTATATACCCATGAGAATGAAGAAACTGTAGGTAAATACAAAAACATCAATATATCTTATAAACATAATGTTGAGAAAACAAAGTCACAAAAAGGAATGCATACAATATCATTCCATGTATATAGATTTATTTAGGGATGCATCTATAGGCAATAAACTGATGAAGAAAAGCAATAATGAGATTACTACAAGAACAGGGATGGTGGCTCCCTCTGGGGGAAGGGAGAGAATTCTGATGAAGAAAATAGACACAATTTCTAGAGTGCCTGTAATAGTAGATACATGTGGTCAAGCATTCTAAAAATATACTCACTATTTCTACTGCTCCAACTCTGGTCCACGTCCACCCGTGCCAACCCTCACCACTCCTCCCACTGCCCCCCCCACCATCTAGCCACCCTCCTTCCTTGGTATTCCCTGCACAATCAGGTGCATTCCTGACTAGGGCCTTTGCTCTGGCCCCTCCCTCTGTGGGGAATGAATAAGTCCCCTCTAGACATCTGCTAACTAACTCCACTTCCTTCAAGTCTTTGCTTCTCCTCGGGTAGGTTTACCCTGACCACCATCTTTAATACTGATACTACAACCTGCTCCCCACATTCACCAGCAGTCTTGATTCCCTCCATCCTATTCTGCTTTTTCCCTTTTCCATCACCCTCTAACACGCTACTCAATTTACTTTCATTACTCTTATTATTTATTGTACACGGGTTCTCACCAATAAAGTGTTAGACTCAGGAGAGCAGGGAATCTTGTCTGTCTTCTTCACAGATATATTTACAATGCTTTACGTTTAATAGGTGCCCAAATATTTGTTGGGTATTCACGGCTATCTAAGCTTGTCTTAATCACAACAGATTCTTAGTGTGGATTGAGGTAAAAAGGTTGCAAGCTCCACATTAGAACATATAATTGGTATATATGCTTAGTGTGTGGAAAGGGAAAAAAGTGATTCAAATGGGAAGCTTATACTTTATCCTATAGACCTACACTGTACAGTATGGCAGCCATTGGCCACACACAGCCATTTAATTTTTAAAAATAAAAGTGAAAATCCAGTTCCTTAGTTTTACTAACCAAATTTTAAACACTCAGTAGCCACATGTGGTGAGCAGCTACTGTATTGGGCAGCACAGATATAGAATATTTCCATCATCACAGAATGTTCTAGTGGGCAGTGCTGATGTAGACAATAAAAAGTTATCACGGTATCTTAAGCTGGGGAATAACGACATCACATCAGTGTTTTTAGAAGGCAACTGGCAGGTATGGAGAGAATGGATTAAAGAGAGGAGAAAGAGGAAGGCTTGGGGAGGTCAATTCCATGACTATTAAAAAGGCAAACAGGTGAGAGAGAAGGACAAAGGAGTAGGAGGTGGAAGAGGGGGCAAATTTAAAGGAATTGTGGAGTTAGATCATCAGGAATTGTTGACTAGAGAGCTGAGAGGGAAGGAAGAAATGTGAGGTGACTGAGGATATGAGCTGGCTGAGTAGAATGCTGGTAAGAAACAGCTGTTTTTACTGCTGGAAACTGGGCAGGCTGAGGTAACTCTTTTGACTTAGGTGTATTGACTTAGAAGACATTTCAAAAAGGTCAAATCAAAATGCAAAAATGAGTTTTAAGGCCAGGGAATGCCTGCAGTAGACAGCCAGATCCTCATACTTTCCCTAACACATATCTCAGATATGAGATAAAGTGAAGGTCAGGGACCGAGTAAGTAAAGAAGCAAGAGATGGGCAAGGGCAGACAATGTTGTCAATTATCTGTTGTAATTATTTCTTGAGGGGAAAAAGGAAAGGTAAAATGGTCCATTTTTAGACCAATGTCTAAATGACTTCTTCAAATAACTTTGTCAATATAGCATGTATATGTAGGGGGTAGATTGAGAGGATAATACATTCAAGCTTTGGACACACAAATTTGAAGTCCTTATGACTCCACTTGGTAAATGGTCTCCAGTCACCACTTACCATGAGGAAACAGCAACTGTTACCTTGATTCTAAAAGTAAGATGATGTCTCCACAAATTGGATGCCAAAATGAAGCTGAAAGTCATCCACAGAGAAAATGAGTTCCAGAAAACACATTAAAAATGATAATAAATACAGCCACTTTCTAGATTCTAGTTTATACTGAGCCAAGGTCAGTGGCTTATGGAAATACTAATGGCTATCTTAGCTGTCCTTTCCTAATGGACGGCACAGCATTTATAATGGAGGTCAGCATTCAATTCCGGTTTTGACGAAAGCAATGAGGGAGTACGGCCACTGGTGATTTAAATCTAGCCTTTTTGACTACTGATTTACATTCATTTGATTTTAATCAAACCTGACCCAGCTCAGAAGAGCTCATAATAGCTTTTCTTTGTTTAATCCTAAAAAAAGATGGGGTTATAAATTTGAGGACATAAGCACCCATTCTATGTGCAAGTTTAACTACTGATAAGGAGGAGCAAAAACAGGGTAAAGACCTCTTCTGGCCCCTGCTAACTGAGGAGATGCTTTCTTTTCTCATTCCTCACTCCCTCTTCTCTTTTCTTCCTTTTCTCCATTTCTCTCCATTCCTCACTCATGTTTTTTTCTTTCCTTTTATTACTCCTAAAAATAAATATAGTTCCTTAATTAACCCACATATGTAGATGTTATTTTATATTTACAGAGTGCTTTTGCATCCATCATCTAAGATCTTCCCATTTCAGCTGATCAGTAGGAGAGTGATGAGGAAATTGAAGCTCAAAAAGTTGGTGACTTATTTAAGGTCATGTATTTAGCAGCAAGTAGATGATTCTCGACTATGGTAGCCAGCCTCCAAGTTGGCCCTTAATTATCCCTGCCTCCTGGTATTCACATACTTTGTGTAGCCCCCTCCTTATTATAACTGGGTTGCTCCAACAGCACGCAGTACAATGATGTTATGTCACTTCCACAAACAGGTTATAAAAGAAACAGCAGCTTCCATCTTAGTCTCTCTCTCTCTCTCTCTCCCTCTCTCCCCCCACCCCCACCCCCCCCCCCTCTCTCTCTTTCTCTCTCTCATCATTCACTTTTGGAGGAAGCCAGTGACATAAACCACTCACTTGGAATTGAGGGTTCTTTCAGCCAGCAAGGAACTAAAGACTCTGGTCAACAAGCATGTGGGTGAGTCATATTGGAATCAGACCCTACAGTACCAGTCAAGCCTTCAGATGCCTGCAGCCCCACCTAACATCTTGACTAGAGTTTCATGAGAGCCCCTGAGCCAGAACCACTCAGCTAAACCACTCCCGGACTCCTGACCCTCAGAGACTATATGAGCTAAAAAATATGAGCTGTTTTAACATGTTAAGTTTGGGGTAATTTTTTATGCATCAGTGAATAACTATTAATCTAAGTTTCCTCTTCTGACACTATCAAACTACACCTGCATTCAGAGCACAGTTTTCGTTGCAGAGGTTTGCCAAATATTCTGTTAGGTACCATGTTCTAGAAAGACAACAGTATGCACATGTAATTTGTAAAAATGCAGGTGTTTTATTTGGATCCTAGAGCAGAAAAAAAAAATTTTGCCAAAAGCACCTGTGCTAAAAATACACTCTGTGTGTGTGTGTGTGTGTGTGTGTGTGTGTGTGTGTGTGTGTGTGTCTTTGTATTTCTGAGTTCATTTAGAAGCCTGTTACTTGTCTATGCTCAGTCTTGAAACAGAAGACCAGCAGAGAAGGAGAGGTTTGGTTGGAGTCAGTGTTTTGCCCAAGAATCCTAGGGGGAATTACCAAGAGCTGAAGCAGTTCTTCAAATCCCAGCAGCACAGCTGGGATATTGATATTGAATACTAGGAAGCTAAGGAACGGTCTTGCTTGACTGCAGTTGTCACATTATCATGCATTACAGTGCAGCAGCCCAAATCAAAGAGATATGCAAAATTCACCAAGGACAGGAGCAATGCATTTTCCCCTGTATATGCGGAAAGGCATGAGGAATAGGAAGGCGGGTACAAATGCAAAAACATCTGCTCCCTAAACCCATTTGAAAAATATCCCTGCAAAAATAAATGTGAATCAACTATAGTGCACAGCAGATGGAAGTGCAATATGTTTAATTTAAGGGGGAAAAGGATGCAATTGAGGAACCAGAGAGTAAAGAAGTAAAATAATACTTAAGCCCGTTTCACATACTGCTGCCCATTAGGTTACACTCTACTTGGTAAGAAGATACATAGAAAATCGGCTTTTAACTGTATCAAACTACTCTGAAAGAATTCCAAATAATCACAGTAGACTCTCTAATGGTATTTACAGTTTATAAATTATTATTATAAAGCCAAATTTCGGGACAGCAACATAATTTTCCCCTAAAATGAGAAATAAATTCTAGAGTTGTCTTTTGGTGTCGGAGAGATCTTAACTTCACTGGTCTGCCTCATAGGGACTTAACGAGAAAGAGTAAATAAAGGAATGAAATATCTTAGATAATAGGCAGCGAACAATGCAATGGCTCAGGATTTGGGAACAATGCCACGTAATCTTATGATTATGTAAAAAAAAAAAAAATCAACTAGTCCAAATGCTTTTGAAAAAATGGCCAATGACTGACAGTATACAAAGAAGTAACTTTTCTATTGCAGATGACTTACTTTTGGCCCAATCTTAAAATTAAGTTGATTATCAGCATATATTTAAGTCTCCTTAATTCATAACGTCATTTACCCTAAAGGATGGAAACATTTTTACATTTTCAGAAGGCATTTAAAGATTTCGTTGGGCACAACAAAAATAGGAAGATATTACAATTACCCAGAACTGTGTTTATTTATTTTATATGATAAAATAGCCTACTTAAAAACTACAGCAAATAAAGAATGACTGTGAATTAATTTTACACATTTGCTAATACAACCAATTTATGAGTCACTGGACTGATCAATGAAAACTTTTATTGAATGAATAATGAATAATACCATTCATTATAATGTTTATCACTATCTCAGGAATATTTTAATCAGAGTCCACCTTAGAATAGATGGTAAGGTCCTTTTAGGACAGTCCAAGCATTTTAGTGGTAGAAAATTGTTACAAAATCTGTTTCTTGAAGGGAAAATACGTGACATCCCGAAGTCAAAGTATGTACAGCTGTTTCTGCTGCTGTTCACCATGTTAATATGTAAGATCTAAAGAATAGAGATATATCTTCTTAATGCACTGTCATTTTGAAAAATGAATTCCAACAAAATGTACAGAAAGAATTCACCAAATTGCACATTAAAAAAAAAAAAATCCAAAGGCACTTTTTATCTCATATAGTTTACATGAGGTAGCAAAGAGCCTTTAACATTGATCAGGAAACACACCTGAATTAAGTGCCAAATGATGAAATACAGTAAGAACCAGGTCACCTTTAGGTTTCTGATAAAAAACAAAGCATATTAGGCCTTTTAAAAATAATCTATGCACACTGTTGGTAGTGATGGCAGAAAGCGTTACAGGTCAATAGGTGTTTCATGAACGTATTAACGAGTAGAGGTGAATTTGCCGGAATTCTTAATTGCCAAGATATAAATAAATTTTAATAATATTGGAATGGAATATTTTAAACTTTCTGGGGAGGGTATTTAACTAGATAAGAATGAACAGTATTCTATAATAGAGACTAGTGAAGGTCAGTGGAACAGCTGAACTTTAATATTAATACAAAATGTTCTTCATCAGGCTGACACTCTTATAAGAATGGTCTCACTAAATTACAATGACCCTCACTTACCAATACCTTAGAGAAAGTGAATACTGCACTGCCTGGAATATTTATTAGTCACCCCAGTACTTGCAGCTATGAAGTAGAAATATGGACTCAACTACCCCCTGCCATATTTAATTTTTCAAAAACTCCATAGAATTTTTGGCTTCCTGATTTTGGCTACATTAACTTAAGAGCCGTATTTATCACATCAAATCATCATGTGCTTGATAATTCAAAGCTTTACAAAAGAGTGTAATTCATATAATAGATTTATGCAGGAGCCTAAAACTAGAAGCTCTGATCTTATGGTTGAGAAATTCAAGTTTCATTAATCCAGAATTGAAATTATCAGAAAAGCCAAATGGCCATGATTTATTTCCTAGAAAATAAGGATTAACAACCACTACTTCTATTGGTAAATTAGAACATCTGTAGAATTTGAAAGAGCTTTCTGAATAACTAAGAAATTAAATTCAAACTATGTTCATAATATTTTAATGTTAAATATTTTATTTTATTCTTATTTAGGGAACTGAATAACCTATGTAAAATATTTCTGTAGTCTCCTAGCTATCATAATGTTAGATGAACTGCAACATTCCATCTCCCAACCATTTGAAATAAACTGAAATTTGCCATAACATGTTATTCCTTAGTAATAGTCCACATTCAAGAGACTTAAGGCACACGAAATTTGATTATGTTATAAAATAAATTCAAGTTGCCAATGAAGGTGAACCCTAATATGATTGTGCTACGGCCAAGAGATTTCCTCCCACCTGCCCTAACTACAGCTGTAATGTGCAATCACACAAAAAACTCAGTTAGGCATGAGTTCCAAACTCTTTCACCACGGATTCATTTTCCAAAGTTATCAAATAAATAGATTGCTTAGTTTTGAGTTAAGTTTATTCTGTGTCAACACAAGTCCCATAATTAGTGAAACAGCCTAAAAGGAAGCTAGATGTGAGGCAGTTGCAAAGAAGGGCACCTCCCAATACATGGGTTTCTAACTTTCTTGTCAAACGCCCCACTACCCTGCAGACTCCATGGGACTAACTCAAACACCACCACGTTCGGGAAACTCAATCTTATCCTCCACTGTATGTGATTTCCTTCTCGCTGATCTCACATGGATCAAAAGCTGAGTCACTGATCCCACTGTGCTTTGTATTAAAGATATTTATGTTTTGGCTTCTGCTCTCTGATAGACTGTGAGGTCCTTGAGAATGGAGAATATGACTTCCCATATTTGCGTTTATTCTCTTTGGTGTCTGGAACAGTGCAGATTCTCAAAAAATAAATTTCATAGAATCTTTCTTTCAAGAAAGATGGCAACTAGGCTCAGAACTCTCAACCCAAAGCTGTATAAAATACCCCATGCTGGGGTTACATGGACTATCACACTTTATATACTTTACAGACTGGAATTCTCCCCTTTTTGGTTTCATTAATATGATAATTAAACATTTTATGTATCTGAAGAAGTATTCATCTATGCATCAAATTTTCCTTTTGTTCTTTGGTATTTCCTTTTCCAGTCAAGTTCTAATACATTAAGCCTTTAAGTAAAATAACTGAACACCTTAATGATGTAGAGTAAATCCTAGGATCATTAAGCTCAGTTCTCCATACGTTTTTTTAAGAAATATCAAGATAATAATCACTTTAAACACTTTCTAAAGTTTAAATCATACCAAAGCTCCATCCTATCATTCCCTGTATCAGTAATGTGGGTAATACGGCTTTCAAACAGAGGTTAGAGAATGCAAAACCAAACAATTCTGGGTTTGCTGGTCTAAGCATAATCAGCAGAGTTCTGATATTTACTAACAGGAAACAGATTATAAATGGAAGATGTTTAAATCTACCAAAATCATGCTGAATCGTCTTTAATACAGAGTAGCTTCCTGTTGCATTCTAAAGCTAGCATAGCAAGTCATCTAAAAGCTGTGACTTTTATTACTCATCCATTCATTTAACACATATTTATTGAGCACTTACTCTATGTTATGCATTGCTTGTGGGGGCAGCAATTCAGGAGTTAATACAGCAAGCTGTGCCCTCTTGCAGTTTACAGGTAGTTAAATATATTTAATCAATAATACTGGCTCCTAGTAGGCTTCACTGATCATATACAAATACAGTTATTTCAGTCACAGACCTCTCACTGATATAAATTTATACTTTAGGTACAATGAGCTATAAGTCTATGAGCATCTAGGTTCTAGCTCATTTCTGCAGTTTAAGTACCTTTCAGAAGCTGCATAACAACTCACAGCCTCAGTTTCATGTGTAACATTGGATGAATAAATTCCATTCTGCATTCCTTACAGGGTGTTTATGAGGGTTAATAAAAAGATCTTATGAAGCGATAATGCAATGAGCATATATGTATATACAAGATACAGTGCTAATTTTACATGCATTACTTTATTCAGTACTAATAATAGTCCTATGGTATTATAATAAAATACTCTTGTTGTCTACATGTCAGAGCACAGAGGTATCTAGAAGAAACTTTTTGAATTTTTGTTTGTTTTCAAATGAATGCATTTGTTTATTTGCACATATTATTACCAGTAGTCTGGTAGCAAACACAGCAAAAGTTCATCTTCCTTAAAGGCTTTGTTCAAGAAACCCCCGTGTAGGTGATGCTGGAATGCGTTTCAGTTTAGTTGTGGTTGGTATGAGAAATAATCCCTGAGGCCATCGCAGAATTCATTAAACAGAACTTACCCAGGGTGGTCCCTGAAGTGCTCTAAAGTTTCGCAGCTGGAGGAGACCAAGAATTGTCTAGTTTAGAAGATATAAGCACTAACCATGTCACCCCAATGAAAAGAAAAGGAAGGCATTTGATTGAAACATAGTTGGGGAGAGGGAAGAAGGGTTACCTTGCAAACTCTTAGTATCTTTAATGTTAGCAAAGTCAAAACTTGCTTGTATCTCTTCCCAGAAATGAAATTCAACAGTTGATCCAGCTCAAAGACTAAGAAACCAGCAGAAAATCCCAGCTGTCTTCCCAACTTCTGCCTCCTCAATAAAGATGGGTAGCAGAGGCAGACAGCTTCAATTAACATTTAACCTCTATTTTTTTATGTTTAGATGCACTCTGTAATGAATACCCATCACTGTTGTTTGCTCTACCAGTTCTTCACAGAGAAATCCTCCTTCCACATTTACACATTTAATGTTTGTCTCTCCCTAACTCAACACACACATACATACAAAGTTTTTTTTTTCCAAGCTTGTATGTCACTCTAGTCAATCCAAGGCAGATTTTTCTAGACTCAATCTTTTTTTGTTGTTTCAAGCAAAGAATCTCCACTTTTTCCCAGGCAAATGAAAATATCAATAGGATTCTGTTGGAAATTAAGAATATAGTACTGCACCATAATCTCTTATGAGACGGTAAAAAAAAAATTCATATACATGAGTTTACAAGAAAAAAGTACACAAGATTAGGGTGATATTCCTATTATTTTTTCAGAGGCATAGGCATATAACCAAAGAGCAATCATTACTTCATCCTCTTCCCCCTTCTATATATATGTATAAATGTTTGTATGCATGCATGTATTTCTAATGACTTCTAGACATCAAAAATTTTTGATGAGTTTATGTTTTTAATGACTATAATAATAATTTAATTATTGGCTTAATTTTTTAATGTATGCTTATTTTTATTTTTTAAATTTTTTTGTTTTTTTAGTTATTTTCTAACTTTATTGAGATATAATTAACATAGAATATTGTGTAAGTTTAAGGTGTATGGTGTGATGACTTCATACATGTTCTTATTGCAAAATGATTACCACAGGAAGGCTAGTTAACAGCTCCATCACCTCACATAATTACCTTTTTTATTTTTGTGGATTTAAGATCTACTCTTTCACAAAATGTCAAGTATATAATATGGTGTTGTCTACTCTAGTCACCATGCCGTACATAAGATCCCTAGAACTTATCATCTTATAACTGGAAGTCTGTAGCCTTTGACCCATTTCCCCCACCACACCCCCATTCTCTATTTCTACAAGTTCCACTCTATTTTTACAAGCTCAACTCTTTTAGATTCCACATGTTAAGGGAGAACACAGAGAATATTTCTTTCTCTGACTTATTTCACTTAGCATAATGTACTCAAGTTCCATCCATGTTGTTACAAAAGGCAGGATTTTCTTCTTTTTTAAGGCTGAATAATATTCTGTTGTATATATTATGTGCATATTTTTAAATTGATTTCTGTTACAAATCATACAAACCATTCAATTCTTTTTCCGAAATGATCAAAAGATATCTGATAGGAAATAATATTAGTAAAAACTACAGGAAGGATATCACAAATGAATGAGCTGGAAATTCTAAGTCAGACAGACCTGGATTTGAACTTCAGTGCTGTGTGGCCATGACATAAATACTTAAATCTCTCTGAGCACTAATTTTCTCACCTGTAAAGTAGAAGCAATAATAACTAGGCTTATTTTGCAAGGGATAAACATTATATATATGGCATAACACCTGGCTTTTAAATATTTCCTCCCTTACCAATTTCTCTCTTGCTGGGGTCACAAGATCATGAAGGTGGTATTAGGCACTCAGTACCTTTCAAAGGGTCACAAATGTAAGAATAAATCCAGGAATAAAAATGCACTAGAAGCTATTATTAACTTATGTAGTAATTACTAATTCTCAAAGTTTGCTATATTTAATAAACCCCCTCTCTCATACTGATCATTTTGGTATTCTTTTTGAGAGCATTAACAATGGTGCTTGGATAATTATTCCACTGATGTTTAAGAAACATTTGAAGCACTCTGAATATATTTCATTCATTTTGATGGTGTGAAGTAAGGGTTCCTGGCTGCTAGTGTTGTTTATTCCATTGTGTATCATGTTGCTTGACCTCTCCTGAATCTACATTTCAACGCTTAATGGTATTACCACAGTTCTTTGCACACTACAGATGTTAACAAACATAAGAAAGAAGAGGGAATGGCAAGGAAACCTGATCTAATTTTCCCCCTTACTTTACCTCTCAAAAGAGATAAGGGAAAGGGTTATGAAAATCCTAAAATATTATTTATTACTGCTGATCTGAAACTTTTAGTCTATACCATAACTGGAACCAGATTGCATTAGTGGTTAAACCACTGCCTTATTATACTCTTATTATAACTAAGGCTCTTTCAGAGTCCTGGCCCTTACAGACATTCACACTCACAGATACATAATGTCTTACTGTAGAAAGAGATGCAAGGATTATTTAAGTCAACATTTCCCAACACCCTGTTATAGATGAGTCCACTGAAGTTACTTGCTGAAGAGATTATAGGTATGAGTTTGAGTACAGAAAGCAGTATGGAACCCTCCGCTTCAGACACAAGTGCTCACAATTGAGATTTGCCTGAAAACTGGCCACACCTGCCAGCAGGATGTTCTCAATAGTGGCAATTATTTCCAGTTGCAAATTCTACTTTTTTCCTGCTAGGTGAATTTGTACTTCTAAGGACAGTCACTATTACTCATAAAAGGTCCCGACAACCCAGAGCTGACATTTAGCAGTTACATGGTCTTGGGGAAATTACTTAACTTCTTTCAGCCTCAGTTCCCTCATCCTAAAAATGGAGATAATAATTATACTTACCTCATAGGACAGTTCAGAGAATTAAACAACAGAATACACGTTTAGCAAGTGACATACAGTGGCCATTCAGCAATGTTAGCTATTACTTTTATTTACAAATGGGTACACACATCTGTGAAGTGTTTGTGAAAAACTTTACCTTCTTTTCTCTGATTGTTAGCTTATAACCACTTCTAAAATCTAATTAGCTTTGCCAATGAGAAAACCAAACTCAACTGGAAGATCTGACACTCTCCTCAATAATCTACTCTTTCCAGATCCTGTTACCAATTATATCTTAAAATATTATTACCTTTAACCCTTGAATTCTTTACATCCATATTTGTATTATAAAAATTATGAAATTATTTTTGGTAGGCCTATACATAACAACATTTTTGGCCAAAAAAGGAGAAAAAAGCCTACAGCCAAACAGCCATGTCAAAAACCCATTTATTGTAAAAAATATTCTAAAACATACACCAAAGCCTGCTGTTCTTTTAATATTTATTGTTTTGTTTTGTTTTGGTTTTTTCTTTATGTTTGAAGTCCACCAATTTATCTTAAAAGCACAAACTCCAGGTACTTTAAAACCAGCTAACCTGACTGGAGAAAAACATGTGTCATGAACTTTCTCTTAACGAGAATACTGCACTACTCCCTCCACTTTTTTCTAATTCCACAGACCTTGCACAGTGGCTGCCTCGCAGGATCCAGGAGAAATAAGAGTGACTAAGGCATGATCCTTGGCCACAGGAAGCTTGAAGCCTATTAGAAAAGACAGACAGGTAAGCCTATAAAAATAGGCTGTGTTGGCCAATGAGATGTTTTAATACCTCCCAGATCATATAACATCATGGGTCTTCTAAATTTGAAAGAGAATCCTGATGACAATATCCAATTAGAGATTTGTTTTTTGGTTCTGGTGTAAGAGGGGGAAAAGAAAGGGAGACTCAGAAGGGACTATAACACCCTGATGGTAGAAACTTCCACTGGACTTCTGCTCAGTTAATAAGAGACGTGCTCATCAGATCAAAGTCACGGGATCAGAACCTGTCCACTACAGATATTATCTGGAAATATAAGAAGAGTGAAATAAAAATCAACCAACATCAGCTTCCTTTGGTGCCTAGCCCCATTCAATTTCACAATAATTCTATAAGGTTGGTATGATCCAAATTATGATAGGGAAACTAAGCTCAGAAAAGTTGACCAGTTCAAATCCACAAAGTAAGATAGAGCTGGGATTAAAATTCATATTTTCCCCACTTGAAAGTTCAGGCCAAGTGGTCTCTCTCTAAAAGCTACATATCCTTGAAGGTAGCATGGACATCAGAGTAATCTAACCCCAATATCAGGAATGAAAATCTTATGCAAGTCATCTTTATACAATAATCATGGTAAGAAAGCCAGTAGTTTGTCATTTTTTAAAAACTGGCTATAAACCTCAATTGCAATATTAAGCAATAGAAATATAAATAGAGACAGAGATGGAAAATCTTCTGGATGTCAATGCTATGAATGCATGCACTTTTTTGATATCTTAGAAGATAACTGGGGCTTCCCTGGTGGCGCAGTGGTTGAGAGTCTGCCTGCTAATGCAGGGGACACTGGTTTGAGCTCTGGTCTGGGAAGATCCCACATGCCGTGGAGCAGCTAGGCCTGTGAGCCACAACTACTGAGCCTGTGCGTCTGGAGCCTGTGCTCCGCAACAAGAGAGGCCGCGATAGTGAGAGGCCCGCACACCGCGATGAAGAGTGGCCCCCGCTTGCCACAACTAGAGAAAGCCCTCGCACAGAAACGAAGACCCAACACAGCCAAAAATAAAAATAAATAAATAAATAAATAATAAAATGTTTTTAAAAAAGATAACTGAACCATTTTAATGTGCAAACAAATATCACACTTTCATTTTCAAAGATTTATAAAACCCTGACATCACTATCAGTAAGTTAGTTTTAAAAAACTACAAACATGATTTTTTTTAGACACAGAACCTATATTCATGTGTAATGTACAGATTCAAACCTACCTCTCATCAGAGCACGTCTCAAGATTTAAACAGGACTTTCCACACACAAAATCACCTCATTCCTTTCTACATTAACTTCTATGAGTCATGTACTTTAAAGGGTACATGCTCTGAGATTACCCATAAATAACAAGCAAGTATTGACAAAGTCTTCCTGAAATTAATTGTATAGGCTTAAGGCAATATAATGTTTTAATTTCACATTTTGGCTGACTTAAGAGATGGTATGATCACTCTTCTGTAACCAACACACTGAGATTCTATTCAGACTTTTTTATGCATTCCATCTGATTAAAAGGGTTTTGATACGAGAGATATTTGGATTACTAATAAAAACATATTTTTAAAACCCCTTTGTTCAAATTAAGTATTCAGACATGCTCCCTCCATTTGGCTGCTGTACTGAGATCTACTATATTGGTGCCAGAAATAAATTTGTACTGATACAACTTAGTCGATGGAAATAAAACCTAATTCTGTCACAGGAGTAACTAGGGCAACTGAAATGCAGCAACACCCATGAATTGCCTTTGTTCCATCACAATTACAGTGACAAAAATATTTATGTTAAGGAAATAGCTGCTGACACTGAAAGGAGTGGGAAGTAAGGTTTTAAAGATGAAAATAGAAGCTGTGAGCATTCACTGACTACAGTTTATTTGAAGATATGAACCACTGCACCTACCCAGTCAGTACTAATGAACACTGTAATCACTATAATCAAACAAACAAAGCAACTACACATTAGGAGACAACTGAACTATTATTTACAACTATTATTTATTATTTAGAAAGTTTCACTCAATTTCTGTATGGGTAATTTTATTTGTGAATGGTTAATGAGTTTAGAGTAGCTTTGTTTTTTGAAGGATTTGGCTTTTCAATATGAATTTGGTCAGATCTCATTTCATATCTTCAT
Organism: Balaenoptera physalus; assembly: GCF_965194825.1. Classification (NCBI taxonomy): domain Eukaryota; kingdom Metazoa; phylum Chordata; class Mammalia; order Artiodactyla; family Balaenopteridae; genus Balaenoptera; species Balaenoptera physalus. The sequence continues at coordinate 58,861,566 of NC_138886.1, forward strand.
TATCTCCCTGTAAGTTTATGAAATAAAACACAAAGTCCATCACAGTGCCTCAGAACTTGATCTTAAGTCCAGCAAGTTTGGTCTGCTACTTTGTTGGATTGCATTTCTTACCTACAGTCCTTGCATTTTACCTTAGAGGGGCACCTCCCTCAATGAAATACACAACGGGAGTGGGCAGGAGTGGTGTGGGGATGCAGGGAGGCCATATGGATCTAAATGGAGTCTGGATTCTACTAAATAGTTCACTGTAGTATATAAAGTGCTACATAAATTAGAAACCTAAATTTCAAACAGCGCTTAGGGACACATTTGCTCTACAAAATGAAAATCATAGACACTCTGCACAAGGCAGTGAAAGTCCCCAGCTGCTCTCCCTCTGCTCTTCATCTCGGACATGACTTTCAACCCAACAGCATCAACCAGTTTGCCTCTTTTTCTTTCATCAACATCCCGCTTGCAGCTCTAACTGGACTCGGATTTGGAAGTTCAAAAGGGTCAAGTAGAGTACGCCACCATAAAGCTGAGGAGTTTCTTAAATCAAGGGGAATGGTGTGAGAGCTAACCAAAAGCAGCCACAGTCTGGCCCCCACTCCCTCCCTCACCATAATCCTACTCTTCGAAGACAATGCATCACCATCTTTTTTCATGGTAAGCAGTTCTGGGAAAGCACTAAACCAATTCCACAGTGACTCACTCTAAAATGACTATAATGAAACACCAAACACACACACAAAATTCATGTGCCAGTAGGATTTTAAAAGCATACATTGGTTTCATGGGTTTTTTTTTTTTTTTTTTTTTTTGCTTTCATGGTGGAAACATTAAGATTATAACTAAGCGTACAAACACTTAGTATGCTACAGTAAACCCCGGAGACACTTGATAATCTTGTTAACCAGCTGGCCCACTGTATTTATGTAAAGTCAATTCAGTGATGCAAGTAAACCAGTAGACTCAATTCAAAATAGCAAATAGTCAAAATCATATCTTTTTGACTTTGCAAATAACTTTTTATAAAATATGTAATATATATGTAAAATATGTAATATATGTTCTCGACCAATGTTTTTTCAAAGGCCCACCTGCATCAGATTCAAATGGGATGCTTATAAAAATTTAGATTCCTGGGACCCAGACTGGACTCACAGAATCGGACTTTATGGATGTGGAGCCTTGGAATATGCATTTTCAAAGAGCTCCCCAGAGGCTTCACATGCAAGTAAGCACCACTGACTTCAGCTTTAGCAGAATGTCTGCACTTCATGATCACAAGGAGAAGAAGTAACACTGAGAGATGTTAGAGAAGTGCCCAGGTAGCCAGGCTAGCAAAAGGAGCCACTAGCCATAGAACAAAAAAAAAACGGAAAGAAAGTCAGAGACCACAGTCCAAGTAGGCTAAGGAAGACCAAAGTTAACGGGTCCAAGGTCACCAAACTGGTTGTTACACTGTTTGAACTTGAAACCAGATCTCCTGACTCTGGTTGATGCCCATTCCAGCTGCCTACGCTCCATCTGTCCCTACAAAATAAAAGTTTGAAAACACTAGTTGTTTAAACTTCACTCTTCAATTATTTTAATATTTGCATATTCAAATTACTAAAACAATAATACCATTTTACTAACCTAAAATTTTTCCCGTTTCTTTTTTTTTTTTTTTATAAATTTATTTATTTTATTTTATTTATTTTTGGCTGCATTGGGTCTTCGTTGCTGTGCGTGGGCTTTCTCTAGTTGCGGCGAGCGGGGGTTGCTCTCCGTTGCGGTGTGCAGGCTTCTCATTTGTGGTGGCTTCTCTTGTTGCAGAGCACGGGCTCTAGGCGTGCCAGCTTCAGTAGTTGTGGCGCAGGCTCAGTAGTTGTGGTGCACGGGCTTAGTTGCTCCGTGGCATGTGGGATCTTCCCGGACCAGGGCTCGAACCCGTGTCCCCTGCATTGGCAGGCAGATTCTTAACCACTGCACCACCAGGGTAGTCTCCCAAGTTTCTTATAGTTCCCTGATGCAGCAGCGTAAGATAGCCAGGGTAGGTATTAGCATCTCCACATTAGGTATAGGAAAACTGAGGTTTCCAAAGGTTTAGTGACTTCCTTAAAGTCTCATAGTCCTAAAACCAGAGTCAGTAATCCAATTTTGACCATCTTTCTCAAAGTTCAGTCTTCCTTCTACTTACATTACCCTGAAATTTATACAAACTCTCAGCTTGACGTTTTCTCACCTTTTAGATTTAAAGATTTAGTTCTCAAGGATCTCTTCCTGAAACAGATGTTACTCTCCAGAGCCAGAGTCTCTGTGCACATACCTGAAATTGTGGGTGGTGATTACACGTGATCTCAATGGATTTCTATAAGAGAGTTCAGGGAAGGTTTCATGTGTGTACAAATCCAGCAGATATTACGCTGCTGATGAGAAGCAGTGTTCATTGTATTATCAGTTTCAGCCTGATAATTTGATATGACGGGTATGAGGCACAAGCTACAAGTCTCTCCTTCTTAAAACAATAATTGTGAGCCTTTATTATTCACCAGGAATATCAAGGTTATTGTCTGGATCAAACCTAAAAGGGAGCTTCCATCAACAGATGTCATAAACGATAAGCACCAATTTGACATGCTCTTGCAGAACTATCACCTGCTATCAGAGCTGCTATGACAGCTGTGTAGTAAGACAATGTGGGCCAATTCATCAGTCCTCTGGGCCCCAAGTGCTCCCCTAATGGGTATGACAAACATATGCCTCACTGCTACACGATGGGTGTTTATTACTGTAGGGCTGTTTGTATAACAATCCAATTAATCAGTGTTGATAGTCATGTTTTTTGAAACTGATGGAAAGCCAGAATGACATAAATGTATTGAATGACTACATCCATTGCCATAGTGTGACGGACTTTGAAAAGAAAAAGGTAGACTATTTCACACACACACACACAGAATCCTGCCAAGATATAAATAATATACAGGTATAACTAATTTTATTGCACTTCACTTTATTGTGCTTTGCAGATATTACCTTTTTTTTTTTTTTTTTTTTACAAATTGAAGGTTTGTGGCAACCTTTGTCAAGCAAGTCTATCAGCCCCATTTTTCCAACGGCATTTGCTCACTTTGTGTCTCTGTGTCCCATTTTGGTAATTCTCGCAATATTTCAAACTTTTTCCCTATTGTCATATTTGTTATGGTGATCTCTGAGGAGTGGCCTTTGATGTTACTCATGCAAAAAGATTATGACTTGCTGAAGGCTCATATGATAGCATTTTTTTTTTTAATGATGATGAAAGCTTGATGGTATTCACATTGCTTAATTTGTGTCATGCTTTAGTTATTTATTTATTTATGTATGTATGGCTGTGTTGGGTCTTCGTTTCTGTGCGAGGGCTTTCTCTAGTTGCGGCAAGCGGGGGCCACTCTTCATCGCGGTGCGTGGGCCTCTCCCTATCGCGGCCTCTCTTGTTGCGGAGCACAGGCTCCAGACGCGCAGGCTCAGTAATTGTGGCTCACGGGCCCAGCTGCTCCGCGGCATGTGGGATCCTCCCAGACCAGGGCTCGAACCCGTGTCCCCTGCATTGGCAGGCAGATTCTCAACCACTGCGCCACCAGGGAAGCCCTGATAGCATTTTTTAGCAGTACAGTATTTTTAAATTAAGGTTTGTACTTTTTTAGCTATAACACTATTGCACACTTAATAGGTTACAGTATAGCGTAAACATAACCTTTACATGAACTGGGAAACAAAAAACTTCATGTGACTTGCTTTATTGGGATATATGCTTTATTGCAGTGGTCTGGAACAGAACCCACAGTATTTTCGAGGTGTGCCTGTACCATCTTGGCTCTGACATGATGTTATCTTCACCATGCAGGGCCTGCTCCCTCTTGCCTGGCCAAATCCTGCTTCCTTTGAAAGACTCAGTGTAAGTGTTATCCTGGATCTAACGCTTCCCTGCTTCCAGAGCTTAGGCAGGATTTGAAAGAGGGACTTGCTGGAGAAAGATTAGGGTGGACCAAAGAGGTGAGACTACTTCATCTTAATCAACAGCCATTCCCCTGCTCCAGCTGGCTGTTGCCACAGGGAACCTGTTCTCAGGGTTACTAGGTCTTCCTTGTTTCAAGAGACATGAGAAAACTGAATTTTTATTTGCTATGCTCCATTTTTTAAATTTTGACAACTGTTTTCCCCCAAAATTAGAGCTTGAGATAAGGACTTGCAAGTACTTTATTTTGGAAATGATTCCAAGAAGCAGGAGAGAGAAAGGTGAAGCATGGAAGGTCTAAAAACCAACCAAGGGGATGTCAGTGAGGTCCGAGGGGTTTCAGAGACATGCCACGTAACAGCTCCCAGAATCTTCCCTGCGATGACGGAAAGCAGGGGCACTGATGCCCCAGCTCCTGTCCTCTCTCGATAAAGGACGGTTCCTCAGGGCCACGGCTCCCCTATACTTCCCAACTGTACCTGCCACAGTGCTGAGCAACTTCCTCAGTTTGAAAGAAAGTCCTGACAAGACAGGCAATGGCTGTGCCTGAGGTGGGCTGCAGTCAGCGTTCATGGAATCACAGCTGTGACTGAAATCAGAGGCGACTGAGGGGATGACTTAAGCTACCAAAAGCAACAACTACAGCAACTAATAAAATTGTAAACGTAGTGTGGGTCCAACATTTAATGGGCGCAGTCCTGATTTGGCTCATGGACTCCATCTGCCTTTCATCTTGAGGAACGCCTCCCTGACCACCGCCTGGAGCAAAAGCCCATTGGCGTGAAGCTCCCCCACCCTTCACACTGTCAGCATTTACACCACTGAGCTGTAGCATCTGTGCTCACGTCTAGTGACCTCCTAGACTATGAGCGCCCTGAGGAGAGACTCCTTACCCTGTCCATTATTCCCAGTACCTGTTCAATAAAAATCTACTGACTGAATTAGTTCACAGAAAAGGCCTACTAGTGTTTGTGGGACTGAATAAACAGATAACATTTTTAATACTTGACTAGCTAGAACTATAACCCAAACTCAATGAGGAGAAACAGTCCGAAGGTCACTAAGGAATGAAACAATCATTTCTTAACTCCTGCACCAAAGGGCCTTATGACTCAAAACCATTAATCACTGACAAAGATGAACTTTGTTTTCTGAAAAGACTATACTGCTTCAACTATTAAAATTATATATGTTCTCGACATATTTACTTTTTCATATTAATAAAAAATCTAGAAAAATTATCTTGGCCCCTAGAAAACCAGAACAGGTACAATTCAGTTTCATCACCTTCTACCACTGAAACTGAATTTTCTTTACATGTGACCTAGAAATTCACCTTCTTTCCCATACAAACTCTATCTTAATACTTGGACCTTTCTCTAAGGCTCTGACAGCATTTTCTTTGAAAGACATCTGGTCTGGCTGGGACCTGAAGGGAGAAGCCTGAGTGACAGATCTGCATAGGGAAGCTTCAGAGAGATCAAGACAGGTGAGGGAATTCTGGAACATTCCATACAAATAGAGGATCTCCTTATACCAACTGAGTGGGTACCTCAACATAAATAGCAGAACAGGCTGAATGTTCCTATCTTACTTCTTACATATGGGGCAAACAAAATAGAAAACTAAGTACTTATTAGAGAAAGCCTATTACACAATAAAAATATGCCCAACAGACTTTCATCCTTGAAAAAAGTATAGAAAGACTTCCTGCATTACAGACCTGCTGCACTGTTTCTAGCAACTATATATATGTGTGTGTGTGTGTGTGTATACATACACACACACACACACACGGTTTCTTAGAGAAAACAAAGTAGGTCATTCTTAGATAAAAGTAACATTTATAGAACTAGGAAGATTTGGGTAAAGTTTCCCTGTAATTGCTTTAAAAAATTAACAACCCCCTGCTTTGCTAAACTTATGTCCATTAGTTCCTACATATTATTTTTACTCTTGTAGGAAGACATAATTTCTGTTGATAATAAAACTCCCTAATAGATTCTAAAAGAAACATGTGCAACTCCTTCAGAAAGATCAATCAAGAGAGGCAGAGGGTGTAAAGAAGTTTGATGAGAATTCAATAAACCAACTTCACTCTAATCTTCCAGTCTTGACTCCATGTTGACCTTCCACCCATTGTTAAAGGAATTAGCCAATGCCACTGCAAGGTGATAAACATTATAAACTCTTTGGCAGACTGGGAGGGGCTTAAAGGCTAATAAAATATGGAAACTTTTTTTTAAGGTTATGATCTTGGAATTACCTCGGAAACATCATTTAAAAAAAATCTAGTTGTATACATCTTCAAGAAAACAGAGTATTGAGTAATAACAGATAACCCAGTCTTGTCAAAATAACCTGATCTCCTCTGATGGAGTGACTAGCCCAGTAGATCAAGGGGAAGAAACCAGAGACTATTTATACTTGGATTTTAACAAAGCTTTTGATTCTGTTCCTCATGACATAATCATCAATAAACTGAGAAAATAGGATCCACGCTGTGTAGCTATGAAACGGCAGGAAGGTCATGCCTGGAGAGGAGCTACTGACGTGAAAGTGTCAGTCTCAGAGGGAACATGACAAATGGGGTTCCACTGTGGTCAATTCTGGGCAGCACTCTGGGGGATATTTTTCATTAAGGACCTGGGGCGCAGAATAATTAGCACCATCATTAAACCTGCATATGAGACCAGACTAGAAGGAAGGGCTGGGGAAGGGAGCGGGAGAGGCAGGAGCAAGTCGCCAGCCACTGAGGAATATAGCATCGGAATTCAAAACGACCTTGAGGGTTTGAAGAAGAAGCACAAGCCCAATGCATTTCAGGGAACAAGGGCAATGTATGCTCTTCTCTCTCCCAACATTTTCAGTTCATGGGCTCTGAGGCCCATTCTTCTCAAACAGCCACTTTAATTCATTTGGCAAATATACATGAGATGCCGTGATGAGACTTGGTTGAACGAGACAGGTTCTGGTTCCTAACGTTACAGAGACGAGCGGCTTATTGAGGAAAACGATAAAAAGGAAGTGACAACATACAGTGTGGAATATTACAATAGGGATAGTACTTTGTCTGGAAGACTTTCTTGACAATCTTTTTCCCCCTTTCCCAGTATGAGTCAGTTACTTCTCTTAGGTGCTTTCCTATTTCTCTCGGCCTTCCTCTGTCACAGAACACTGTAGTGTAATCAGATTTACTTATTTGTCTGCCCTCTAAACTGCTAATCTCTGAAAGGGCATGGGTCATAGATTATGCACCTTATAATCCTCAGAGCACGTCACCTGACACATAATAGATGCTCAATAAACGTTTATTGATTTGGAACTGAAAATGAACTACACACATGCAAAGTAGGCTTCATGAAAGTCTAAACAAAATCTAGGGGTGCTGCCCTGAAACTCAAGAGTTAATGCCCTCGATACAGCCAGAAAGCCAAGGTTAAAAGTATACAGCAGGGTACTTCTATGTGTGTGGTAATTTTATACACAGGTAAGTGGAGAAACACTCCATAGAACAGTGAGGGCAGATGGCCAAGACAAACAGAGATGATTTGAGGGAGAACTGCTTTAAGTGGAGAAAAGAATAGAGGGTGGGAAGATAGAGAAGAATCTAAAGAAGGAATGTTCAGGAAACCAGGAGAACGAGGAGAGGCTGACAACCTGACGCTGAGGTCCCAGAAAGAGTGAGATCGGCAATGTCAAAGGCAGCAAAGAAATTAAGAAAGAGGAAATACCTGGGGAGTAAACTCAAGATGACACGAGGAAGACAAAAGATACTTAAACTGTGAGTGAAAAGAGAAGACAGACATCCAAGGACAGGGACAAGACACGGGAATGGGCTTGGAGAACACAAAACCAACTGTGGCACACATTGGTCCAAGTAACCATAAATAATAAAGATTAAGAGGAGAAGTTCTTAGCTGGAGGAATGGTGTCCACATACAGACACATGCATTCATACACAGCATGGATTATGCAACTAGTAAGGGAATGCGCTGAGGTTACAAAAATAACCTCAAGTTAGAAGAGAAATTCTTAACCTTAATAGGAGGGGAGGGCTTCCAAGAACTTCCAAGAAGTTCTGTTTGTATGTGCATCTATGTCATTTTCTGGAAAGAGTGCTCATTTCAACAGAGAGTAACTCCGCGCAAATGCGTAAATTTTGTCTGAAACTACTACTTCTTATTCAATAAACTCTGCTCTCAAATATGGCCAAATCTGTGTCAGCTTTCTTGTGGCTCCAATTCTGGTGAAATATGGGAATTGTCACATGCCCCATTTAAAGGTGGCATCACTTTATAGAATTTGGCTTTTTTCTCCCAACGTCCTCTTCAATTTTTCTTAAGGGAAGGAGCAGGAGGAGAGCCACACGGAAAGAAGAGATGGAGCAAACTGCTCGTTTGCAAACTCTACATCTGGTGTAATTTGTTTCCCAGTCTTCAAACCATGTTTCTGTTACTTCTGCTGTCAGAAACTTAACTAGCTTACCTTTCATCACAGAGAATGACATGCTACTGCAACATATATTTTCCAAGATAATCCACGCAGTCCAAAATACACAATAATAAATATTTGAGGTGAGTTAGACAAATGTGATTCACTCTTTCCCATTAGCTTAACTGCCAGAGGCACTTCAGATAACTCAGATAAAAGTGTTGGTTTAGAAACTGAAAATGAACATCCAAAAGTCACTATAAAAACTTGAGTTCTTACATTTACTCATCAAAACAAAACAATACCTCTTATACAATCACCTCATATTACTGTATATGAATTTTGCTTCCAATCATACCAATTTTGTTTGAAGCTATGTATTAACATCTTTAAAATATTTATATCAGTATGAGGTTATATTATTTTTTTCCCTCACCCCCTGCACAAAATTACTCCTAAGCAACTTTTAAGTCACTGTATTACTAGCACCAACAGTACTGATACAATTCTTTAGTTAAAATCCATTAAGTCTATTTTCGAGTATCTTGAGTCCAAGGACCTAAACCAAGGGGTAAAAATGAAAAATTACAAAATCTGGCTGATTAGAAAAATAGTTATAATAGGCCTTACAGCTGTTATTATTGAGTGTACAAGAGAAATAACCATTAACCTGTTTTAACCACTGGAAAACACCCTATGGTGGTACTTGACTGATTCGATGCATTTTTGTACACAATTGCTGTGCTAATGGAGCAGACATTTACCCCAGAACAAAGGAAATCTCAGATGTAAGCCTTAGGGTTTACAGTAATTCCAGAATACCAACCACCACTAAAAGATTTTAAATGAAGGTCCTGCTGATCTATTTGTTGGTTAAACCCTTTTGCCTCCTCAAAACAGTAACATCACTCACAGGACAAATTATTGATAAACTGCAGAATTTCAAACAAAGATAAGTGGGGAGTTAGAAATCCATAACAGACATTAGCTTTAGGAAATGCGTTTAACAGCTCATGATCCTTGGTCTAGATTCAGTTTTCCTTTTGTGTATTCTAAGACATAAAGGTCTGTTTAAGACTCCTATTATCAGAGTATACTGAAGAACAGAATTGGTTCAGCAATGGGAAGAATAAGATGAGCCAGACACCCTTTTGATGGCTGAGGATAATCTATAAACAGGAGGCACCATGTTGACCCTTGAAGTGATCTCTTCTCACCTCCTCACAAGGGATGGCAAGCCAGCAATATCGTTATAGGGTACAAAACATCATTTAGGAAAGGTTCCTAAAGGAAATCATTCTTCCATTCAACTGTGTTGCTATGGTAACCAAACCAATCAAGCGTCTTCACAAAGGCTTTTATGTTAAGTTCCGTTAGCAGCAAACTCATATAGAAAGTATAACTCAACTAAATTAACACTACATTTGTTTCCTTATTAGAGATAGGTGAAAGGCACAAATCCTTTTAACAATTAGAGAAATATGTACTCCTTCCATATCAACATCTTAAATTAGTCAAGTTCAGTCTGTTTAAATAAATAAAAGCCTCTTGAAGGCACTCGTTCTGGAATAGGAGAAAAAGAAAAGAAATTTACCTGGCGGTACTTGCTCTCTTAAAAATGGATTCTTTCCCCATATTCTAGGGAACACAACAAGAGAATTCTTGCATCTTGCTGAATCTTTTATGACCATTTCTTTGCAAATACAAATATGTGCTTCAAATACATATAGACTATAGGTATAAGTCACATAGAAAAGAATTGTAGCATTTACCACCTAGCATTTTTAAGACAAGCAGAACAGACGGAGAAGCAACACAGAGCCACTTTATTAAAGGATATTTTCCTTCAGTGTGGCTTAATGAAACTGTAATATTGATGACAGTCTAAATTTGAAGGTTGTTTTATATTAGTGACATGGTTTCACACTAGAGTAACTTCATTTCTATTGGACATGCCTCCTGGTAGTTAAATTCACTAATTAAAAGCAAAACAAAACTCTAAGCAATAGTTTTAGTGAATTTAATAATTTGACACTTAGCTTTAAAGCCAATGAATTTTACAAGAAAATATTACTTCATTGTACTGAGAAAAATTATTCATATTCCTATCTTTAATTTTATTCAGAAATAATAAAAGAAGCCCTACACCCTCATTCTGTATTTTGTTTATAGAAAGTATACCCGATACTATTTGCACATAATATAAATGATGGAATTCTTAAGGTCCCCAACAAGGAAACTGATTATGGAAGTGGACAGTTATTGGGGCCAGCCTCTGCCCTAATATCCACCTTCAATTTTAAATAAGCATTGTCTTTTTCCTGGACTCAGTGGTAGAATTGAAAGATTTCTGATAACCAGATCTTGCTCCAAAACACTTGATAACTGTGACCAGGTAGGAAATAATAACCAGGATAAGGGTTTGGACCAAGTAAAACTCAAATTAATTGCTCAGAGGTTTTTAAAAGGCTAAACATCCTGAATACCATTAAATGTAAAAGTTGGTACACATCCCTCTTCCAAACTAATTGTCTGGCTATGGCCTGAGGCACTGACAGTTTAGTAGAAATATTAGCCTGAGTTAAACTGTGACTCTGAATTACAATTTTAAAAATCTGAAACACTGCATAAATTAAGACAGTCCATTTTAATTTCTAGGCTTTTAATATAAGCTAAATGTCAGTTTAAAACTTTAGAAAATATCACTTTGACTTTATTTTTAAATATAAAATTATACACCTAATATTAAATAATGATAGCACTTGACATTTGTGTGGTCACTCAAAATTTTATAATGTATATTCCATGTCTCATTTTATTTGATTCTCTCTACAATTGCAGGAGATAGGTAGGGAGATAACAGGGGAAGAAAATGAGGCTTAATTAGGTTTAATAGCTCATTTATTTATAATGTTATCTTTTATAATAATAATTTTAAGAGCAACTATTTAAGTAAGCACCTATTATCAGCCAGATACTATCGTAAGAGCTTTTCTATTCATTGTTAATATATATTGTCATGTTATCATATCATATGATAATGTGTGAGTGTGTATTGTGAGTATATTCACACACACTCATGCCTTCAATTCTCACAATAATTTTGAGAAGTGGTTATTTTCATTTTACAAATAAGAAAACTGAGGTTCAGAGACATTACGTAGCCTGCCAAAAGCCACACAGCCAATAAACCCCGTTGCCAGAATTCCAAGTCAGATCCACTGAACTGGTGTTACATTCATCTGTTCTAAGAACAGATTAAATACTCACATGTGCTCCTTAAAACATCACTACCTCTTATACATATGATATTTAATTGTTGCTAATAAAACTTTTATGACATTTGTAAAATTTCAGACAAATTGTTAATTTGGCTCTGATAACTGCAATTTTACCTTTCAGGGATACATTTGGCCATTTTTATAGCAATATAAATGTAGCCATTCTAAACAGAGCTGGTTGCTCTCACAACAGATTTAAACAATTATTCCTGAAGCGTTCCCCTGTTTACATTTAAGAACATAGAGTACCCTGTAACAAACAAGGAAGAGGACACAGTTAACCAAATGCAATGTTGACTGTTGTCTTAAATATGAAATATCACTACACCAGAACAAGACATGCAATGCTAGGAAGTGATAGTTTAACAATAGCTGAAATTTCAAAATGAAAAGACACAAGAACGTATTTATTACCCTTAACCCTGTTAGGAATAAAAGAAATCACTAGTTTTGTATAAAACACCAAGCTTTCTGAGTCCTGACCATCTCATTGCTAGGTAGAAACAGTATCTATCAAAGTTTGCCACATATTTGACTCTGTTTGAATAAATAAAACATGTAAAATCTCTTTCCAATGTAACATATTTTATATATTTTATATTGATATATTTTACTGTTAATGTATTAATTTATATTTTATATTAATATATCTTTCTAATATAAAAGTTATTTGGGAAACTTGGAACAAATATTAACCTTCTGCATTACATTTTAATCGCTTCCAATAAAATTATCCGGGAGAATCTTAGTTAAGGCCAGATTCCTCTGTGACCCGACATTGTGAAGTTCTTGATAACTGGAATTACCAGATAATTCTTTCCCCTGACGTATAATCAGAGAGCACAAAATGCTCAGAAAGATCACATGTGGGCTCTCCTGTGTCTTGTTCTCCTGATCTACACAATGATACACTCTGAAAACTAGCTTATTATAAAAGTATAACAGTAACAATTGTCAATCCCATGACAGTGGAGTTGAGTGCCCTTGATTCAAGATTCTTAAAGTAGTCATTTCACAGTAGACAACGTTACTTTTGAGGCAACATTTTAGATATTCTGAAATTCCATTCTCCTTCTCTGTGTACTAACAGAGAAAAAGATATAAACCAATAAATTTAATACTAACAACATAGGCGACAACATTTGCTAATACTTTATATATATTTATATTTTGATATGCACCTATATTTAATACAGCCTCCTATAATGCAGATGCAGTTATTATGCCCATTGTTCAGATGTAGAAACTGAAGCACAAATAAAGTAATTTGATCAAAGGTTACTCAGCTAGTAAATGGTAGAGCTAGGATTCTACCTAAACAGTGCAGTTCCATAACCCATTCTTTAAACCTCAGCATTTAAGATGAAGGCAGAGTCCTTGCCCTGAATCCCGCTGTTTATTTGACGAGAAGAAAGGACAAATAGAATATATCCTTACTGTAACAGAAGATGATCACATTCATTAGCTCATTAGAAAATGTCAGGATTTAAATGAAGCATTCTATTTCTCAGTGAATGCTTCCTTGACCTTAAAATACATACACAATATATACCAAGCACACACACACTTGTGTACATATACAGTAGGCCTTTTGTATCTGTGGGTTCCAAATCCACAAATTTAACCAGTTGGGGATTCAACCAACCTTGAATAGAAAATATTTTTTAAAAAATTATGGAAAGTTCCGAAAAGCAAAACTTGAATGAATTTGCCAGGCTCTGGCAATTATTTACATAGCATTTACATTGTATTAGGTATTATAAGTAATCTAGTGACAATTTAAAGTGTACAGGAGGATATACATAGGTTATATGCAAATACTATTCCATTTTATATAAGGGACTTAAGCATCCAAGGGTTTTGGTATGTGGGGGAGTCCTGGAGCCAAACCCCCAAAGATACTGAGGAATGACTGTATTTGCCTCTGGATCCATGCAAGACTCACTGAGTATAACCACAAAACGCCTTGGTTTTACCTTCCACTATTCCTTTAAAATTTACTCCATGGGGAAAGTTCTTCTCTGTCCTTACATAAATATTCAAGCAGTCCAATAACTTTTCTAACCGTTGAATAACATGATGATCTACAACTACTTTACCTAACCAAATACACTCCCAATTCAGAAATGAGAGTTCTCAGTTAAATATATTATCCATGGTTGAGACATCCCAGTTACAGCTAGTTTCCTTTCCCAGCTAGGGTCGGCTGTAGACCAGGATCCAACAGAAAAGGATGTGGTCAGTCCCTTCTTTTCCTTTTTTTACTCTCTTCTGATTTCTCTACTCCTTCAATGGACAGCTACATTTTCTGAACCATCAGGCTGAAGCAGTGAGAAGGGGGAAACTTAATGGGAGTATGAATATTCTGATGTAGCTGCAGTTGGTAGATGACCACACGTCCTCAGGTTCTGGCTAATGTTTACAGCTCTCTCTCAGCTAGTAAGTTCATAGCTTCTTCACAGGGCACTCACTCCTGGAAGCCTGTCACCTGTTATATTTAACGTGGGTGCTATAATCTCCCCTACCCATCACTTACTTCTTTCACAGACCATAGGAATCCAGGGTAACTTTTGTTGAGGTTTGTACCTTTCTCTTGGCAACAATCTGAATAGGGCCTAAGAAGACCTCATCTCTCTTATACGTGGCCCACACCTTGTCCATAGAAAACAAATGGAGGGGAGATCAACCCTCACAGAGTTACCTCTCCTTTCCCCTACTTTGTGATAAACAGCTAGCAGGCCTGTTCTTAATCCTTTTAGATCTTCTAAGCAGGAATAAGGATACCTATTCACTAGATCCCTTAAACTTCAAGAAACATAAAGCTTTAAAGGTGCTCCCTCAACCGTTTCTTTCCCAATTGGTTTAGACAAGGTGGTGGAAAAGGCACTCGCAGAGTATCTCTTATCAAAAAACTTGTCTTGGTGAATTCTCTCCTTAAAGCCTAGCCCCTAAAACAACTTTCCAATATTTCTTTTGAAAATCTGTCTCTCCGTTTGGAATCTGAATTTGGTATCTAGTATCCTTCTACTCTGGGTCACAGCCAAAGCTATTATTTTAATATTATTACCTACATTATTATTACTTATAATTAATCCTATGGCAATTGTGATGTTATCTGAATTAAGTTTGAAATCAATTTCAAACCAGGGGTTAATTTCAAATTTTTTAGACACTGGTACTATTGTTTTAAGAAATATATTAAATGCCAATTATGAATATGTCATTATAAAGGAAATCTCTGAGACTACTCCTAATTTGATAGTTTACATTTTTACTATTTGTCCATTAACAAAACTGTGTTTCCTTATGGATGTACCAAATATTCAATAATCACCACAATGGGCTATTTTTAAAGAGTATTGGAGAATACATATTCTCATCATTAATTTTAGAATAAAATACATTTCTTTTGCAAAATAATGACCCATTATTATAGAAAAATTATTAATTATATGACAAATTACTGCACAGATACATATCATCCTCAAACATGTGCTGTATTTCCCTTAGTCTCCTAAGAAAGCTAAGTAAGAAACAACGCAAGAGTCTTTAAATATTCTGTGATCACATGTATTGAAGGCTTCGTTGGCCCCACTTTGGTAAACATGAAGGTCATTGTAAAAGTGGTAAACATGTTTTTTAGTTGTTTTTGTTTTGTCCTGTTTTTGTTTTGCTTAGAAAGCATTTTCCAGCTTCCATTATTCCTTAAATGCACAAGGGGCTACACCCCTCTTATGTTTTGTACTCTGTACCAAGTAACGTCACTGCCAGTTTCCCCAATGATTTAGGACATCCGTCCTCTTTGACTCTACCCTTGAAACATTTATCTATGCCCTGGTAATGTCTGTGTTAGCCAGGGTTCTAGCACTCTAACAGCTATAAAAGCAAACACGGACCAAGAAATAAAAGGCTATAAGAAACGGGAATAAAATGTTAAAAGCGTGAACCAATATAAACACGTGTTCTGACAAAGTGCACTTTAAATTGTGCACAGCAAGATGCTCATTACAATTTGGAAATTCTTCCAGAGAGAGTAGAATTGTTGCATTTACACCTTGGGTGGAAGGTTAAAGGCAGGGTTATTGAGGGCTAAATTTAAAATACTACAAGAGATGGGTGAAATGCAATGATTTACTGAGATAAAATCATTATGAAAGGCATACAGTCGCTTCCTAATGCCATATCAATGATAATAAGTGATTATTGAGGACTTATTCCTACTATACATTAATCCTCATAACTCTCTGTGGGCGGTATTAATATTTTATCCCCCCCAAACACATAAGTAAACAAAAGCTGACAGAGGTTAACCAACTTGCCCAAGGTCCTATAGCTGAGAATGGAGGAGAACTTGAACCTAGTTCCGTTAAACTCCAAAGTTCACCATCTCCCAAAACCACTACAGATGCTGGGGTCATTTATGTTCGGATAAGGCAATTTAACAGGTTAGAGAGCACGAAGGATTTACAGATTTCTGTTTCTCTAAACTAAATCCAATGTTCACACAGCCCACATTATGATCTTTCTAAAATACACTTCTGGTCAGGTCAGTCCTCTGCATGAAATCCTTCAATGTTTTCCCATCTATAGCTGAAGAAAGAACAAATAAATGCCCCAGTAACATATCTAACACTCAGAGTTCTGTTTCCATCCTGCTAAACATAACAGCCCACTCCCCTCAGCCTCTTCTTGAGACCCTCTTCTTTCTTAGTATTCTACCATGCAATCCTAACCTAGTTCTCTTTCTACCACTTGGGCTGCTCTTTCTCAGTCCCTTCCAACTTGCACTTCCTTTGCCTGACCTCTAAATGCTCAGTGTCCCACTGACCCTCCCTTCTTGACATCCCTGGGTGATTCCATCCCTTCCCAACTAGCTTTATGTTCCAGTGATTCTCAATTTTTTTTTCTCTATGGAAACTGTACCTTTGATCTACAGACTCATATAATACACAGTCCCCCTCTCTCCCTGGATGTTTCATGAGGACCCCAAACCAAAGGTTTCCGAAATGATTTTCCCATCTCCCAACATGTTCATTTGTCAGCTTTCCCCATCTTGGTAAATGACACCATTTCAAGACAAAAGCCTGTATCTATCCTCAATTTCTCTTTGCGCCTCCCCCTCCAACACCCACCCCTAATCCAATCCATCAGAAATCCTGTCTCAACTGCCACCACCATCACTCATCCGGATTGCCTACAATAGCTGCCTAAATGGCCTTCCTATGTCTACGTCTGTACCTCCCAATCTATTCTTTACACAGCAGCCAGAGTAACCTTTTTAAAACAAAGATCCAATGTGTCACTCCTCTATCTACAACCTTCCCACAGTTTCCCATTGTGCCTTAAATGAAATCCAATCTCCTTACCAAGGCCCACAGACCCTGAGCCATCAGACCTCCTGTCCAGCTCTCTCCAATCTTAATCAGTTTCACTCTCCACAAGTCCACCACCTTCTAGCCCAGCTGGTCTCCTTTCAGTTCATCAAACAGCTATTTCCTACCTCTTGTCCTTTATACATGCTGATACTCTCTACCAATAACCAGCTGACTACTTCTCAACCTTCAGACCTGCTCACGTGTTGCCTCCAAAGAGAGATTTACAAGACCAGGACTCTAAGAGGGCAGGCAACGCCTGTCTTTCTTTCTTTTTATTTATTTTTTTCTGTCATAGTCCTTAACCAGTTTATAATTGCATATTCATCTATTATTTCACTCTCCTCCTGCTGGTAAGTTCTCCAATGGCAAGGATAATATCTACTTTGATCACCAGTAAATGTCCAGTGCCCAGCACAGTGCCTGATATATAGAAGGCATTCTAATATATAGAAATATTAGAATTCAAAGCCTCGCATTGAGACAGAGTTAAGGGGGCAGGGCACAACCATTAGCCATTGAGGATACAACAAAAACTGGTTATAACCCGTTAAGCCCAAGATGGCAGAAGACTGGACTTCCAGTAGACCTTGAGCTTCCTTATACACTCATTGTAATACATCAACATGCTAAATGACACACCCACAGGCGCCATGACAGTTCCATGGCAGCCCATAAAAGGCCAAAAAGTGGGTGGTGACCCAATTCCTGGAAATCTCCGCCCCTTCACCAAAATAGTTGGGATAGTCCTCCCACTTGTTAGCCTCTGAAATTACCCAGCCCATAAAAACTAACCACCCCATATTTCAGGGCCTCTCGCCTTCTGAGATGGCCCACACTCTATCTGTGGAGTGTGCATCTCCCTGAAGAAATCTGCTTTCACTCTACTTCGGCTCACTCTTGAATTCTTTCCCACGTGAAGCCAAGGACTCTCACTTGGTAGCCCATGCCAGGGACTCACCCAAGACCTGGGACATGACCATCCTCTCACGCCCCATTTTCCTGCAACAGCATGATCTGGTCCCTGACTAACTCTCCCAACTCTCCAACCCCATACTCATGTTCCCACTATACTTTTAAAAGACTTGAGGGTGACCCAAGGAATGTGATTCCTTGGCATAGGCTGCTCCTTAGGCCTGGAATACTCTTTCTCCCCTTGTTTAAGCTGGCAGATTTCTGCTCAATCCTTGGATCCAATTCTGGGATCTTCTTCTCTCTGCCCCTCCATACAAACACACACCCACACACCCACACACACACCCACCCACCCACCCACCCACCCACACACACACTCAGGGTAGAGTTACTTCCTTCTTCTATAGGTTCACTGTACTTCTATTAAAACGTAATCACACTAAATTGCTCTACGCTGTTCTTCCATCTATGTCCTCTAATAGACTAAGCTCAATGAGGTTAAGGATGATTTCCAATTTATATTTCAATTCCCAAAAGGCCAGCAAACTCTATGGTGAAGGAGTAAATGACTCAACTCACCAATCTATTTGGTATTCAAGGAATTTTAGTTTTCTGCCACAAAAAATAACCAAATTCCTTTCTTCCTCCCAGACTCTGCAAGTAAATCAACACACAATTTACATTTCAAAACAGAGTACACCTTTAACTTACAGGATATTTATCAGGTCCCTTCACCCAAAAATGTACTCTTATTCCCTAGAGGTTATTAAAATTTTGAATTAAACTAAACATGGATCTAATCCAATTAAGCCATATCTAAATGAACTTGAATAGGATCCATGAAAATAACAGGCTTGAAATTAGATGGAAGAGTATCTTTTTTGGAAAATCTACTTTTTCCTAATTATTAGTATAATACCCCAAAGCACGTTTTATTAGCACTTATCTCCATCCTCAAAATAATAATAAGATAATAATAAGATACTCAATAATGTGTTGGGCACTGTTTGATCTATTTGGCCAGTAAGTCCATTATCTAAAAAGGAAGCAAGTCCTATGAAAGTCTATTGTATACATAATCTACAGATGATGAACTCGATGCAATGATTAGGAAACACACAGGACTTTAGAAAGAGAATCACTTCTGTCTTCAAAACTCTTATACTTTGAAACTGGTGCTATTTAAAGAATTGTGTTTAAACATGAGAATGTTAGTAGTACTATAGAACAATCAAATACTCAGAGTTACTGAAGAATATACAGA
Source organism: Balaenoptera physalus (assembly GCF_965194825.1). Classification (NCBI taxonomy): domain Eukaryota; kingdom Metazoa; phylum Chordata; class Mammalia; order Artiodactyla; family Balaenopteridae; genus Balaenoptera; species Balaenoptera physalus. The sequence continues at coordinate 58,880,799 of NC_138886.1, forward strand.
GTTGCTAAAGAACTGGTAACAATTGCTATGGAAGTTGCAGAATTAGTTGTCAAAAGTGAAAAGGTAACAGATTATTGTCCATAAATTTCTAAAACCATAAAAAAAATAAAACATCAAGGGCATGTTTGGTGGGTTCATTGTAAATCTTTAAACCTTGCAACAGGATACAATGAAATAAACCATACAACATTTCTGAAATGCTACTCCCAAGTAAACTCAAATAACTCAAGACATGGTAAGTTTGTTAGTATTTTAAAATAACTCAGGGTGTTTTCATCTTCAGAGCATATGTGGGCAAGGGTGTTCTGTACAATGTAGTGCTTGCAAAAAAAAAAACAAAAAAAAAAAACCACAAATATTCTTAGAAAGACTCTATCATACTATACCAACAACGCCATATGTCCTGTGCACCCATTTTACATTTACTGTTGAGAGCTTACCAAGTTGAATAAATAATTACCACTAACATTTTCTTAATTGTTCAAGTAAATTATTTTTTCCTATCTTTTAGAAATTAAAGTAGAATTCATATAATGAAATGTATAGATCTTATGTATAATTGGATAAACTGTCACAAATGGGTGTGTCCATGTAACCCACATCCTTATCAAGAGGTATAACATTTCCATTACACTAGAAACCTCCCTCATGTCCTTGTCCAGACATCCTCCCCTCGCCCCCAACGCTCTTCCATCCTCTGCCAAGGCAACCACTGTCATGATTTTTGTCACTATAGATTAGTTTTACCTGTTTTAAACTTCACATAAAGGGAATCATACAACATGTACTCTTTTGGGTCTGTCTTCTTTCACACAATATCAAGTTTTCAAGATCTATACATTTTATACACTTATCAGTAGTTCCTTGCTCTTTTATTGCTGAGTAGCTTTCCATTGTGGATTTTAAAAATGGCCAGAGGGACATTTTTGAAGGTTATTATAAATCCCGAAGGGCCCTTATCATAACATGCATCTCATTGCAGTTTCTTGGTGAACTGTACTTTTCCCATGGTGAATATCGGGTTGTGCCTGACTTGCCCACTGGCAGATGCCCAGTATCTGACAGAGCATCAATAGCACCTTGAAAGCCCAATTACTGGGAAGAGAATGAGCACAACTTGGAATGTGTTCTCCCCTAGGAATATACTTATTTATGATGTATTTTGACAGCACCGAGTAATGAAACAACCATAGAGGCAGAAGATCAGGGCCAGAAAGCCCAGTTTATCACTAACTGGCCACAACCTTTAGCCGGTTCTCGACCCTCCTTGACCTTTACTTTCCTAATCTGTAAAATGGGAATAACAGTAATGCCATAAAAAATTACTAAAAAAAGTCAAATGGTTTGACTTGTATAAAATCTCTTCATAAACTGTAGACAGTAATTAATTCTGTAAAAAGTTATTATAATATAGCTGAGACAATTACCCTTCCAGAAAACACTTACTGGGTGAAATTTTAGACATAATTAAAAAATTAAATACAAGAGCTTGAATTTAGTGAGTCCTTACTATATTTGAATTAGGAACTGTTCTAGTCACTTTATACATATTGAATCTTTTAAATTTTTAAATAACCATATGGAGTAAGATACTATTATTCTCATTTTATACACAAGAAAATGAGGCAAAACAGATTAAAGGACCTGCCCAAAGATTTACAGCTTACTTGAGGTGAAGCTGAGATATAGGCTCAGGTCCTTTGGTTCCAGAGCCCAAACTTATAACTACTTTGTTGTGATCCCTTTCGGTAAGTTTGTTTAGTGTAAGTTTATAGAAATTATTTTAAACTTTAGAACTCAAGAAAAAAAATCAAAGGATGAAAAGATATAATGAGAATTTTATGGAGATTCTGAAAGTGACTTCCAGGCACTTTTAAGACAGTCCAGGGAGGAGGGGAGTAGGGGGAGGGGGAGAGTTTTGATATTAAGAAACAGGAGTTAAATAAGAATAGAAATTTAAAAATGGGCTGAAATGATTGAATACTGGGCATATGAGAGGGTGTCTCAAGCACAATTAAGAGCTCTGCCCAAGAAGAAAAGTGAGGACTAAAGCCCACTCAGCACTCCTTCAGCTCCTCCAGTGAGCAGGGAGAAAGGTCAAGGTGAAACGACAGAGTGTCTACCCTGATCACAAGGTAGCCACGTTCCTTCCAGACAGTGGCTGCTGGAGTACACAGCAAAGGGGAAATGAAAAGGGCGATACAGTGCAAATGGCCGTTCACATGTGAGAATGTTCACAAATCTGTCCATAATTCTAGGAAAGAGCATCCATGGTGCTGAAATCATTGCTTAAGAAATTCCAAAATCCCACCAGGGTGTATGCTGTTGCTTTCTTTCTCCAACAAGTAGTTATTATCTTTAATTGATTAATTATTAGTGATGTCTTAATAAAGATTAATCAACAAGTGATTGTAGTATTTATTGTAAAATCTACATTTTGAATAACAAATATGCTTCAGAATGCTCACGATGAACTAGGTTTCCTGAAGAATGTTGATGGTCCAGGTCCACAGTAGGATATGCACTTCGAAAATTTGTGGGTTCAGAAGGGACATTTGATATCACTCACTCCAACCCCACACTTTGCAGGTAAGAAAACTGAGGCTAAGTTTTGATGGTTTTGCTGGGATTCACGGGGCTTGACAATGACAAAATCAGCCCTAGAAGCAATGTCTGCAGGTGATAATAATAAAGGTAATATTTGTTGAACACTTTGCTGTGTGCCAAGTACTGGCTAAGCACTTTGGATGTGTTATTTTAATTAATCCTCACAACAAACCTAGGGCATAGATAGGACACATTTAGGTGGATTAAATTGACTTTCACTGGATAATTATCCAACTCTTCTACATAAAACCTGTGCTGTTTGACGGTCAACTTTGCGTTTCCACAGAAAATGTAACAGTAGCATAGGAGGACAAAATAACATTCAATTGTGAAGAAAATGTCATCACTATATTTCAATGACGCGATGATTCCTTTTCATGGTGATAACCATTTTACTAGAGATTCATTCTAACTAAGGAAACACATACTCACTAGCCCACGTATGAGTGGACGAAGGGTTAGGATGGTTAGGGGAAGCAGGCTTTTTCTGTAATAACTTCCTAAACACTGAAAGATACCCACCTAACCAGTATCAATCTATGGATAGCACTTCAGCATATTTTCTACTCACATCCCACAAACATGTAAGGTGGTCCAAAATAAGTTTTCTTGCTGTTTGAAATTAGATTTTGCAGAGGAATACACTTTTATAAGCATTGGAACTGTTTTGTATACACAGCTCACATCCATTAAGCCAAGTTACAATCACACTTTAGAAATGTGTTTGTGTCGTGTACTGCATTGCTACGTGGCTGAAAAGAAAATGGTTCCATGACAAAGTCAACGGTATTCCCGATTGTATTAACTGGCTCTCCGTGTCCATCCACAGTATTCAGTGTGTTCCCAACAAAGCCAGAGGAGAGGGACAACTTAAACCAAACTAAGTATAGAGGCTCGACCTACACCAACACCCCTGAGGGAAGCAGCAACGTGAGTAGGAGCCTGAGTGCTGACGTGTGTGCATGGCTTCCTTACGTCTGCTGAAGGTCATCCTCTCTCACTGTGGCTCTTGGTGGGATCATCACAATCCCAGGGAGCCATAGGAGGCCAGAACAATTTTTCATAAGGTAAGAAAGGAAAGAATAGGGAAAGGAGGGAGGGAGGGAGGGAAAGAGGGAGGAAAAGAAATCTACAGAACCTGCCCATTAAACTCTGTAAATACATCTCAATCAAGGTGAGGCCAGAAGCCTTAAACCATTAAACACTCAAAAAGAAAACTTTTGTTTTTGTTTTTGTGATTCTTGAGAGTGTGAAGCAGAGGCAGAGAATGGTTTCTGTTAAAGACTCCCTGCCAGATTTTTTATGAATTGAATCCTACACTTGCTCCAGATGTGCTCATTTCTGATCACTGTCTTTGTTGGATCTACCTACTGAATCCTAGGAGGATTTCAGGAAATGTTTAACTCTGAGTTGGTGAAAAAAAATAAAATAAAATGATCTTGCTTACTCTGTATCAAAGTACACTTGGCTTGCCTCCATTAGACCTTTATGAAATTGTGTTAGGAATATGTTATGTGAAGATGCTCAGAGACTGGTCTAGAGATTATAAGGTCCACATACAATTAGAAAACCTCAATCTAACTCAGTAAATCTAGTCATTTCAGATAGGAGGAGAAATCACAAGGTAAGTAATATTAAAGTTTGCTAAACTTTTTTACAAAGGCACACTAAATCCCCCTTTTTTGTTGCTGTTAGGGAATAGTTTTATTTATTTATTTTTATTTTTCGTTGCGTTGAGTATTCGTTTCTGTGCGAGGGCTTTCTCTAGTTGCGGCAAGTGGGGGCCACTCTTCATCGCGGTGTGCGGGCCTCTCATTATCGCGGCCTCTCTTGTTGCGGAGCACAGGCTCCAGATGCGCAAGCTCAGTAGTTGTGGCTCACGGGCCTAGTTGCTCCACGGCATGTGGGATCCTCCCAAACCAGGGCTCGAACCCGTGTCCCCTGCATTGGCAGGCAGACTCTCAACCACTGCACCACCAGGGAAGCCCTAAATCCCTTTTTTAAAATGTAAATTCAAAGTCTAGAATCAGACACATCATCTCCAAATACTAACAAAAAAAGAATTCATACAAGATATGTCTTTTTCATCCACTGTTAGAATGAATCCGATCACTCTGAAAACACTCTGCTATTCCTCTCAACACTGAATTACTTTTATGAGCCAACTGTATTGCAAACACTGCAAAACCTCAGAGAAAGTTTCGCACAGTAAAGACCATTTACATATACTAATTTGGCAAAAATTGCTTTCCAAATCACAACATTTTACAAAGGCCATATTCTATTTTTCCCTCAGTGCTTTTTTGACAGTTGGAAATGGATACAAGTTGTAATTTACTTGTGTCTATTTCCTACTTTAGTAGTGTCCACTAAAATCATTCAAACAGCATGACAGATAAAAGGCAATAATGAAAAGTGTTTGCAATCTTCTGAGAGTTATAATGTGCAGATAGCAAACAGTAACTGATGATTAGAGATATATATATATATGATACATACATATACATATATAATCTATACATATGCCTGATGACTACTAAGATAGTGTGTAAATGTATTTAAGGACTCTGCAAAAGAAATGTTATGTAAAATTGTGTGCATTGATCTAGTAATCCCCAAAGCTCCTAATCCGACTTTAATTTACCTTAATGGAGAATTGCTTACCGAAAAATCCTGTAAGACAGTGAAATCTGATGTATTTGATCAAGCCGTGTATTTTTGTAGTCATGAAAGCAGAACCACACAAAAAAATGTGTTTTTCATCAAAAACACTCCACTATTTGAAAATTATGGGGAAAATGGGCAATGAATCACAAGGAAGAGGGAAAATCGATTATGGCGATTACCAAAACAGCAACACATTTCAGAAATGCCTGACTGAACAGGGTCACAATACACTTCGAGTTATGTGAAACAGAAAATTAACCAGTGTTTGCGCCCACTATGTGTGTTTTGTTAACAAAGTGATTTTGATTAAGTTTATGGTCACATTGCAGGATCACAAGACTTAACAAAGAGGATTACTTTAAATACGAAATCTTTCAACTGTAAAAGTAGTCATGTCTGAAGGATGCTGGATATTAAATATTTCTCTAAATTGGAGTTATCAGTCTCTCTTTTTCTTTTCCAGGTTGCCTGAGGCTTCATTTTTCCATGAACTGAATAACTACATGTACACCCCCACCCCGCAAAGAACAGAAAATACTACCTTAAATGAAAAGAAATGCAACCCTTCACTTCATATTAGTACTCTCATAAATTTAATATCCACTGTTCATTATCCAGAGAGCTACATAACGTAAAAGACATTTTCTTTCCTATTCTTATTTTGCACAAGGAAAAAACAATCAGTAATACAACTGATTTGCTATCTTCTCTGTGGGCCCCAGAAATCTTAACAACAGTGATAACACCACCAGTTCATCTAGAGGCCACAGCCACATAGCTAATGGTGAGAAAGAAAAAAATAATAATAGCAAGGTTTAAATGTTGAGAAAGGCTGTTTACAGCTTTTTTCTTCTGACTTACTACCTAAGAAGACCTTGCTAAAGAATTAATCTTATTGGACAGTATTCCACTACCCCTTAGTTCCCAAGAGGTTATTAACATTGATTTGAACATGTGGCCTTTGAAATTTTACAGGATGTCTGAGCATAGCTACTTTTGATGATCTATAAGCCTGATATACATTAAGTGACAGGCAGAAAGATGGAGAAAGAATTGGGTCCAGTAAGTGGAGATAGGTACTGTAAATAATAACATTTCATTATTTCATTTTATTCATTTTTCACCTTAGTAGGTGCTACACGAGAATTCTCGTTACTCTCTAGACTTTATAAAAAGTTTCAGAGTATAATCATGGTAATTATAGCTAATGATACTGCATCATATACTTGAATGATGCTAAGAGAGTAGACCTTAAATGTTCTCACCCAATAAAGAAATAGTAATTAAGTGACAGAATGGAGGGCTTAGCGAAGGTTTTGATGGTAATCATGTTGCAATACATAAATTTATCAAATTAATAAGCTACATACCTTGAATTTACACAATGTTATATGTCAATTGATCTCAAAAAACTTGGGGAATTTTGTTTTTAAGTTTCAGGATGTCACAAGATTGCCACTTATTGGATGGATATGCCATCTTAATAATAGGGGCAAAGTTCATATTATATAGTTCATATTATAAAGTTGAATGGAAAATAATTCAGTATATATTTTCAGTATATATTTTACATGTCATATAAATGTGAAAATTTAAAAATCATGATAGGATATAATTTATATATAAATAAAAATATATAAGAAACTCAGTAATTATGCAAAATATTTTTGTCAAACATCTGACCATCTTTTATAATTTGTCTGTTCTCATTTACTTCAGAAATGTTATTAGTAACTACTCTGTTCACACGTCTAATTTCTAAAGCTTTTATACAGAGGGGAATAACAGCAAAGGTACTCTGATAGTAGCATCGATACTAACAAAAATGGCTTTATTTATTGACTATCCCATGTGTCAGGCGTACTACTCTTTAAAAGCATTATCTCATTTAATGTTCACAGCAATACTAGGAGAGAGGCAGGTGCTCCTATCATTCCTATTTTAGAGATAAGGAAACAGAGGATCAAAAAGGTTACACAGCAGGCATTTAAACTCCAGTCCATGCAGAGAAGACACAATGAGCTAAGACATGCAAAGACAAAGATTTCTAACAAACATCCCTTTTGGTGCTCCCTCTAGGACTCTGGGCAAGACACTGAAACTTTCCATTTCTCAGATTTTTTGCTATATAAAATAATGGCGAAAAGAAAGTGAATACGGAATAGCTTTATAGCAGGCAACTTCGTAACTCTTGAATTTATGTGGGGTTATGCAAAGCAAATAACAACTCAGAGCAAGGCTAGTGCTTTCGCCTAAAGGGGTGGGCATGAATGAACTGAGGAATCCAGCTGCGGGGAAAGGGCCGAGCAGATACAATCTAGCTCATGAAAGGACCCCCAGGTTACAGACAGTTAATCAGGAAAGGCCGTGGTCTAGGCAAATATTCAACTGAGGCCCAGAGCATCAGATTCAGGTAGTCAGCAAAGCAGAGCGAGAGCACGGGGTGGGTGGAGGGACTGCATGGCCCTGGCCCTTCCGCCCAGTAAGACATCACCTAGGATCCTGGCAGCTGTAGCAGGGATGAAATCAGAGAGCAAAGAAGGATCTGGCCCTGCACTGGAGGCATGTGGGCACGGGGAATGGGATACGTCTCGAATTGTAGCCTCTACAAACAGAGCTAGGAATAAAATTTGCTTTTCAAAAGCGCTGAGGACTGCCGTCCCAGCACGCACCTGCCTCAGGGTACTGCATTCACTTGTCTCTCTGCCAAACTCCTTCTCCCCAGAAAGTCACCTTCTTAGATGCCCACCTTCGTTAAAGCAGCCCCGACTGCACCTCACCCCACACGGAGTCACTTTACATCCCCTTCCCCTGCCAAGTTGTTTCCTTCATAGTACTTATCACTCTCTCATTTATTTTACACACTCTTGTCTGTTTATTGACTCATCTCCCTACTGGAATGAAAGTTCCCTAAGAAAACAATCTTGTCTTTGTTGATGCCTGCTGCATCCCCAGTGCCTAGATCCACAGTGCCTGGGACACAGTCGGAACTCGGTAAATATTTGTCTATTTAATATAAGAATAAATTTCAAAGCAACACTGTCCAAACGCCATTTCTCATTTTCTAGAGTTTTGGGTTTTATGTGCTGCCACATGCTTTATTATATAAATTAAGAGATGGCTAAATTGGTAAATAATAATAAATATAATCAAAGTTAGTGACCTTGAAACTTGTGAATTAATTCAGGCGTAAATACTGCTCAAAATGCAGAACTTGAATGTTTTGATAGTTTAACAGAACACTGACAAAGCAAACTACAAGATATGCTCTATTTCACAAAGAAAGGGAGCCCTTGGCACTTCTCTAAAAGATCAGAGTTATTGGTTAATCACTGAAAACATATACTCCTCTTGTATTGTTTTTTTCCTGGTTAAAAATAAAAAGGTTTTTAATGTTAGGATATCTACAGAACAACTGATATGTACCACATATATAATCAAAATCACTCCTTATAAAAGAAAAGAAATTAATTTTAAAATTCCCATCTTTTACATATAATTCTTAAAGTAATTTTAGGTCCTGAGTTCAGAACTTTAACAAAAACATGTTTCAAAAATAGGATATTAAAAAAAAAATAGGATATAGAAAGAAAAGATATGAGAAACTGAGGCATATGCAAGCATTTGTTGTTTTTCTTCTCACTATAAAACTACTGAAACAAGATTTTGGAATCACGAAAACTGAATGTTAAGTCAAAATAGGCATTCCCTAGGTAGAAGAATATCTAGTATCGAACTTTAAAATGAAACAAGACTGTGCCATTTAAACCAAACGTACTTTTGTTTGTTTGCTTGCTTGTTTTATTGTGAGGTTGTAAAGAGAAATGAGAGATTTCAAACTATAATTAAGCATTTGACTACAATTAAATTATACATATAATATGCCCACTTCTCAGAACATAAGTAAGTCCTATGATATTATGTCAAAATCTGATTTAAGTCTTCTTGGTTTCTTACTCAACATTTTAGGGTCAACTAAAGTTCATTTCAAAGAATAAATCAGAGAAATTACCAAAGAATAAGCTATAAGAAAAACGCAAGGGAAAAGGGTTCAGCCCAACAAACTATAATAGCAGAAAAAAAAAAAAAAAACTATAGTAATTGAAAGAGTATTATGACTGATTCAGTCATGGACGTACAGAAAAATAAAACTGAATAAGCAAACCAGACACAGCTTTTAAAATGTATAATGATTTCAAATAAGATTTTTTTTTTTAAGAAACATTGCGTATAAACTGGGGAAGGAAGGACTGTTTAGTTTGAGGATAAGTAATTGGCAATTTTGAAAAAAAAAATCTATTTAAAAGCTTGCCTTATACTACAACTACATGTCACTTACACATGATTTGAAGGTGAGATTATCAAACTATATTCTCCCCCTTGGAAACACCTATATTCTATGAGCTGCTTGGAAATATTTCACTTCTAAAATCAACTAATAATATCCTTTTCAAATTCAACTAAAAATTAACTCATGTAGATATTTTACTAAACTTAATACTATTTTCTAATAAATTGCTTCAGACAAACTAATAATACCAATTTATGAATAGTAACAGAAAACGCTGATTGATTAAAGAACTGGCCATTTAGTTTGGCAGCTTTTAAAAAAAAATAATCTAGGGACTTCCCTGGTGGCGCAGCAATTGAGAATCCGCCTGCCAATGCAGGGGACACGGGTTCTATCCCCGGTCCGGGAAGACCCCACATGCCGCAGAGCAACTAAGCCCACGCGCCACTGAGTACTGAGCCTGTACTCTAGAGCCCGCGAGCCACAACTACTGAGCCCATGCGCCACAACTATTGAGGCCACACGCCACAACTACTGAAGACCGTGTGCCTAGAGCCCATGCTCCAGCCCATGCGCCTAGAGAGAAGCCACTGCAATGAGAAGCCCACGCACCGCAACGAAGAGTAGCCCCCGCTCGCCACAACTAGAGAAAACCCACGCGCAGTAACGAAGAACCAACACAGCCAAAAATATAATAAATAAAAATAAATTTGCTAAAAAAAATAAATTAAAAAAAAATCTGTATTTATGTCAAACCTAACCTCACAATTCATCCCACCATCCCCTTCCCCCCTGTGTCCACACATCTGTTCTCTATGTCTGCATCTGTATTCCTGCCCTGCAAACAGCTTCATTTGTACCATTTTTCTAGATTCCACATGTATGCGTTAATATACGATGTTTGTTTTTCTCTTTCTGACTTACTTCACTCTGTATGACATACTCTAGGTCCATCCACATCTCTAGTGGGAACATGTGGTATAGCACAGGGAGCTCAGCTCAATGCTGTGATGACCTAGATGGGTGGGATGGGGTGGGTGGTGGGAGGGAGGCCCAAGAGGGAGGGAATATATGTATACACATAGCTGATTCACTTTGTTGTACAGCAGAAACTAACACAACATTGTAAAGCAATTATACTCCAATTTAAAAAAAAAATCTGTATACATATAACTCTTTATTGTAAATTTACAACATGCTTTATTTATAGTTTCTTCTAGCAAAGCAGTACCTGGTTTGTGTGCTAGAAATAAACATAATGATATTTTCATGGTTGTTTAATCCTTTCAGGTACTTTTAATAACCACAGAGAAAAGGATCATCAATGACTTTGACTATATAAAATTAAAAATAAATATGTAAAAACAATTACTAAAGACCAATAAACAGACTTAAGGTACACTTGCTACAAACATGACAAAGAGTTAATATGCCTAATATATAAAGAATGTGAACTAATGAATAAAAACCCTTAGGCAAAGGAAATGTAGAGACAATTCATATAAAGGAATAAATGACTTGTAAACAAATATTAAGGAGAAAGTAACACTTCAGTAATTAAAGAAATTCATATTAAAACAATAATGAGGCAGTGTTTTGCCTATTAAATCAACAAGATTTAGATGATAATGTTTAAACTGACCAAGGGGAAAAGAAACTGGTATCTTCAGTCATTACTGGTGGCATTACTGGCACGTACACCCTCTCTGGAACACAATTTGTTGACATGTTTCAGAAAGACATAAAACTGCTCATATCCTTTGACCTAGGGATACCACTTCTATGTGTCAATGCTAAGAGAAACAATGCAAAATATAGAAAAATTTAGCCCAATTAAAATGTTCCTCAAAACTTTGTATTTGAAATAGTGAGAAAAATGGGAAAAAAACAAAAACAATGGCTACTAACAGGAAAATAGACACATCTAGTCAATGAATTATTGGGCAGCCATTAAAGATGATAGTCATGATGAGGCAAGATGGAAAAAATATATATTTATGCTAAAATGACAATGGACAAAGTACTGAATAGCAAACTCACCATACAGTATAAAGGACGAGAAAATTCTCTCAAGTCAGAACAGTGGGTTGTTTTCAGGTGATGGGATTATTAGTGACTTTTTGTTTGTTTGTTTCTAAATTTCCTATAATGAGGTTATACTACTTTTATGACTTTAAAATAGATGAATAAAAGTTAGCATATAGAGAGGTGAAAACAATAACACTTGACCACTGTATCAGAGCAAAATATTAGTAAAACTAATTTAGGTTCATGTTCTCTTTCAAATCACTTCATTATAACCCAAAAAAAGAGTAAGAAAAGCTTTTCTTACTCTGCTACTTGTCAGACATACCCAAGTGGAAGGTTCCACATTTCTGTGCTTTTCTGTTCTCTGCTCCGAGTGCGAGCTACCATCGGAGCTCAGTATTTAATTTGGTAGGCTTATAGTTACATACATTTAAAATACTAATAGATAAACTACACATTTCTGAAAACTAATCATGCCCATCCTTAATTTTTTTTCCAGATAATTAAACAACTGAAAATGATAAATTGCCCCTTTAACAGACTTAGCAACCTTTTGGCACCGAGTACATCAATTAACTACAGTACCATATTGGATCCAATATTGCATCTCCTACCGTGCATGTAACAATGTGTACAAGAGACTTCTATCAACAAGGATCAGTGTCATGTATGAATCACCATGTCACCTGAATTGAAAGTTCTCAGGATCCTTTCTATAATGACAAATTCAAGTTCTATGTTATTACCTAGAGCACTGCAACCCATGACTGCAGTGTGTGGGGTGGAGGAGACGGACTAGTAAATCTTTCTGGGGTGAGAACGGGTGGCTGTTTTATATAGCTCCTGCCGATCATAATATTCCTGCGACCATCAAGATTTAGATCTGTAATTACAGAGGACCCTGATTTTCACCTTGGTTACTGATAGAGACGGTACGTATAATCACAATAAAAAGCCAAGACTTGAAAAATGAGACTTTGCAAGAGGTTAGTGTCCCCAGGCTCTAGTTTATTGATTGGCTCGAAGTAGCCCTTGCACTTTCCCACTTTGTTACGGGGGCTGAGAATGCTGTAAAGCAGAAGCACTTCCATCCTTACCATGAATCCTCTTTGGTAAGGAAATTAAAAATTATAATAGTAAATCTGTTAGAAATAGAAGTTTTATTTTTTCTAACTGACAAATTTTCTGGGGAGATGGGTAGGAGACACAGTCCATGGTTCTGAGCAAACACCAATTTAGTACAGACCAAAACACCCTCAGCACTGTGTATGTACAATCCCTTGCCCCTGACGGAGACCTTTGTAGCTTTTTCAAAGCTGCGAGCATCGCCTAATACACAATTGATTGTATTCTTAACCGATTGTCTTTAAAAACCCTTATCCCTCAGAAACCTGTTTTTGTTCATTTTGATTATAAAGCTGGAGGTACATGGGGACAAAGAGAGTCTCAGAACTGATTAAGAATCAAACAAAAAACTACACCTAACTGTTGCTACATACTTTCTAAAGCATATTGAAAACAAAACAATTCCTTGCTATAGCTATAGTTACAATGCAAGAAAAAAAAAAAAGAACAAAAACAAAAAAGAAAAAACAAAGCTATCTATAAAATGCAAATGCTGCAACTAAAAATACCAGACCCATGGTGCTCCCTGTGGGAGGTGACAGGAACTCATGATGCGAAAGGAAAAGAGAAAGGCATTTGGGAACAATCACCTCAGGTTCTGTGACCAAAAGAGAAGCCAGTTAAGAGAAAGTAGGGCTCTGTTTCCAGGAACTATTACAAAGTCCTTTAACTTTTCATCCCTCCTCCTTTCCCTGGCTGTTCTATTACACCTCTACAGAAACCTGAAGTTGTGCCTTTAACCCTTGCCTCAGCCACACGGAGGGTGTGGAGAGGTGGGAGGGGGACGGTTAAAGTGCTCTCTTAGTTTTGTCTCTATTGCTCTGCCTCTCATCCCCGCTGGATTGGCAGGGGTGAGTCTGGAGGTCCTCATCCGCCTTCACATTTCTTTCAATGACTTCTAACATGTTCTGATATATGCCTGTCAGTGTTAATTACAAGTGACATTAGATTGGTTTGATCCCTGACAAAATTCCAGAGCGTTGTAATAAAGCAGGACAGTAGGAAAGATGGCAAGAGGAGGCTAGGTAATGCTTTGGAATCCCCAGGATTTCCTTCAGGCCTCCCTCCTACCAAGTCTGGCCGTCCTAACAAAGACGCACATTTGCTCTGCTCTGCATAGGAAGCTTTAAGACATCAGACCTACAGGTTTGCTGACAACAGCCGGGTCTAAACCAGTTGTCCCATTAAGAGCATCCCCGTTCACTCTCACAGCATCCTGTTTGGATGTTAATTATATGATCACCCTATTGAGCCCTGTTTTCACCACTCCTTAAACCTTCACATACAGCTGTGCAGTGAAAAATGACTGAAGACTGACAGAAATCACTTGGAAAACAACAGAAAAGACTCACTGAAGAAATCTGAGAGGAGATGTGGTAGAACAGCTAAAACTCAATTTGTTTCCATATTTGCCTTCCATAGAAGAGTATTTCTCCGTATTGGGCAGGTACAAAATCAAACAGTATGCATTATTTGTCATTAGACAAAAAGCACAGAATCAGCTATCAATTCACTTTCCTTGAGGATGTATTTCTGAGATACATCTTTCACTTACATCTGACAGGTAGATTCTTTGCTAGTAACATCAGTGGGTAGTCTCAGTATGTAAATGGTCTATATTTTACTACATGTGTGACCTTGAAAATATCAAATGATATCTCAGAACCATCAGGGAGACCAGTGTTGCCCAATCTAGCTTTGTGCAACAACAGAACTGTTCTATGTCTGTGCTGTCCCATATGACAGCCCTGTGCCACTCGTGGCTATTGACCACTTGAAATATAGCTAGTACAACTGAGTTCATAATTACATTTAATTTAAATAATACAGAGACTTGGTTTCTTATGGTAAAAATAAAACAGGATAAAGATCTGTCTCTTGTTCTTCCCTTGAGTCTTGTTTGAGAAAAAGCAGTAAACTCCTCATCAAAGCAGATGCTGTCTGATGAGGAAACTTCCATCATCTGAGAACCAGCAATGCATCAGCCAGAACTCCATTTCTGGGACAGTGTTAAGTACAAAAAGGAACGGACTTGGGTTCTGGAGACCAAGGTGGAAGGGCTAGCTGGGACAGTGAAGTCTCCTCAACACAAAGTTTAATCTAACATCCTTTCTAGCACCTTTGGAAGATCTCCCTCTCGCTCTGTGAGAAATGGTTATCCCTATGACAAAGAGGCTAATATGGTCCACTTTACAGACAGAAATGTGCTTAGTTTTCACTGAGAGATATGGAAACATAATGTAATGTGTCACTCTGGTATTTAAAAAATCCAAAAGGAAAAGGAGTCCTATGCTTAAAATATCTCCAAGATAATTTATTTCTCCTTTACCTATAAGTGATACCATGTTCATGTAGGCTTGGGGATGCTAGCTTTTATCTGTTTGCTTATTTCATTATTTTTCTCAATTCTAGTTGCAAAGAACGTTACTACTGGAAAATCCTACTACATCATTGTGCATCTTTTCTTGTAAATGATAAAAACTATCTTGAAAAACTTACGCAATCAGAAATGGTAGCAGCCCTTTCAAAAACATTTATTTAAAAATGTTCTTCACGTTTATATTACTTTGTCTATTTTTTTTAGTACGAACAATCATCACTAAGTGAGTAGTTTGCTATACTCCTTAAAGGGCTCTATCATTTTTTAAATGCTTTGAAAGAAAATATCATCTAGAATGAGGCTAAGAAGATGCATATTTTTTTTAAAAAATTCATAGAAACTAACCATCTGTACAATAATCCATTGTCTGCTCTCCCAAGGTGATGTATTAAGGATAATGAAGCATATGATTTAACAGCCGCCACAAATCCTTCTTCAAGTACGATGGGTATAAATAATACAAAAAGATGGTCCAATAATAGCCAAATCCTAACCTAAGAACTACTCTATATGCTAGGTCACAGGAAATTAGTTAAGCTCAATTAACTGTGGAGCCAAGTGAAGTATGGCTAGGCAGTTAAGGCTCTAACCAGTGACTCTTATTCTAGTAGTGGTTATTCATTTAGTGAAACCTGTAAGCCTTCCTATCATGGTGCAATTTGAGTAGCTTTTTTCCACATGACAATATAAAGCTCTCCAATTGGAAAAGGACATTATGCTAGCATGAATTTTCCAAAATCTTAAGAATCCAGATAGATCTCTGCCTGTTTGTCAGTGCAAGCTCATCCTTACATTCCCACAGTGCCTTGCATTTATGGGAATAAGTGCAAGGCACTGTGGAAAGATTAATGTACAGTGCTCTAAAGAATGAATGCATAAATGGGAGAGCAGGTAAGTAAGTGAAGAAAATGAGGTTTCTAAGATCCTTACAGAAAACAAATACAATTTCATATCCCTCTGAAACCTGGTTCTAACATTTATCAGCCCTTAGACTTTTGAGTTCTGATGGCCAGTTGTCAAGAAGTTACTTCCTTTGGTGACAAAGGTCTCCTTAGGCCAGCTTCCTATAAAGCATGAAAAAACCCCACAAAATCATACACACTCTTTGAATGCAAGTGTCCAAACATTAGCTCCTATTTGCAAGTTGAAGTACTCCTCTCCTAGCTATGTCTGTTAATACTGAAGTCTTCACAGGGCCTTATGAAATCAGTGAGGCAAACTTCTGATGACAGGAAATACAAGCGGTCATACAAGCCAGCTGTTTGGCCAAAAATGATTGCCTGGCTGTGCCTTACAGACATGGCACAGCCATTCACTGATAAGCTGGCACAGCTAGTCCTGTCCCCATGCCACCCAGGGAGTCCATCTAAAGTAAGATTAGAGGTTGCAAATCCTAGCGTTCAAATAATACTGGGCTGCGGAAAATTTCCATGGCTCAACATAAACAAGGGGCCTACGTGTGAGCCATACGCCACCTTCTAAATAATGTATGCTTCGCCAGGAGCATTCAGCACCAGCATACTTCCACACCGCAGCTCCTACTGCCCCTGCTTTCCTAAGCCTGGCCTGCCAGAACTGAGATCAATTTTATTAGATACCATTAGTCTCTGTTAGGGCGGTCATTTGAATAACAACAGATTGGCAAGTATAAAACTAAGGCACCTGTTGTACATTTGGCAGCCTGGATGAGGCCCCTTAAAAAGAAAACAAATACGAGCTATAATCATGCCAGGCAATGGCTTTTGGTTCAATAATGACCATGTGTCAGAATTAAGTGCATCTGGGAATTCCTACCACAGCCAGATGTAAAGGCAGATTTGTCCTGTCTAGTGGCATATGAGGAGATATACACAGTATACACAGATTTGGTTTTGTCTTGGTTTGGTAGGGAACTAGGTAAGTGGAACTTAGCTCAAGTAAAATAAAATTACTCAAGAGCAACTGACAATACTGTCATAAATTGTGGAGTTAAATATTAAACATACGGGTTTTAAGATCTGGGCTATGAACTAAATAACCTCTGATTTTTCTGGGCACACGGATTTGTTCACAAATTACTCAACAACAATGGGCCAATGTTACTAGGACACTGAGCCAAGCCATGGGTTAGGCGTTAGAAATAACCACTGGGGAAAAGATTTGGGTCTTGGCTTTGAGGTATTTGTAATGAATCAGACCATAAATAAGCAGTTAACAATGCAATGTTATGGACGCTCTATGTAAAATGTATTTGGGTCTCTTCTAGCGCATAAAGAAAGCGTATCCAGGCTTGGCAGGATGGGAAGACTTCCTGGAAGAGTTGTCAGCTCTGCTAAGACCTGAAGGAAGAGGGGAATCAGGCAAAAATGGAAGGGGAAGGGAATTTCCAGGAAAGGGAGAAAGCATACTCAGAATTAAACACCAAAGGGTCAAAGTAGTGCATCAGGGAAATATCAAATACTTCAGTATGGCTGGAATGTATGTGTGTTGATGGCGGGAGAAGGGAAATAGAGAAAACCATTATGAGAATGGCAAGGTGGCAAGAGACAAGGCAGGGAGAAAGACATCAAGGCCCAGGTGACCTCTGCTGAGTATTTCAACCTTTACATAGAGTGGAAGGAAGAGCCACTGGAATGTTTGAAGAAGGATGACATAAACAGATTTGAGTTTCTTAATGATCAGGCTGGCTACAGAGTACCGAAGCAAATATACAGAGTTCCCAACTAAACACAGAGAGGCTGCAATCCAGGCAAAAGATGATGAGGGTCTTGCCAACAGATGCCAGCTAACATATTAAAAGGTAGTGAATAATTTGGTTGAAAGAAAGTTAATATTTCTTTTGGTCTACTGGAATAACAAGAGATTATTTAGAGAAAACAAATTTTAAATGATGAATTTAAAATCAAGATGTAAATGGTATATTTCCTAGTTTTTTTGATAAAAAGAGATCAGTTTCAAGTTGAATCTGGGCAAGAGTAAAAATCCGATTCAATTCTATTGCACTTAGCCAATCATTTCTTAAAGTAATAGCTGAATATGCCTAACAATATTTATTGAACTTGTCATTCTTAATTTATAACTATTATCATCAAAAAGCATTTATTAAGAACCTAATTATGGAAGAACCCTCACTACACACCACCCAAAGAAGGTAGTACACGCCGCTCCAGGCTCCTAGCAGGTTTTGTTTATAGATTAACCCACAGGAAAACATGACTAAATAGGACAGTGCATGCATGTGAGAAGCATTTTAGAAACCTGGGCAAAGAAGACTTGATTGTTAACACACAGTAAGAGCCATAAAAGACCAAAGCATTTTCCATGTAACTTTATGTACCATGTCTGATTTAAAACTTCAGGGTGCTTTGTTGTCAGAGAAAAAATAATTTTCCAAATCATCAAACAAATGTAACATCCTTTCTTGTATTATTTATAAGACGATAATTAATCAGAAATAGGTCTCTGTAGCCTGACCAAAAAAAAAATAGCTAAACTTTTATAAAAATGGGTTAAGTGGAAAAAAACTTATCGAATCATCCATCTGTTATTGATAATGAAATGAACATGTGAGCAGCGAAAATAAGAGTATTTTAGAAGACAGTATAATTGACAAAACTTCCCAGATACAGTTGTGCAGGGCAGGCAGCCAATAAATAGAACACATACATATCAGTCACTTGGCATAATTTCATTTCTTTGATGGGAGGCTGTTCTTCAGATATCTCTGCTGGATCTATAGTTCTCTTTGTAAAAATGCTTTTGATTCCCTACCTATTGGGCAGCTATGAAAATGCCAGCCTTTGTGATTTTTAAAAACCTATTCTTGGTGGAAATATTTAATTTAACCACTTCTGTTCCAGGACTAACCCCAGGGCTCAGGCAGTTGTGTCACTGGCCTGAAAGCATATAATTTTAGAGCTGAAAGGCAACTGCCAAAAAAAAAAAAAAAAAAAAAAAAAAAGGTCACCCAGTCCAAACTAAACTGCTTAAGTTTAAAAAAAAAAAAAAATTAAATCCCTCCAGTCCCAGGCAGAGAAAGAAACAGAAGAGATTCTTCAGAAACGATAGGGGGAAAACCTACATAATTTTTAAGATTCTTCCTGAATTTGGGTTAAGAAAGCACTGTATCATGGTGTATACGCGCCTGGTACATGTGAAATAAATTTTTTAAAAATTCATGTCAGACACAAGAATATATTGAGGGGTTAAGAGTGGAGTGGATAAAAGTTGGGATCATAACTTAAAATCTTGGCTTTAAGCTCCATCTTTATTATATCTAGCTATGCAACCTTGGGCAAATACTTAACCTCTCTATGAATCAGCTTTTAAACTGGAGATAATAAAAAGCATATGACTTACATAACGTTGTTTTCGAGATTAAAAATGACAGTGAAAGTAAAGTGCTATGCTGAATGCCTCGCACATAGTACGTGCTCAGTAAATTTTAGCAACCATCACAATTACAACTGTACACGTCAACCACTGTTGCTTACTTCCAATACAAAGAAAATTAAAAGAAATTTGTTTGTCACCCATCTCGATGTCCTGAGCATCATCAGAGATTTCAACTGAATAATTATCCTTCACATTCATGGTTTCAATTAAATTCAACTCAAAGTAAATTCAAAGAAAAGAGCATAGAGCACTTGAGTTGAGAATGAGAAAATGAGAGAGTAATTAGGAGGATTTCAATGGATGCAAATTAGGACAGCCTGCAAGGAGAGAAAGGGGATTCCAAGAACCGAGGGTTGGTAGAACCAAAGAGGTGCCCGAGGGCAGAGTCTTCTCCCTTAGGGCAGGGGCTCTGATACTGCAGCAGGACAGAGCACCTGGGGCTACGCTGAGAGCAGAGGCTGGACACACAAGTTAGGATTAGCCTGCAAAGGGCTTTGACTGCTGTGCTGGGAATTTAGCACTTGAGTAGGCAGAATTGAAAAGGCTTGTATTTCAGAAACCAAAAGTTTTTAGGAAGAATTGAAAAGGAGAAAGGAGAAAATGAGGTACCAAGAAAAAAGTAGACAAAAGTATGGGTGAAAGATTATATTTTAAGTTTATAAAATGCAGAATGTGGGATACAGGAGAGCCTTCTATTTCTCAACTATCTAACAAGCTGGAAAAAATTCAGATCTGGAACTCCAGAGAGAAGTTAGAAAATTTATTTTGAGAGTCATCTATGCAGAAATAAGTATTGCTTCTATGAGAAGTAGACAGGAATATCCCATTAAAGAGTACAGACAGTGACCTGAAGAGGCCCATATATAAAACAACAATGAGAGTTTAGAATGGAGATGGAGACCAAAGGCCAAAATATGAAATGAAGGGGAAACAATGTTGATGAAGAAAGTGAGGCTCAAAGAAGGGACTCAGAGAGAACTTCCATCCATGAGATATTTCCAATGGAAGATGTTCCCCCAAATTTATCCCTCCAGTAAAATATTATAATTCCCTCCTTTCCCACCCCCCCAAGAAAAATGTGAAAATCACTACTTAGCCAGTAAACGGATTTAGAATATTTAAGACGTTTCTAATAGATTATTACCAATTGGCCAAACATTCCATTTAAATTAAGATATAAGATAGAATTTATAACTAAAGATATAAAACCATGTATCTAAAAATCACATACTGAATTATTTCAACCAGAAAAGTCAAAACTAGTAGACTTATTTTGTTTCTCTTAAAATCCTTTAACAATATTTCAATTAAGTTACTATTACAAGTAGTTCAAATATGTTTTTGCAGGGAGCCAGCAGTCTACTTGTGCAGTAAGAAACCGTTAGTGTGTGTACGATGTGTCCCTTCAATTGGGGTGGAAGGGGGATGGAGGAAAAAATTATTTTAAACTTTGAAAACAAATGTTTTTTGGCCCGTAATGGAACACTGGATCAGCATTTGATGTGTCTAGTCTAATTTTTCTCTGTGAAATTGTACTGGCGGATCTTAGGGAGAGACAGAAGGCAGTAAATTCCTATCCTCCATCAATACATTTGACCTCGGAGCAAACCCCACAACTGGCTACAGGCACCCACCATCCATCATTGCTCTTGAAACCTGATCTTTCATGGAAGGACAGCTGCGCTGGGCAAAGAGCTAAAGAGCTTTCTAAGATGCACTACCAATAAAAAAAAAAAAAAAAGGTAATTCTGTCGGTTCAGTATTTTAATTAACTGCTTTTCTAAACATTTCTTCCCCCAGACTGCAGCTCATCATCAAATATCATCAGGAATCTATTAATACATTTTTGACTTTTAAGCAAAACGCTTTCTTTGTACATTGTAGGTAAAATCATTTCTAGCTTTTCCCTTAAAAGCTTTCTGAGATAAACAGCGTCCTATGGCATACTGATGTGTACAGACTTCAAAAAACGTGCTGGACAGGAAAAGGTAGTTCCAGCATCTGTAGTAATTATACCATGTACACAACAGAGTGCACATAGGGAAAATGTACACCAAACACCCATATCCAACAAGGCTTAATTTTTAAATCAGGTAGCAATAATTTATAGCAGATAGCTAAAGATAGCAGAACACTATCATACAAACCAGCATCATTGAATATAGCATGTCCGTTACGTCATTCCGACATCCAGGAATTTTTTAATTTAAAAAATACAAAATAAGACAAATCCTTATCTAATTGGATCTTCATCACCTCTATGGCTATTTTCTCCATGTTACAGATGGTGAAACAAGACCCTAAGATGTTATATAATTTCTCCCAAGATCCCACAGATAATAAGTGACAAAACTAAGGTATAAATTCAGTTTTTCTTGCATCAAATTCATGTTCTTTTCACTGTCACCAAGAAAAAAAAAAAAAAAAGGAAGGAAAGAAGCTGGTCAAGATTTTGCAACCTTTAGCATTATCTTTATATACACTATATACCTACGCTTAAATAAGATTAAACAATAACTGATTTTCAATTATTTATAAAATCAGTACTAATATAAACCTTTTTGTTAATAAAGGGAGTCCATTTACTGAAGCTTAAAAAAAGAAGTCACTTGTTACTTGTGACCCAGTGAGATGATCATTTCATATATTTGAAAGTACACTATCTCCTAATCCCAAAGCAATACTGAGAAGCATAATTTTCTAAATGCAATTCACAAATCTGAATTTAGTTAGCTAGTGCTACATTAAAGAATATAGCTTGAGGGCTGTTGAAAAAAAGACAACTAAGAGTTTATAAACTCAATCAATCTCATGAAACTGACAGAGTTAGGATGGTTAAAGCCAGTAAATAAC
This sequence comes from Balaenoptera physalus, assembly GCF_965194825.1. Classification (NCBI taxonomy): domain Eukaryota; kingdom Metazoa; phylum Chordata; class Mammalia; order Artiodactyla; family Balaenopteridae; genus Balaenoptera; species Balaenoptera physalus. The sequence continues at coordinate 58,903,124 of NC_138886.1, forward strand.
AATATGTTAAAGGTCACAACGCTCCTGACATTGTTATCTGAATGTCAAAACTAAGTCTTGTTTCTGGTCAGTGAATTCAAAGAACTAGGAGAAAGATGAGCTTCAGATGGCTGCTTTTGCTCTTATATTTTGTTGTAAGTGCTGAAGAAGCCCAAGGGGAGCCTGCCACCTAAGAGCAGCCATTTGCAAAGGAAAGCAAAGCTTGCCTGCTGCAGGTGGAAAGCTAGGACTATTCAAGTTGTCTCAATACTGTGTGTCTATGGGTACACCTGATGTGCTGGCTTACGGACAGAATCAGCTGTCTTAGCTTTCTAAATTGTCATCTCTTTCATTTAATTTGCTGATCTATGACATACAGGGATTTGATCTGCGGGACAGCAGAGGTTGAAAAGCCAAGAAAAAGTTCAGTTTTGCTCTTTGTTTCTTGTAATTAAAAAAAAAAACTATAGAGTAACTGACAAACATTGATATGACCCTATTAAATACATCAGCATCAAATAGAAAACAATGAACAGAAAGATACTGAATGCATTACTTTGAGAGGGAGGAGGTGGGACATTGCAGGCAATTTTATTCTTTTTTCGCAACAAGTTGCTTTGAGGAGTGTGACAGTATAACTGGAGACAACATTTAAATTACTTTGCTTAAAAATATTTTATAAATAAAATGTTGAGAAGAAAATGCAAACTGTTGATTACATAAAAGCAAATGGGTGATTTATTAAAGGGAAACGAGGGGCATGGGCCTGAAATGTAATTTTGTGAGTTACATTTTTTAAGAATTCTATTTCATTGATGCTTCAGTCTCGCACCATTGTCATGACTCTATTATTTAGGTTACATTAGGTCAGAGACTTCTATAACGTATAAGCATTCGCTCTTTGACCTCCCCAAGACTTATGACGTAAAGAAAACGCTGAACTTTTACATGTGAGGCTACAATTTCATATAATGAACAATCAGTAAGCACAAGCCATTTATTCTTTTAGCTATCTCTCTTAAGGGTTTGATTGTGGAGAGCTGAAACACATTTTTATTTTTAAAATGGGGGTGGGAGAATTTGGACGCTTTAATTGTCAAAACAAATGCAAGCCAAGCATGACATTTTAATAAGTGTTACCAACTACTAATTAGAAGCAAATGATATTATCCATATAGAAAACATATCCCCAAACAAACCTGTCCTTTGGTGGAAATGTCACTGTGCTATGAAATTAGAGAAGTGTAAACAAGGGCTGTTTGTTGCAATGAAATTTACTGATAAATCCCTCCTAAGCAATCTTCTTCCACATTATCAGCTTTCTTCTGTTGATGTGTTATATAGGAATCCTCAACCTTGTAGTTCACAGAAAGAACAACTCTTCTCTTTGCTCTTGGCAAATCATTGATAATATAAAAAGAAATGTTTTTAAACATTGACTTTGCTTGCGGCTGCAAGTTGCCTTTGTGCCATCACAAGTAAGTAGTTTTCTTAAAAGATTTTTTCAAAGAAACCAAACAGTACAAAGAAAAGAAAAATAACTCCATAAGGCAAAAACACTCAGAGTAGGCCTCGCTTAAAATATAACTCATTTATTCAAACTAACCTTTCCAACCAAAAACTACTCTCCCTTTAAGAAAATAGGAACAAATAATACATTCTTTGAATACTCTGGAAAACCGAACACTTAATCTTTCTTATTTAGCACTTCATATATCTGTGCTTATAAAACTAATGCTAAAAGAATATTTTGTGGCCGCTAAGTTGAATATATTACATTAAAGGTAAAGTTTATTTTCCAGATTCCCAGAAACTTCTGGGAATTAAAAGGGCAACCATGACCAAAGGTTAAATGTACACATTTAAAGATGTGAGCCTAAAAGTTTGATGCTCTCAGGATCATAAATTAGAGCATACGCATACTTCAACTCTCAGACTACCCACAAATACACACTGAAACTAGAGAAGGGTAGTTTTAAAGCAAAACCACCTTGAGAAATCCATCACTCCTGAAATGGCACTTTTAGTACGTGACTGTGTTAATGAATTCTTATTTATCCATAGAATCCTTTTAAAACTAGAAATGTTCAACGGCTTGATAAATCAAGTTTGGGCTGAAGGAAATCCAATATGCAAATACTCACACGGTGCTCTTTTACAAACAGTTACCCTTGTCAGTTTGAAAAACTGAAAATCAACAAAAGAACAGTGTAAGTACACTTGACCTTATTGCCTAATGTCTATCAAGATTGCCACAGCTGGTTGATTTCAAATTTGTGAAACTGACACTTAAAAACGTATAGTGCATCTTCAGTGCGGGTCCCTCAAGTGCTGACTAAACTGTAGTCACAGCCTCAGATTCTCGTTCCACACAACTTGCACAGCACTCACAAAGCTAGTTTAATCACACCATCAATCTATGACTACGCATTCCTTAAAGTAATTCTGCTTCCTTTCTTTTTTAACCTTACATTATGAAAATAGCATCCTTATCAGTTATCCTTGACATACACTGAGAAACTGGGATCACATATGAATTTGCACAAATACCTCTCCTATGTTGCACACTCTGTGAAAAGTCATCCTTGTACCGCCATAGTGTAAGCTCTAAACCACGTTCTTGAAAAACCCTTCGGTCAATGTCTATGACTAACATCAGAGCATGAGTTAATAGGTTAAAAAGACAAAACAAAAACTTAGGGGACTGCCTACCTGATACTTTTTAAATGTCTCTCTAGGAAGGGTTTGCATATACCATACCAGGGTACCTCCTGGATATAAGAACAGTTATACAGGCCCCTAGTGGCTTAGCAAATAGCAGCAGATGAGGGGATTCCGATTCTTAGTTCTCGACTTTGAGATATTCTGGCTGTAAATGAATGTCAATCTTAAAAGACAAATCAAATCATTGTATTTAATACTTTAAACAGTTTTGCTTTTATGATTATCCACTGAAATACATATATATTAAAATAGAGCACTGTATTTCACTACTTTAGTAACTACAACTGCACTGGTCTAAGAAGAATTTGTGTTACATAACCTCCACAGTAAAATATTTAATTCATCCCCCTCTTCACATGTCATTACAAAAGTAATATATTACTCATATACATTAAAATATATTCCAGAGACACTTTTCCTCTTTGAATCTTATTTCTATTATACTATTATTACTTTGGGCTGTAAGAACAGATTATTTCTATGTAAAGTGCTCACTATTTAAAATGAAATATAGATACAAACTGAATGCCAGTTTTAAAACAGTAGAAATCTAAAATAAATGTGCTTCCGAACAACAGCCAGTGATAAAACTTACATTAGAGTGCACCTATTTACAAAGATCTACAATTAATAACACCCTTTAATCCTCATCCCCTAGCTGTCTTTCCTTTAAAAAAGAAAATTCTAGGCAGGCACATTTACAGCTTTTAGCAGTTTTTAACTGGACACAATCTGACAGCTGAATTCATGAAACTGACCAGCTTGTCAATTTCACACTTTGAAAGTACAATAATAGCTGATAGCATGAAGATGAATTTAAGAAATCTGTCACAGAATTGCTAGCTCCATTGAAAAGCAAAGTACAGTACATAATTATGGGAGGTGGGAGGTAGGAAAATTTTCTTTGTATTGTCCATTTAGGATGTCTGTTTCAAGCATTCGGACATTGAGCACTGAAATTTTATTCTCTCTTTGCTAAGCTAACAAAATAACATCTATCTGTGGCATGTAACAGAATGTTTTCTAAATAAGTACAATATTTATTAAGCTTTGTCCTGGATATCATCATACTAACAACATGGTATGATCTTTAAGTTGGTATATCTAAATATTCCTTTAATTCAGAATATTTCAAGTCTTGGCAGTACATCACCCTGGTTTTACTCAAGTTGAGTGGCGGATGTGTACACTTTGAAACAGTGATAGAACTGCCAAAATGGTCAGAAGTATCAATGGTTGGACTAACACCCCATATGTGTGCTACAGGATGGTTGGAAAAAGCACACCAAAGGGAAAGGTCCACGTTTGAAGCACTGGAAGTCCAACAGAAAATCTATCTCAAGTCACAAGCAGTTACTAGTCTCTGAGAGGCTCAAAATATATGTGCTATGCTCTAAGTCAATGGTACTATGACTGTGGGCACGTCAAGGGGGGAAAAAAAGAAAAAAAAAAAGTTTAAGAGAAAATACAGGGCACCGATCCCTCAGGAATCTCCCTGTAGGCTTAAGGCACAAACTGTAGGTTGGTCTGGGGGATTGCTCTAAGAATTTTAGAAAACAGAGGAGACGTTAGGCAAGTCGTGTACTGGGAAGCAGGCTGGAAACAATACAAGTGAATTGTGATAGCCCAGGTTTTGGAGAATGGACCTACTATTCACAATACTGGAGAACCCAATTAATGAAAGCCAAGCGCACACAGTGTCCAAGGTTTTGTTTTTTGTTTTTTTTTTTTTTTTGAAGCATAAGAAAACTGACTTAATTTGTTAATGCTTCTAAATGAAAATCAACCTCACAGATACACAATTCAAGTTTTCTACACGCCAATGTGAAAACTACAATAAATCGACAGGAAAGCAAAGAACGTTTAGTTTGTTCTTGGCTTTCTTTTTAAATTGTTTCCTACAACTTGGAGTTTTCATGATAAATTCTTTGTTCCCTTCCCTACGGAATGAGCGTGTAAGAGCAGCAGATTCCCGTGGCAGAACTACGAGCTTTGATTCTGCCACGGAAAGGTCTCCAAAACAATCCCCCTCCTCTATGGCAGCCGCGTAGACTTTGACTCCTGCTATTTCTCCTTCTCCCCACTAGTTCAGAGGAAAGAAAGAAATCACCAAAACCAGCCCTCCTTAAATCAGTAATCATTGCCTCTTAAAAAAAAACTGCAGCGGCAGAATCCCTGGGTAGGGTCGTAGTGCCCCGCCGCTCCACCATTTCCCCAATACTACGCCCACCCCAGGAGGAGAAAGCGGAGATCACACAAATATACAGATTAAAACACCCTCATTCTCTAGGACTGCCACTCTCCCTGGTCTGAGGCTTTAAGCGAGAAGCGAACCGCGCAGGGGAGGACCTCTGCCCAAGAAGGTTCCGAAGAGCAAACTGTGCGCTCCGGTGCCGGGGCGCCGGGCTCGCGGACGCCGGAGTGTGCAGCTCCGGCCCCTGACCTGCGGGCTGCGGGAGCCGGGCTCCGGGCGAGCCGCGGACGCAGACCCCGGAGGACGCGGACCCCGGAGGACGCGGACCCCGGAGGACGCGGACCCCGGAGGACGCAGACCCGGGAGGACTCAGGGGGGCGGACCGGGTCAGCTCGGGGGACTCACCTGGTCATGTTGGCTCCGGGCAGCCTCCGCCACCGCCTCCCGCGCCGCCACCAGCACTTTGCTCCAGCGCCTTCACGCCCCTCCACGGCCGCGCAGCCCACGCCTGCCCGAGCCGCCGGAGTCCGGGCGGCCGATTGAATCCCGCGCAGCTGCGGCCCCCGCCGCGGGAATCCCCCCAGTGGCTGCCGCCGCCCGGTCCTCGCGCGGCCAGCCCAGTCCAGAGCGAGGAAGTGGAAGAGAGTCAGCGAGTGAGTCCAAAACCCCGAAATCCAGCATCCAAAGGAGCGCGTCCCCCCGCCCTCCCTCCACCCCTACCCCCTTCTCCTCCTCCTCCTCCTCCGCCTCCTCCTCCTCCTCTTCCCGGGCCGTCCTCCTGGCCCTTCTGAGCCCGCGGCTTCCGCGGCTGTTTCTCCTCCTCCCGCTCCTCCCGCTCGCCCTGCGCTGGCTTCTCCGGCTGCCGCCGCCGCTGTGTGTCTCCTCCTCCTCCTCCTCCCGCTCCTCGACGCTCCGCCGCTCGCGGCTGGGGGGTCCGGGGCCGCGTAACTTCTCCTCCCTCCGCCTCTCCTGTTTCCTCCTTCCTGCTGCTGCTGCTTTTAAAGAGGATTCTTTGGCCACAAATAGCAACTCGGCTGCCCCCCTCAGCGCCTCCCTCCCCTTCTTCTCTTCTTCCCCCCCAAAGTGAAGCGCACACGAGAGGTAACCAGAAACTGAGGCCGGCGGGGGGAGTGGGGAGGCGGGGAGAGGGGGCGAGGCGACGCCCGGAGACCGGCCCGCGCGGAGTCAAGGGCCGGGACGAGGGATGGCCAGGCCAGCCCAGTCCTCAGCCCTGGCGTGAACCCGCTGGTTACGGTTGAGGGCGAGGTGGTTTGATGGGGAAATTAAATGAAAAATCTCAGGAAAGTGATTGGAAAAGCTCCTCTCTTTGTTTCCTTGTCTGACTGATTTCGAAAATCCTCGTAACGTGCTGGGGATCCCACGGAATCACGGTGCCCCGGCGCTGAGGGATTGTGCGTGCACTTTGCCGGCGCGAGAGTGGGAGTGTGGGTGCGCCCGGGCGAGGGGAGAGCCAGGCCCGCTGGCGAATCCCTCAGTCTGGACCCCTGAGCCACTGAAAGGGCCAGAGAGCTGGACGGGCGAAGGAAGGAGGCAGGAGAGCTGCGAGAAGGAGGCGCGCAACCCACACACATACACTCACTCACTCACTCACACACACTTGCAGAGGAGGGGGCCGGGTGACGTCACTCCCCAGCATCCATCCGCCAGGACAGAAAAGACCCCCCTCTAACAAATTCACTCATCTCCTAAGAGCTGCACACCCGGGTGCTTCCTGCTCCGGGTCCTGGCACACGGGAGGAAAGATGCCGGTTGCACCCCATTCAAAGCAGCGATAAAAATGTAAGGAGCGTGTTGATGAGACACGGTCTACGTCCACTGCCCCAGTTCACCTCGGTAGCCTCATTCAGGGATGTTTGGTGGATCCACTTTGCAATCAGAGAGGAAGAAAGGGAACTATGGAATCAATCGTAGTGTAATAACTCTTGTTTTGCTTCCATGCCAGTTGCTTTTATGATGTTGAAAATGCAGTGCTCCCCAGCTTGTCTGTAGGACACCACAGAACCCTCTCCCTAGACAGTTGTTGGGCTACACAAGCTTCATCTACAGAACACACTATGTGGATTGTTAGCTAAAGGGGCAAATTTTAACCTTTACTCCTCAAGGATCTCAAGCACGTGGAAAAAGTCAGCAGCTGGAAGCCACCATTGGCAATTGGCCTACCAAAATTTATCAGAAACTTGGTCAGAAAGGTTAAGGAAAGTCAAGGCTCCCAGCCACCTCCCTTGCTCATTGTGTGTTCAGGCCAGCACATACACACAATACTTATTCCTGCAGGCTCGAGGCAGTCTTTGTAAGAGCAAAGGTAAGCAGACCCCTTAGATTCAGCCTAATGATTCGCCATCCTGACTGTTGTCTCAAGCTGCCTATTTGTTCCCACTCTTTGCATGCTGCGCTCCTGAAAGGCACTGAAGGATTGGTCAGTAATCCTCTGTCCCCTGTGTGCTCCACAAAGAAATCACATATTTTTGAAAGGCTTCACTCTAAATGAAGTTTAGTCTTCCAGCAATTTGAGGGGAGAGGGGGAGGACCATCTTAGCATGACTCTTCCTTGTTCTTTTTTTAAAATGGTTAACCTCATAGTAAAAATCAAGAAGACAACTATTCCTGGGCAAGCCTTCAGGACTTTCTGATAACACGAGGAACTGAAAAGCTGAGAAGATATGCTGAACACCTGCTCCTTATGCCCTAAGGATGGATTCAGAAATCTGAGCCTCTGCACAGGTGATTCTCACTCAAGGTGTAAATTCTGATTTGGCTTTCTCATTGCCACACCCTCCCCCGTAAACTGGTGAGTCCCACTTTCCTCTTGCAAAGTTGGATGTTAGAGGAACAAACAGAGTTTTAAAAAACCCTGAATTTCCTCTGCTGTTGTGTTTGATGGAAAGACACACATCCCTCTACCTCATTTAAGAAGATCTGACCAGTTCTGACCTTATTTAAGATACCAGCTGGGAAGTCTGATTACTACCTGGGAGCCTAGTCGAGAAAGAAATAGCATCAACGTATCCCACTGGTAGCGAGTTAGGTTAGCTAGAGAACTTAGTGATGGTTACCAAGGTGAGCAACAAGTAGGAGGGAAAAGGGACCCAGAAATCAGAGGAAACAGAGGACAGTATACATAAATGACACAAGCCCAAGGACCCAACTTTCCTGACACCATGAGGTCCTCGATGTTCCTGTCCCACTACAAGCAAACATCTTAGAGAAAAAAGTAGCAGTGGAAGGAGGTGACTAGAGAATCTGAGCTATTATTGTGCAAAGGAGACAGCGTTATTCAGGGTGATAAGAGAAAGAGCAAGTAGAGGAGCCAAGCTTTCTCTGTACATCTGAGTTGTAGTGGGAATAAGACTGAAGCCCAATATACACACATTAATATACTCAGATCAGATTTGTAACAAAACAGCACCCTGTGGCATCTACTACAACCTCTAGGAGAGTTTACCATTTGGAGCTTTGAGGTCATAAAAACATCAGAGGTGGGCTAATCATCTGCTGAAAGCACCTAATTTTACAAGTAAGGAAACTGAGTCCCTGAGAGTTTAAGGTGACCCAACTATTTGGTGGCAGAAGGAGAACAAAACCCCAGACGTCATGACCCAGTGTCCCCTCTCCCCCAACTATTCCTAATTACCTCCCAGTTCTGGATCCAAGAAGCCAGTTTTTCAACTTATCAGTGAGTAATAAATGTAGAATATTTTAAAACTCTAAATACTTACATGAAGGAAAATGAAGGAATGGTACTAGACGTTTTCTTAGTTCCTTTCCAGCTCTAACATTCTTTGATGAATAGCACACAGAAGCTTTGCTACAGCACAACCCCCTCTAGTGCATAATTCAGCATACGATGAGTATGAGTCTATTTTGGACCCCATCCAAGGAAGTTAATTCCTAGAAGTACTCGAAAGATTTTGTACTCATCTATCGTGAAGCATCCTAAAAATAAGGCCGAAAATAATGTAAGGAGAATAACAGTAATCTTATGTTACACTTGTATTATGTGCTAAACATCATGCTATCCCACTGGTTTTTAAAAGGCACATCATGACCTCTTCTGGGTCATGAATCTAGTGGGTCATGAACAATTTTTTAAATGAAAGTAGGAAAGAAAGGAGAGTGCATTAAACATTGTTTTATAAAACTTATGTTTCTGTCCTGTGGCTAGTGATTAAAAGAAAAAGTTTCAATGCCTCTGCCTCACCTCCAATCTTAACAACTGCCCTGGTTAATTAACTATCATTAGCCCCATTGTATACGTGAGGAAACAGGGACAGACAGAGTAAGTGATTTGGCCAAGCTGACATAGCTAGTGAGTGGCCAAGCTAGAATTTAGAAACTACAACTGTTTGACTTCAAAATCTTGTGTTTTTACTTCTATTCTGGTTATAAATTATTAACCAAGGAATTGCAGTAATTGTTGCTGATCATATTTTCTTTGTGAAGGCTACAGTGGTTTGTACTGAATCCAGTTAGAATGGAGAAATACAACATAGGTGCAAATGATGTATTCTGAAGAGAGTAAACTGTTTCATAGGCGCTGAAAGGAGTATCTGAAACCTCTTCCTATAGGTGCTAGCTACGCCTAATATATTTCATTAATTTGCTGTTAAATGCATACTTGGAATAACAATGGTTTTAATACTCAAGTAACTTAAACACTAATCTCTACAAATGTTAAAATGTTTGAGAGAGTTTTTCAAATTTAATTCACACAGCATTTCTCAGTAGCATATTTCTTGATCAAACACAGACCTGGCACATGAGAAAGATAAAACAAATATATACAAAACACAGTCCTTAAACTAAACAATATTTTCATTCATTTGAGAACACAAACTATACACATATAAAGTCATCAGACTACACTATAATTCCACCTAAACTGTGAAGAAGAAAGGAAGACAACTCAGGTGCCATGCTAATTTTTGGACTCATATAGTTCTATGGATTCTACCAGTAGCATTGCAAGTTTAGGCGCTGTTATTCGCATCCCTCAGATTTGAAAGCTCAAACTCAAAACTAGGAGGTGACTGAAATGAGCATCTAATCTTGGTCTTTCTGATACCACTACCCAAAGTCTCTTTACAAATAGGTGGGCTTCTGGTAGACAAAGAGGTGGTCAGAGATTTTGAGACATGCTATGCAAACATTCCCACTTTTTTCCATATGAAAGAAATGTACTTTCTTTTCTCCAGGGCTGCGTTTCTTATTGTTGTCAGGCAGCAATGTTCTCTTAAAAGAAATCCACATCTTTCTCTAAAGACAGGCCTAGAAAAGCCAAGCTCTCTCCCCTGACTGTTCAGTTCAGCGGCTGCCTTTCACCCTCACCTGCCGAGTGTAGAGGACGTTATGGTACGATGCTATTTTCCATTGGCTCTGCTACTGGAGATTACAGCATGCGACTGTGACAAATGGATATTCCCATTAAATTCTTTAGTAGAGTGGGGCATTCCATTAACCATTGGCACTATCCCAACCCAAGTGAAACATTGGGTCATTTTTTTCTTGTGAGCAAGAAGTGAAGGGGGAAAACAAAGGATAGACTCTAATTACCTTTCCTATTTTTTTGTGTTGCATGTATTATGATAGCTGTATATTACAATTATTTATAATTAATATATGACAAGCTGTCAGCTAAAATTTAACAGGTGATTTGTCAAGAGGTTCCATTAACTCATACATGAAGCAGTGGATTTCAGTATTTCCCACAATAAATCTGGTTGGTTCTGTTGTTTTAAATCTATTGTGTCTAAATATTCAGAGGCCACCTCTCTATGTATATTTGGAGCATCTTTAAAAAAGGCAACTCATGCTAACACAAATGGGTACTTTGTTAGTAACGTTAAGGAATAAGCACATTTTTTGTCACTTTAACCTTTAAATGCTAATGTTTTCACTAAGAAAATTAATTGCCTCGTGTTTATTTTGAAGTTTTAAACTTTTATGATTTTTATACATTTTTCAAATGGTGCCTTTAATAGTAAAGACAAAGCTGAATAGAGAGGAAAGTAATTGCCACTACTTATATTCCATTTAGTGTTTGTATCTTACACTAGAGAATTTTGAAATGAAGGAATATTATAAAATACAGAAAAAGATTAAGAAGTCACCAGAAAGCTAGTAATTAATCACTCAATAGAGGAGGAAGTTTACAGAGACCAGAAACTCATGGAACAGGCTCCCTTTTGCTGAATGGCAGAAGAATGGGGCAAGGATGGAAATGAATCACCGAGATTTCTTGGGAGGGATAACAAGATTCTTTAAAAGAGGAAAAGCTTGGTTTCAATATCTATAGAATGTCAATGTCATGGGACCTAACCTGGAGATGAAGTTAAATTTGAAACTACAGTTTTATTATTGGTTCCCTGGCCAAAGTTGGTATTGTTTAAAGAGAATGAGAGAAAAGTAAAGCAGCATTTGTTTAATATTTCATTTGCACAAGGCTGACTCATCTTTCAAGACTAGGACGTGCTGCAGGATGTCCATGTCTTGCACGCAGCTACTGTGGAGGGTGCTACACCTCCTTAATGAAAGAGTGTGCTCCAAGAATCAATGCTTAGGGAGTTCCCTGGTGGAACAGTGGTTGGGAATCCACCTGCCAATGCAGGGGACACAGCTTCAAGCCCTGGTCTGGGAAGATCCCACGTGGCGCCGAGCAACTAAGCCCATGAGCCACAACTACTGAGCCTGCACTCTAGAGCCCACAAGCCACAACTACTGAGCCTGCGCTCTAGAGCCCACAAGCCACAACTACTGAGTCCGCGCACCTAAAACCCATGCTCCGCAACAGGAGAAGCCACCGCCATGAGAAGCCCGCACGCTGCAACGAAGAGTAGCCCCCACTCGCTGCAACTAGAGAAACCCCGTGCACAGCAACGAAGACCCAACACAGCCAAAAAATTAATTAATTCATTCATTTTTAAAAAAAGATTCAATGGTTAGAGAGAGAGAGAAAAAACAAAGAACAAAACCACAAGGGTAAAGTAAAACCCGAAGCACAGCAGCTTTTCAACATTAAGATTTCTGTGTCCACCAACAAAGTTGTCTTCACAGTTTTAGCAAGAAAGCCGTACAGAGTCATGAAGTTATTTGTAAAGGGTCTTTCAAATAGGGTTTCAAAAAATGATTTTCAGAAACTCACTCAGAATCGAAACACCACAAATTGATTTCCATGTAATAGGGAGTATATCTCTTCACAGGCTGGGAATTATAAATGACCAGTGACAAACCAGTCCTTGTATCCTGGACCGAGACCCCAGTTACCAGATTTCACCTTGCTTCCCAGGTGCAGCATAGCTGTGGATGTTTCCGCAGGCATTTGAGAGCAATTTTCTAGACCATGAACACAGCAAAGACATCAAGACGACTATTTTTTCAGCCACTTTTCAAACCTTTCTCTATCTTCCTCTTATACTTCTGTATTTATCTTATACTTCATTATGCCACTTAATTTCTACTGGGTGTGTCCATACTTGGCAAATGTTCTTTTTGTTGTTTGACAGCAGATTCATGTCTGACTGGAGCCAAAAAATCTTATCATAAGGCTTTAAGCACTGTATGTACTCCATAAATATTTGGGAAAGTAAAGGAAGGGAAGGACGGAGCTAGGAAGAGAGAAAGACGAAATGAATTGATTATTACTCATTTCATGTGAAACATCACTTTCTTTACAAAGTTTCCTGTAGTTCATTAAGTAGAATGACTTTGTCCTACCTCTGGTCTCACATTCTTTTCTTTTTCTTCTTACTTCCTATTTCTCTGTATTTTTTTGTGTGTATTCACACCCTATTAATCTCTGAACATCTCCACACTCTTATATATCACTATCAACAAGCACAGAAGCTAGACTATAAGCAGATCTCAAAAGATTTCTGGGGCTTCCCTGGTGGCGCAGTGGTTGAGAATCTGCCTGCCAATGTAGAGGACACGGGTTCGAGCCCTGGTCTGGGAAGATCCTACATGCCGCGGAGCAACTAGGCCCGTGAGCCACAATTACTGAACCTGCGCGTCTGAAGCCTGTGCTCCGCAACAAGAGAGGCCGCGATAATGAGAGGCCTGCGCACTGCGATGAAGAGTGGCCCCCACTTGCCGCAACTAGAGAAAGCCCTCGCACAGAAACGAAGACCCAACACAGCCATAAATAAATAAATAAATAAATAATTAAAAAAAAATATATATATATATATATATACCACCCCAAAATACACCTAAAAAAAAAAAAAAAAAAGATTTCTGCTGAATGACTTGATGTACGATAGATACCACTGTGGCTGGTCAGATGTCACCTTCAGAGTCCCTCCTATTGGGCCTGTGCTGAAAGGTACAGTGACAGAGAGTTTGGTAAGAGTTAGGCCTCACTAAAACACACAACAAAATGTCACAGACAAGAAATCATAATAGAATCTGAACAGGAGTGGATGGATTCATACTTCCACAGAATTGTTTTTATTTATTTATTTTTTTTTTATTTTTGGCTGCGTTGGGTCTTCGTTGCTGCGCGCAGGCTTTCTCTAGTTGCGGAGAGCCGGGGCTACTCTTTGTTGCGGTGCACGGGCTTCTCATTGCGGTGGCTTCTCTTGTTGCAGAGCACGGGCTCAGGCGCGCGGGCTTTAGTAGTTGTGGTTCGCGGGCTTAGTTGCTCCGCGGCATGTGGGATCTTCCCGGACCAGGGCTTGAACCCGTGTCCCCTGCATTGGCAGGTGGATTCTTAACCACTGCACCACGAGGGAAGTCCCACAGAATTCTTAATGAGAGTAATTACAAACTTTCATGGTTTCCTACAAGATGTCAAAATAACTGATCAGTTCAGTAGGAAAAAATCCTTCATACTGAACTTTGCATTTTTAACTATGTACACTCTATTAGGTGGACAGAGCATTCATTTGTCTGTACATTTTTTTTCTTATATCATCACCTATATTATTCCAATGCGTCCTGATTTTCAAAACTCATTGACCACATCTCCAAAGTTACTAGTAACACTAAACAGGTCCAGCAGAAATTTAAAGAGGCAAAACAAAAACTATTATGTCCCACATGTATTATTACTTTAAATAGTCTATTCAAGTCCGTGCTTGTTTTATAAATGTAGAAACACCATTCTTGGTTAGTTATTATCTGGTATTAATTCTTGACGGTTGCATTTTGTCTCCTTACCACCAAAACCCATCTTTCTAATACAAACATCGCTACTTTTCTTTGGACTAGTACAATAATTTTTGTATATTCTTCTGCTTCTAATCTTTTTCTTATTGGCCCCAATCCATTCTCCACTGTGCTGCCCAATTAACTTTAATAAAGCACACGTTTGATTATGTAACTTCCATGCTCAAAAATAAATTAAAAACCCTCAGTGGTTCACGATTATTGACCAAACTAAGTACAAATGTTCTACCAGCATTCAAAGGCCACCACAAATGGAATGCTGCCTGAATCCGTTTTTCCACTCTAAACTTCCACCTCTTTACGGCCAATACCCTAAACTCCAGAACTGTCTGAACAAAACCGTGCATTTTTCTTAGCCAGAAAGTTTCCTATGATCACCTACATGTTGAACTCCCATCCAGCCTTTAAGAATCATTTCATCAAAGAGTTGGGCTTTTTTTTTGTTTTCCTGATTCTTCTACCCAGACACGAGTACTGCTTCATTTAAAACATGTGATTCTTCAGGCTTCCCTAGGCCATTTTTTCTCTGTTGCATTATTTCACTCTACTGGATTCTAAACTCACATGGTAATAAACTTGTGGCTTTATTTGTTAAAAAAAAAAAAACAACCTAATTCTTGGAATCTCTCTTCTGCTAGATAACAGTCTACTGAAGTAGGATAAAAGATCACAGAAAGCACTCATGCCCAAGATGTGTTCCACAGTTCGTTTTATGGGTATCCATCCATTGATTGGAATGGTAACATAAATATGAGAATGCACTGGATGGAATCAGTGGGAAATTATGCAAACTTATGTCTAATCACACCTTGAAAGTTCTTTTGCCAGGTGACTATGTTTAAGAAGAGAACAAAGAAATTCCAAAAATTCTGAGTTAAGACCAATATGAAGAGCAAAAAACAATGGAAACTTTTAACTCTCTTTCTCTTTCTCTTCCTTCCTTCCTTTCCCTTCATCCCTTCCTTCCTCCCTCCTTTCTTTTTCCCCCTCTCCCTTTGTTTCTTTCTCTCACTCAACTTTGCCCATTATCCATGCCAGGAGATGAACCAAACTGGGACTATTAACAATCTTTGACCTCAAGAAGCACAAAAGCAAATCTAGTCAGGCAGGAGTTTTTCTCTGCCTTCCCCTCGACAAAGAAACAAGTGTCAGACATCTAGAAGCAGTCCTGAAATGGACACTTGGCACCCATGCTTTCTCCATCAGAAGAACCTCCTGCCTGGTGAGTTTCAGGCTCTAGGAAATATCCTACCTTGTACCAAGCGGAGGTAAGAAGGAGCACAGCGCCTGCATTATTTTTCCTGTTTATTCCTGCACTGCCCCAGAGCAAACTGTGTTCCCAGACTATGGATGTCAGAACTGCTCAATCTGGTCAGTTAGGCTGGGGAAAGAAGAGACGGCTATTAGAGCAAATGCTGAAAGCTATATTTCATCCATGATTCAATCCTTCCCGTGCCATCCATAACACACCTGCCTTTTATCAAAGTCATATTTATACTTGGTTTTCTCATTCCTCCCCTGTGCCTCTGCTTGGTATGTTTCCAGATGGCAAGACTGTAAAATCTTCAAGAGAAAGTTTGGCCTTAATCTTCTATTCGTCCCTTGTATACCTGCAGAATGTCTTGTACAAAGAGTTCAAGATACAACACTGTTGAACTGAATTTTTCTGAAGTCTAGTATTTTCTTTGAAATGAATGTGAGCCCTACTGGGCATAAGCATATCCCAGTTACCCCAGTTTAATACATTCTATCGTATTGTCCCCAGAGAGTATACTTGCATTTATAAGATCACAAGTCTAAATGTTGGGAGTGTCGAACCCCTAGAATGGTGGGTCCCATCCCTGGCTGTGCATTCAAATCACCTGGAACACTTTTAAACCATATGCCCAGAGTGCACTCATATAAGCTGAATTGGATTCTTTGGGAATGGGGCACTAGCATAATTTTTTAAAAAGCTACCCAAGTGACTCAAATGTTAACCAAGGTGGAGTAACCTTGCTTTACAGCTCTAGGAAGCATAATTTGAAAACACACTAGACTAGGTTAGTTTTTCTAAAGTATTTCCCAGCTCCAGGATTCTTTGTGAAAGCACTTTTATAAGTGAAAAAGAAATGGCCCCTTAACTGGATTCCATTTTTAAGTAGTAGCTACAAATGAAACGCAGCCCAAATTTTGGATACTGGTGGGGTGTTTTTAGCATTTCTTTTTACTTAGTTTTCATGTATGCCCATTCATCCCACAGCTCATTGATTCAGGCCTCCGCTGTGTGCAAGGTATGTCAACTATGCACTATTAAGTCATTCTAAGAATGTGTTCTGTGAGCAAGGCACACAGGGTAAGGAAAACCCTTTCATCCAAATACAATACAAACATACCCTAATGATTTTCATTCCCTGCAGTCCAATTAAAAGAGGAAGCAATGCCATCAAAGTAGCCTAAATTCCAGCCACCACCACCCCCAAATAAATCTGGGATTAAAACAAAGAAAGGATCAGAAATACTGAAACCTTCCCCCACCCTTTGGAAACAATCTGGAGTTAAGTTTTGATGCTCATGTGTTATTTTTGAGTTAAATCAGGAACAACAAAACTACTACTTTGGGAGAGAAAGATGTTGCTCCCAAATTTTTGCTTAAGGAATTCATTTTCTTGAGAGGAGAGTATTCTTGGTAAATACTAATAATAGAAAATGATCAACTGTGCAAACTGCGCCACTACAGCAGACTTCCTTTATTTCACCAAGACTTCTTAGCACAGTGTCCAACAAATTCAAGGAACACTATCCACACCATATGAGTTAAATATTAACATTTATGTGGCACTTTGCAGTTTACAGAGAATTTTAAAACAACCGTCTCTTTAAGGCTAATAATAATTTTGTGGGTAGTAAAACACCCATGCTCTGAATCAGAACCTCTGGGCTAGTTTCTGGGAGTCAGAATTTGGGGCAAGTTTTTGGGGCATTCTGAAAACCACCACGATAACTCAATTCAAACCCATTGATTTGTTGTATTGTTCCTAGGAAAACAACCCAGTACAGCTGAGATTTTGGCATTTCCTAAAAGTCTAGCTGCCTTTTTCTAGGATTTGCCTTTTTCTTTCTTCCATACTTTTTAAAAGGAAAAAAAAAATTACAGGTAGCACTATTTTACCTAAATCTAGAAGCTTTTTAATTCTGCTCTGCACAGCTGGCTTTTTCTAACAGTTGTCCTTGTTCTAAAGGAAGCTCCTAGCTTCTGGCGTGTGTGTGTGTGTGTGTGTGTGTGTGTGTGCGTGCGCGTGTGTGTGCGTGTGTGTGTGTGCGCGTGCGCGTGCGCGTGTGCGCGCGCGCGCGTCGACCAGGCATTGTAGTAGAAACCCAGCAGCCTGCTGGGGCATTTCAGTGGGCTTCAGCCTTCTATTTGGGAACCCACTAGTTCTAGCCCTCATTCTCAGGGAGAGAATCGGCCGTGAACTATATGTGTTGGTGTGTGTCGTTTTCCATCAGTTTTTAAAAAGCCTTAAAAGTAAAAGATGCTCTCAGCTAGCTATCTCCCCCCACTCTGCCCTTAAATTATATTAGAACAGCATAATAGCTACCTTGGAAATACGATCTCATATATAACTTGGAGGAAACAAAAAAGAGTCAAAGAGACCCGCCGATGAAATCTTCTTTAGAATAAAACTATGCATTTCAAAGGGAGGAGACAAGGTTATGTTTATCTTTTAATTACTCCTAATCTACGCAGAGACTGGAGAGAAGAGAATTTTGATTTTAAGTCTGGAATGAAATATACTTACCTGGAAATGAAGATGCAAGGGGGAAAAAAAAAAAAAAACCTCAAAAATTAAGAGAAAGTGTGTGTCAACCACCCATATCTTGTTGATTCTCAAACTTTCCAGATTCTTTTGGTTCACCACCCCAACCTTAGTAATACCCTCTTGTTTAACAAGCCTCCAGTTATTCTGGTTACAGTTTCTGGGAAATTTGTCTGTCAAAAGAAGAGAGGTTCCAAAGAATTTGGTATTTTCCTCTTGGGCAACTGAAAGTCGTAAGGGTTATGGCACCAATGTGATCTCTCTCTCTCTCTCTCTCTCCTCTAGTTCAACACCCCATGATGTACCGGTCCTTTGGCCTTGAAGGAAACATTATGGGGAGGAGCGGGGAGTGGATATACTCATTACCTGACATAAATGACTACACTAGCTGCCTTGGAACTTTACCCTCTGTCCAGATGGTGCCTCATAGTGAAAAGGATATTGGGAAAAAGGGCCCCAGTTTGCCATATCTTTGGTTATCCAAAAGGGTAAGAGAGCTTTATGCTTTTTATTTCCTGCATGCTAAGAAGAAAATGCAGCCATCTTATTTGAGACCACCAGATTCCCCTCCTTTCCATATGTTTTGTCTTATACCCTTTAAACTCTCCAATCAGTACCCGTGTTGCTAGGTTCATAATTAGAGTGTTGGCAATGCCTGTTCCCTTGCTTTCAATTCCATTTATACAAATGTTCCCATCACTCGTTTTAAAAGCCCTGGGCACATGTTCAAAACATACAACCCAAACAAACAAACTGCACAACCTAAGCCAAACCCACCAACAACTGGACACCCTTCCCATTTTGGAAGGCCACCCTGAAAAGTTACTTAATTGCAGCATATTCTGTGAATCAAAGTTCACAGAGCTGAAAATGAAAGTTTTATGTTAGCATCTTATCACCAAAGAAATGTAGGACATACAAATAAAGCCACAGAATCAGCTACTTAAGATTCATTGGAGTAAATTTCACCTTGAGTGACATCCTTAGAAAACAGAATTTTTAGGGAGGAACAGAATTCCTACGGGGAATTTTAGCATAGGGTTAAACTTCGGCAGAATTTATTATTTGCAAGTGCTGAGAAAGAGTTTATATTTAGAACTAAGTTCTTGATCTTATCCAGTGATTGACTTTTTGATAGCAAAATTCCTGTCTGTCATTTACGCCTAAAGCTGACATGATCACAGCAGTGGCAGCTGCTATAAATGAGGCCGTGATAAGAATGAAAACTTTACCAATGGGAAGGACTCCAACATGTAGGAAAAAGATAAAATTTATGACATATTGTTTTTTACCTTGGCACAGTAAAAAAAAAAAAAAAAAAAAAAGTAGGGGGAGGGTAATAGCTCAACAAAGCTCAAATTTTGGTGTGAAATTTCCCCAGCAGAGAATAGGCAGAACTGCCCAAATGCACTGTTGTGGCTGTTTGGAGCAGTAAGGAAATGAGGATCTTTGGCTGTGATTCAGGCTGGCACCGTGGTCCTGAGATGCCACAGGGAAGAAATGTGTGCTCTGCAAGACGGCAACCTCTGGAAATCAGCAGTGGTGCAATCGATCAACAGCCAGGGCCGAGAGCCCTTGCTCTTCTGTTTCTCGGTCAGAGCAAACCACTTAAAAGTCAGCTCATAGCCCCCAGTAAAAACCGAGAAGTTTATGACAAGTGGTACCACCTGTGCTTATGTCTCAGCTCAGCCAAAATAATTTCCTCTGCTGAGTCTTCTAACTGTGGTGAAGGGTGAGGCATGTGACAGTGAGGATGTGAAGGGGAGGAAGGTTCCAACATGGAGCCTGCGGAGTGAGGGGATTATCATTGTCTGCGCTAGCAGAGATCAGCAAGTCTGTCTCCTTTCCTCCGGAACAACTGTGCGTGATACGATCTCCCAACCCCTATCAAAAAAGGCTCTGTCCTCGGGAAAACAAAGACTTCTCTGCTCAGTGCCATTCCCTCCCATGACTGAGTGTTCTTTTTAACGATGTTATATTATTACAAACTTTGTAAAGCTTGGGGTATGGAGGTTGTATTAAAAACACAATAAAGAAGAGCAGCTGTTTATACAAGCTAGTTTTTTGACCATAATTATACTTTTCTCCGTCTTCTTGATGAATCAGGACATTTTGAGCCAGGTATCTGCACAAAGCATGATAGAATGAGGATAAAATGGCATATCACTAGGATGTGACCTACATTTGTGTAAACCTTGTGGATACAAAGTGCTTCATCACTTACTTTAAAAAAAAAAAAAAAAAAAACCACTGTAATTCTTTCTTTTTTATCTTTTCATGAAAACCATCCAGGGACAGTCTAAATTTTTCAGAAAGAACAAATTTTTCAGTACAGGAGGGAGAATTTGCCAGTACAGCAAGGAGCCAGCCAAGTTGCTTTGGAGGAGTTGAGCAAGTACATTTCAATAAGGACCCAAACAATCCTTGGCAACCAATCAGAAGAACCAGTCATCGTTGCATTAAGGAAGCCCTCAAATATGAGGGCTGTCGGTGGAAAATAGAGTTACTCACCAACTGAAAATGTTTACTTGAAGTGAGAATTATTTTATGGAAACCACTGTGAGTTTTGGAATACTTACAATCTGTTCAGATTGGTGGCTGTGTACAATGTTGCTGCCTCAATATGCCCTGAGACTTCTAATCAGTCTGCCTAATGGAGCAGGTGGCGAGATTCTCCACTGAGCCGACGGCACCTGGAGGGCAGGGACCGTGTCTTATTCATCTTGGATCTCATACAGTACCCAGCTCTTCAAAGGCAGTGGATAAATATTGAATGAAAGAATCTTTACATGCATTGCCACATTCTCTGACCCGCTGGCATAAAATGCCACTCTGTCTATCATCTCTATCTTATTGCCCTGCTTTATTTTTCCTCTGAGGTATTATTGCCAGCTGTCATGTGATATGTGGTTGTTTTTATTATTTGTGTATTATTTATTTTTCCCCACCAGAATCTAAGTTCCCTGAGGGTAGGGACCGAACAGATTTGATTTCCTGTATATCCCTACCCTAGTTCCTAGGATGGTGCCTGGCATATAACAGGTCAATTATAAGTATGTGTCTGATTTTCGAATGAATGCATGAGTGATAAACGGATGGTATTCTCTTTCTCTTTAATTTTTTTCTTTTCTCTTCATTCTCATCTATTTCATCTTAATAAGGCCTGAAAATTATACTATGAACTTAAATCAGTAGTAACAAAAGGAGGGTTCTTTTATATAGTGATTCATTCTAAAGAATGAAACAAGGAAACAGGGTCTTGCTGGTGTTAGGCTTGTGGCTCTACAAACCCACAGAGAAATATGAGTGACAAGAAATAAAGAAGAGAGGGAGGCAAGAAACGAAACAGTCTCCTGGAGGCCATCAGTGGTGGACTCCATATGAACTGACGAGCCACCACATGTGAATAGTAAAACACATTTGTGCACCATTTTCTAGATTCTGTGTCTGCACTTAGTCATTGAAACAAAACACTGGGTTCTTTATCATACTGGGCAGGATCTTCATGTCCTTCCAGGCTTAGAGGGACAAAACTACACCTTATCCAGATTTTGAGTTCTCTTAACATCTCACTTTTAAACTTACGGTAAAATTTTAATAAGACAATGTAATACTTTTTCCCTTGGGCAATTCTGCATTGTCCCCACATGTGAATGAATAACAATTCACAAGCTATTAATAATGTTTCCATTTTACCACCTAATTTAATGGCTAATGGCTGATAAAACCAGTGACCAGATGGTTCAGTGCCTTGTCCATGATTTACACGTGATTGGTGATCCTGCCAAATATAAAACCTTCAATTGCAAACTCCAGATATTATTTCTTTCTTTCAAGCCAATATAGAGCAGAAGTTCTTTGTTTCTTGTAGATGCTCACAATGTGCGATGACAGTTGAACAGACTTGTTTTTGCAATTTCCCAATTTTATTATTATCAAAATGAACCTGGGATAAATAGGAAAGTGGCCTAGCTGCAGAGTCTGACTCTGGGAAAAACAGATGGGTAGCAAAGGTCTGTCATTGGCCTTCCCACTATGCCCCTTCTCTCCCCTGAGCATCTCATACTCTCTACCTTAATCCCAATCCCCTCAGTACTTCTGACCAACCACGCACTAGGTTGCCTTGCTCTCCTAATGAATCTTATCTCTCCCCTAATTTCCAGAGTGGAAACTGCACTGGAGATGAAAGAACATAATCCCTAACTCTGTTAATAGCTCTGTATCATGGGGTGAGATGTTAAAATCCCCAGAGTCCATGTTTCTTTATCTGTAAAACAGAGATAATGATATTTATTTCACAGAGTTATTGCACAGACTACTTAAAATTGTGTACTTGAAACTGCCATGTAGAGCCTGTCTCCTAGGAAATGTTTGGTAAATGTTTAGGTTACAATGTCTAGATATTTGTTCTGACCTGAGATGGTGATTCTAAAGAAACTTTCAAAACAGAAAAGTGAAGGACATTTTTCTAGCAGATGGTGAGGGCATTCCTTCAGTTGGAGCAAGAGCGGCATGGGGAGGAAGTAGAATATTTAGGGCCATGAGGTACAGTTGTTCAGTGTCTAACCTGTACAACCGTACATGGGCACCCTGAAGATAGACACCCATTTATGAAACGGACATAAAAACGGAGAAAAGACCCTATTCAGGTTTGGGGGGATGAGTAAATGAAACAGTGGACTCCAATCACTAAATGTATTAGAAGTAATTATGATAACATAATTGCTCATGTGTCTGGCTCTTTCTAGTGGATGGGAAAGCTCTCTGGAAGTTCTAGTATAATCACAATAAACTTAACTGAAGACTAGCAGAATGACTTCAGAAACTATTTGCTTCCTTCATGACACAGTTCATATTATCTCTAAGATGTTAGGATCTTTGACAACTCGTTTTTAAGCATAAGGTAAGCATTTCGATGTGTATTTTCAAAAGTATGTAGCAGGGCCAGGGAGTCGATGATTGTACAATAAGCAAATCTAGTTGTTTGGGTGCTCATGTATATTATTATGTTTAATAAGAGGAATTACTTATTTCCTTAGATAATGTTTAACATCAACAATGTATTTCATGGTTTCTGTGTGATTAGAAGAACAGGCTCCAGATGGGCTGATATCCTGGCTCAGCCGCTTACTGAGTGACTTTGTACCTGTGTTTTAACCTCTCTGAACCCCATGACTCACTTACTTTTTATAGTTGTGGTGAGATGTGGAAAGATGGATAAAAATCCAATTTTTTTATGATGTTGAACCACCAAATTAACCAATCCTAGTCCTATCCCTCGATTTCCTATGAAATAATAATCGTCCTTATTAAGAACCATGTTTGTTGGGTTTTCTCTTACTTGCAGCTCAAAGTATCTTACCTGGTACATTTCTTTTCAATGCTTTGGTAAGTGAGGATACTCATATGAGAACAGAGCACAGAATGGCCCTAATTTTGTATTTTATCACTTTTGCTCTAATGTTCTCTACCAGGTTAATCTAAACCAAGAGCGTTTATGTGAATGAGTGAGTGAGTGAGTGTGTGTGTGTGTGTGTGTGTGTGTGCGCGCGCGTGCGCACATGCATGTACCTGTTGCTATTTAAACAACTCATGAGACATAGCTGAAAAAAATTCACTGGGACTGGTTTTATTAACAATATACTCCAGGTGTATATTGGGGAATAGTCATCAAACCAAATGAACCGACGGAAAGCCTGTATTCTACTAAACATCAGTTTCCCTTCCCCTTTAAACTCTGGAAATAGAGCAGAAACCTGGTTTTCTGTGGGAAAAATGTTATGAGTCCTGAAAACTCCTTATGCCTCTAAACCTCCTTTGTATGTTCATGTACTCTAATATTACAGGATAATCACTTTACTGCAATATCCTCAGAAGAATTTGGAGCTTTGTCATTTTCTGGTTAAAGGTTTCATTATTTTCTCCTGGCAGAAAACTAGTCAGAAAGAATTCATTGGCTGTTTAATTCTAAGTTAATATACTTTGCCCATTTAAATCTGGGAAATTCACTTGCAAAAATAACTCAGCACATTTGGTGTTCTTTAAGGACTGCAGTAAAATTTTACTGAGTGACCTGGTACCCTTTGCAAACAGGGACTAGTTTGAAATTTTTGAACAAAAAATGCAAGTATGTTTGCATACATCTTTAAAATTTACAAAGTTCAAGATCATGTCCTGATATGTGGCCAATGCAGATTGTGTTTTAAATGTGTCCTTTTAAATGTGTCCTTCTTGTCCCTTTCCTTACCATTCTGTTTCACTTTTTAAATAATTTGTATTAGCCAAATTAGAAGAAGAAACCTAATCTGGGCATTGTTCCAAAAAGTCAAACATGAATAACCCAGAGTAACTTCTATGTCAAATTAATAGTTCATTAGAAGCTCATGTATAAATCTACCTGAGCAAGTAAACATCTCATTTTTAGCTGTTTTTAGAATTTTATGAGACACTGACACCCAGGGACTTTTACAATGGTAGTGTATTTCTCCTGTTGTAAAGAATTTCAGAGCAACAATAAATTAGCTTAGTAAATTAATGTCTAAATAGATTTACACATTTTAATGAGCAAGTAGTCTGGTTGTTTTGGTATTTTTGATGACTTTTTTCTGACAATAGGTCAAATTATGAAAATTCACATTTGCATCCACTTACAAAATGATAGAAGTTTATCAGGAAAAAAATGCAAAAGAACTTTCAGATCTCAGTTATACTTGACATTTTTTTTCCAGCAACATTTGCTAAGAATGATAACCCTCAGTGACATTTTACATTCACGAAGGAGACAGGCCAATAGACAAAGTTTCCAGGGGTCATCAATTTGTCCTTTGCCCCTTTAACATTTAAACACTGCAAGCAAGTGTCTCCAACTTTTCTCAGATGATCCAGTTCTTAAAGATGAAGCCTATACAGGGCAGTGGATGGAAATAAAGATGTCTACTGACATAACTCTGTGGAACTGTTGCTCATGATCTACCTGAAATGGCATGGAAAGAGGGTCCAATCCTTCCTTGGTTGTTGATACTCATCATCTTAAGAAGTTGATGACACCCACCAGTATACAGATTATGTGATTGGCTCTGCAGACTGACCAGAGTTCCCTAATAATGAGCACTTATTTAGTGCTTTATAGTCATTGGAAGTGGTATATATTAATCATACTTGGAGATGAGAGTCAGCTTACATTGCCAGATGTCACTCATTTGTCAGGAAGCCATCTGAAGGAACTTTGTGAAACACTGTGTCTCAGTGTTCCCAACAGCTGGATAATTTGTACAAGATTGGAAAGCAGTGGAGTTGGTCAACACTATATCCTTCTGTGCAGTTCTTCATTCCAGGCACAGACAATACTTGGAGGGAAATAAAATGACTGCTGTACCTATTGTGTTCTCAGCTGCCTCTCTAACTATCCAAACAAATTAAAAGACACAGGACCAGTGTGTGGGAGCAGAGTAGGGGATGGTGGAGGACAAAAATGGAAGAAGAAAACTAAATAAAGAACGTTTATAAATGCTTTAGAAGAGAAGTGATTTGGGTTACTACTAATTTAATTCTCTGAATCCTATAATCCCTTTTAGGGTACATAACACAAGACAGAATGGCCACAGTTGTGCCGTTGGTAACTCTAGGTAGATGTCAATCCTACACCTCCTCCAGGTCACTGTTGGTTTTACTTCTATGTTTACCAGGTTCCTATGTCAGTAGCGTGAGCTTTTACTCTGTTTTTGGTGTGGAACAATTCCTTTTCCCTGGGCAAGGAATGGACTAGGAGGCCTAAGGTATATGCATTCAGACTTAATACAATGCAGCTTTCTGTATTCCTGAGACAGGCTTATATTCCCAAGGGTCTGAAGGCATGTGCTATCCTTTCTTGGATCCATCATGAGCTCAGGTATAAAACATATTAGCCATGCAATGGGTGAATGGCAGGGATGGAGAATGCCCCTCAAAGCTGTCCTGGGTGTTTCTGTTTGCTTGGTTTCACAATAAATACAAATGCTGAGTGTAGGGTGTGGAGTGAGTAGGGAACAAACTATTTAATTGGGTCCAGTAGGCTTGGCTCTGCATTCATTCATTCATCTGTTCATTCATTCCTTCACTCAAATATCTACTTTAAGCTTATTATATACCTGGAACTCTGGAAAACATGAAGGGTGCAATGATGAGCAAAAACAGACACTATCAGGTCACTGGTCCATTATCATAGAGCTCAGTGGTGACCTACTGGCCAGTGAGAGTCAGTCCTGATGATTATTTTCGTTTCGGATGTCCCTGTTATAATTAACAGCCACCTCCCTATCCCAATTGTGAATTATAGATTTATTAAAAGATTCTAAAATTTGGGAGGGGTAAGGATATTTCTGCTAACTTCTTTTAATTTGTCATGACAAACTTCCAGCCTTAGAGTTCATCAGACTTTGCTTCAACATTATTTGTAGAGACAGAAATGGACAGAGGCTTGACCAAATCTGGAGGCCAAGGCTCTGAGCATCCATTTTCTGAGACTGCTCCAAACACCCTTCCTATGTTTCTCGATGCAGTAGAACGTGTAATGAGAGAAGAGTGATCTTTCCAACTCACAGAGGAGGAGAAACCTATTGACAGAGAGTGAACCTTTTTGGTCTCACTGCTTAAGTAAGAGTTTTCAAAGCAAACACTTTCAATCCTCCACTTGTAACACTGTTTACAGAGAAAACACACCCTGTGTTTGCTGTGGGGTCTGGAATGTAGCCTTCCAAATAAAGGCAGGGGGGATTCCTGGGTGAAAAGAGGTCAAACTGGAGAAAAATTAAGACAGTCATTTTTTTTTTTTTTTTTTTCCAGCCATCCCCCTAAGCAATCTCACAGTATCTTCTGCCAGTAATCTACCTGGTGATATTTGATATAAGCTGGGATGGTAGCCACACTGATAATCACTAAATAAACAGCATATGAATGGCAACTGTTTGAGAGATAAGGCAGGATTTTAGATACTCAAGTTGCTTTTTCTGAGCCACGCTTCAACTCTAGGCCTGACTCATCCCCCATTCAGCATTATCTGTGGAAATCGCCAGCCACCTGCTTCTGCCTTTTCTCCTTCATGAAGATGATGATGCAGCCCAGCATACAATCAACTCCTCCTCACTGCTTTTAATGTCATTATTTTTATTGAGCAAAATTCTAACTGCTCAGAGCTAACTATTACTGTTTAATCTAAGGCTGCCTATTAGGAGTAATGTTATTACTGCAAAGACAGAACCAAGCAAATGGTCCAGGTACCCTGCACTTTTCTCTCCGTCAACTCAGGCTTGCTCTTCCTCTTCCTAGAGCATTAACAAGAAGTGATTATTCCTTTGTGTAGCAACACATTTATGCACACACAATAAAGAAAATGAAAATATTTTAATATATTTTGTTTAATTAGCCTAAAATTATACTCCTAAGGTCATTTCTGATACGCAGCAGGGACTAGTAACACACTGGTCTTCCTCATTTAAAATAATAGTTGTAATTTTTCATTCCTTCTCTCATTTACTCATTCTTTCAATAATATTCATAAAGCACTTATTGTATGTCAGGCATTGGGGGTGCAATGGAAAAGAAATCAAATAGGTTTCCTGTTCTCATGGAGCTAAGAGTCTAGTGAGAGAGACTGTTCCTGAAAAAGTTGTATATTGATCAAATCTCTATACATTCATATTAAAATTCAATATGTAGTTTGGTCTTACAATGAAGTTCTCCATGAATACTATTGTAACATAAAGCACTGGCTTGTAATACATTTATTTGGTTAGGCTAGATATATGAGGCTTTATTAAAGCTAGGCACATATTTCCTTTCAAATATGAGAATACCTTCCTTCTACGAGGTTCCTGCAAATGATTATGATGTTGCTATACAGCACTTTCAGTACAAGACAAGGAAAAAGCTGTAGTATATATTACAGTGTACTGATAAACTCACAGGGATATAGATTTACATACAGAACAGACATATAAACAAGTGAACATAATCCATTGTATGTGCTTTACTAAAAGTATGAGAGCACAGCATAGCAGAAGGAGTGAGAAGTGGAACAATGCGGGGCAGAGTTTAAAAAAAAAAAAAGAAGCTTCCAGGACCCGCATCTTAAGGACTAATAGAATTGACCAGAGAAAGGAAAAAATGGTGAGAAAGGGAATAAATTCACAGAGGATTAAAGACTCATCCAGGCATGGTTTTCTCAGTCATTCTCATCATTCCTGTCATGGAAAGAAAGCCTCAGTTACCTTTCTATACATTCTCCCGGATTCTTACTATGCTCGTTCCTGTCTTCTTACTCAGAAGAACAAAGAAAAGAGAAGGAAGGTACCATTCAGCGTTTAACCATCGTTAAACAGGCTGGTAGAAAAACAAAGGGGGAAGGAAAGAGCCCCAGTATCCTGAGGACCAGGCCTCAAAGGTCAGAGTGCCAGTAAAAGTGGTCTGCAAAAACCACGTTAGGGCGAGAACAAACAGGTTCTTCTTTTTTTTCCTTCTATGTGTAGTATCGGGAAAGATGGACGCTGGAAGACATAATGTTGATTCATTGACGAAAACCAGGGATGTGCCCCTTTCATTTTATTTCTCTTTGATTAGATGTACTTTACAGTATCTCATCTTAAACTTGTAGCTCTGGAGAGGATCTTTAAAATCATCTAATGCAATGCCCTTGTGTTTATGGATTAACAAATTACAGATAAGAGTTGTGAGGTAATTTGTTCAAGAACATAATTACTGGGCTTCCCTGGTGGCGCAGTGGTTGAGAATCTGCCTGCTAATGCAGGGGACACGGGTTCAAGCCCTGGTCTGGGAAGATCCCACATGCCGCGGAGCAACTAGGCCCGTGAGCCACAATTACTGAGCCTGCGCGTCTGGAGCCTGTGCTCCGCAACAAGAGAGGCCGCGATAGTGAGAGGCCCGCGCACCGCAATGAAGAGTGGCCCCCACTTGCCGCAACTAGAGAAAGCCCTCGCACAGAAACGAAGACCCAACACAGCCAAATAAATAAATAAATAAATAAATAATACTTAAAGGTGCTAATAATTAAAAAAAAAAAAAAAAAAAGAACATAATTACTTTGGGGCAAAACTGAGACCAGAACCTAGATCTTCTGGTCCCTCCAAAAGTAGAAAGTGATTTAGAGTTATTCAGACATGGTTTGACTCTGTGCTCTTACCTACATCTGTGTCCATTTACACTGTAATGGAAATAATAATACTTTACTGGGAAGTTGTGAGAAATAGGTGAGAAAAGTACATGAAAAACACCTAGCAGAGTACTGGAATCTTAATAGCTACTCACCTATGAAGCATCACTTTTCTCTTCCTTTACCCAACAAAAATCATGTTGAGGAACCGGAGAAACTATGATTAAGATATTTTAGAGCATGACTTCTGAAGTCAGTCTGAAATAATGGACATTATTAGTGGAAGATAAATGTGAGAACTGATTGAAGTCATACACACACACACACACACACACACACACACACACACACACACACAGTTTCTTCCCACAGTGAATAATAATCAAATGTTTAAAATTCCTGGTAATGCCTTAGCAATGCCAATTATATTAATAATGAATACCAGTAATTGAGCACCTACTGTGTGTCACTTGAATCACATACATTAATTCTAATTCTGGCAACAATCTTGCAGAGCACTTCACAGATGATGAAACCAAGGAGCATAGTGATTAAGTAATGTTACCCATGGTTTAGCAACTACCATGTATATTCAGATGAAAATCATAGAAAAATTTCAACTCACACTTGTTCCAGGCAGATAAACAGGGAGAGGTGATTTCTTAAAATGCTTTCCAGAACAAATACCTAGATGCTTAAGCCAGCAGCTGTTCTCCTTGGATATTCAATGGGCGGTGTTGCTAGGCCTAATCAGTCAGGACCAAAAACTTGGGTAATTTAAAAATTGAACAAAGGGCACAGATGAAGATTTCTTCTAAGCACACACCTGCTGGGAGCTATGAGTAACTATCCCTAAGGTCAGACTTAATTGGATTTAGATCTAAATGAACTCTGACATGTTGATTATTCACTACTTGAAAGTAGAAGGAAGAAAAATGCTAAGGTGAGAGGTCAGGAGTGTAAGCTTTCTTTTTTCTCTCCTGTGGTCCTGAAAAGTCCTCGCTGAGGACTTTCTTTTAGTTAGGTTTTGTATTTTCACTTTTAAAAGAACATGGAAAACCCAAAAGTTTTGGTCCTAAGTCCATCCTAAATACAAATCTTCTTTCTTAACAGATTCGGGTTCTAGAATTAGTCCAGTAATGAATATAGGAGGCTACCAAAGGAAGCACAAAGTGCTCGGGGATATATAGTCAGTAATTCTCAGAACTTTTTTCTTCCACAGAATCTTAAGAAATGGAAGTAGGCAATCTCAGACCCGATAGGAATATTAGGATCAACAGGAGTGAGTGAATTATCTGCTTTGCCCCAAGCTTTATATATCTTACCTCAGTTAATTCCCATAATTATTATTTCCATTTTATCACAAGTACAGTTCTTACCCTCATTTTATCAAAGGAGCAATTGAAGCTTAGAGAAGAGAAATCATTCATTTAATGTCATGCATCCATAAATGACAGAGCTGTTATTTAGAGTCTAGCTCTGCCTGACCCTGGCAGCCAGGACCCCGACCGGGTGACTCTGCTGACACAGGCA
Source organism: Balaenoptera physalus (assembly GCF_965194825.1). Lineage (NCBI taxonomy): Eukaryota > Metazoa > Chordata > Mammalia > Artiodactyla > Balaenopteridae > Balaenoptera > Balaenoptera physalus. The sequence continues at coordinate 58,933,677 of NC_138886.1, forward strand.
TGGTAGGTTAGACACTGGGTGGGACGCATCAGGAAAACCTTCCTGGAAAAAGTGGGCCCTGAGTTTGAAGCAAGAGAAGATAAAAGATGTGGCTTGATTGCCTGCTGCTAGCTATGTCTGGCCTCTGATACTGCAGGTCTAGAGAGGGCTGGAAGCAGGGGCATGGCTTAGTTTAAATAACCCAGAGGAAGAGTAAGGTGGAGTGAAGAGAGAAATCTGAAAGATCCAAGAGAAGGTTCTTTGAATTGAGAGCTGGACCAAGCAATGAAGCTAGAGATGACCTGTGGATGTTTCTACACAGCAGGAGAGCAACCAGAGGCTTGAGACCCAAACAACAAAATGGGGCCCAGAAAGGGGGAAGGAGCAGACTGGGCTGGTTAGTTGGTAAAGATCAACAGGTGTACGGCAGGTTCTGGAAAAGAAATATTTCTGCTTCATTCAAAAAATAGTAAGCCATATTTCTACAGTGAGTAAAGTGAAATCAATGATAGAAAAGATGAATTTGTAGAGAAGAGAAGGGCCATAATTCAATGTTCACTCTTGGTTGGCCATAACTCAACCAATATTTTTCTATTTTTTGTTCGTGCATCATTGTTTCATTTAACAAGTATCTGCTAAAGGCCCACTGTGTGTCAGGCTCGCTGAGGGAAGTGGAGTTTCCACAATGCTCATTTGAACCAAAGTAGTATATCAGGTCTGCATGGAAGAAACAAAGTCATCTCTTGGATTCCAGTGAGGATGACATAAAGTTTATGACCATTGAGTCGATGATTAAGTGCTTTGGGGAATGAGATGGGATCAATTAGAGTGACTCTTATAGTGCAAGTGAAGTGTTGATTGTATTGAATAAAATGGAAACAGACGAGCCCATGCTCTAAGAGGAAACAGAATAGGAAATGTGGATGAGATTTACAATGATGATAATAGTTCCCATTTGGGGACCCTGTACTTCTCAGCTGCCAGATGCTTTACTTATTCACCAGTCTGCACTACAGCCCTTTGAGGAAGTTATTATTACCCTCATTTTATATCCATAAAATGACCTGTGGATGAAGGGTTTGCCTGGGACTGAAGGGTTTCCCAGGGACTGGACTTTTAGTGCTAACCTAGGGAAGCCCCAGGCAAACTGGAGCCTGGGACTCCTTAGAGGAAACCAGGGATCACAATGTCACAAGTCAAGGATAGAATCTGAACTCATGCCCAAGATTTCCTGATGCCCATACCTGTGTCTTTTCACTACACCGCAATGCCTCTATCTTTAAAAATCCTGAACTTAACAATATCAGCTCACATACTTTTTGTAAACACAAACAAGAAGAAGATTTTTATCTCTTGAATCAAATAACTTTCATGCTGGCTCTCCTTTTAAGTTGTCCATTGCTGCTGTCTGGACCACTAACATCTATGTATCAACCAACAGATCTTTGACTGACAACCTCCTTTAACACTGGAGAAACATATTTATCTAGTAAACCTTTTTGTTTTTCAGTAATTCAGTTATAATCCTAAAGGTGAGTGATAGGACAAAAGAGGTTGTGTCTAACAAGAAACTAACATCTGGAAGAAAATAAAATGAGAAACAAAGGTCCAGCTGTTTTGCCCATAAATGAAACGCATTGATATTTGGGGACATCTGGAGAGTTGATTGAACTTTTTGATTTTCATACAGATGTTCTGTGTCATAGAGACACAGTCATAACTATATATGGAAAAATATGCATAATGGCATTTTGCTACGTAATTGCCATAGGGAACCCTTTCATAATGCTAATGTCTGCGGACAGAATGAAGACTCTGGCTTATACTGTTATATCAGTTATATTTTATAGCATATGGTTATTACGTTCCAGGACATATATTTGGACCTGGGTAGCCATGCCATGATGTAGATATTATGGATTTTGAAGTTAGTTACTTTATAGCCCTTTTCTAAGTTCCAACTGGTTAGATGCAAGCAGGAAGAGTGGAGCATTTACCGGATTGCCTAGGCTTTCTTAAATAACTAAACAAACTTATTTAAAACTTATTTTTAAAATGATTCAAATAATTCAAGCTTTAAAATGCTGTCACATTCTAACTAAAGACAGTCCCCGGGCTCAATTTACTCTGCAATCAACACACCCCTTGGTTTGACTGTTGTGCGGAGCAGCTGCATTATCTGCATTTTGCCAAGTAAACAAACTCTGCACCGTGCAATAGTGTTTGTTGTTTGCTAATGTGCTAGTGGTTAGAAACTGCTTAAAAACTCTAATTATACATTTTCATATAATGCAGAGGCAGTGTGGGGACGTGCTTCATCACTGAGGATATACACACAAACTGCACTTGTATACTTTGTCTGTGGCACAGTAGTTTTTAAATAAATGCTTTGTAAATGCCTGAAAAATAATATCAAGCCTTAACTGATTATTTACTATGTACTGAACACTGGGTTAAACATACATTTAAAGTTTAAATATTACTTAATGCACAGAATAATTCCCTGAAGTGGCTTTATTAGCCCCACTTTACATGTGAGTTGACTGAGGTGCAGAAATGTTAAGTAAGTGACTCACCCAAGGTCATATCAGTCTAGCATATGGCAGAAGTGGCTTTTAAACCCAGATTTATCTGATCTCATAATCCATGCTATGATCTGCTGCCTCTTCTTAAAGTGAGTATTTGATGGCAGAGACCTAGCTTTGCTAAGGCCCCCAAGACTGGTTTAAGATCTCTGTCAAACAAAGATACGCACAGCTCATTTTATGCCTATTTCATTAAAAACTATCTTGGCAGAAAGTTGCTAGCTCCTGTACCTAGATGGAAGAAATGTACATTTGTTACACAAACTCCACTTGCATGCATTCAAAATGATTCAGTCAGGGGGTTAGCAAAGGTTGTTTTAAGCCAAATGACACCTGTAAAGGAAAGTTATGTCTCTGCTCTTTCCTTTTAAATCTAAGCTTCTTACTTACTGGCCTGGTCTGTTGCAAACATTGATGCGTCATAAAAAATACGTTGCCTTATAAATCACGTCTCTCCTATAGGAGATCACAACATTTTTTACAGCCCATCTGAAACTCTTGAAGGTTTGTTTCTTCAGAACCTATTCCAGTTGCAAAGACATGAGATTTTTACTTCAAAGGAAGCACTTATGAAATCTACACTTGCAGAATACAAAACTACCTCTTTAAGGCCTTTTAATAGTTGATACCTCATTTAATTTTGCAGTTTCCATTTAAAAAATCACAATATACATAGTAAAGTATCCACCTTTTATGATTATCCCACCACTAATTTCAACGATGTACGCAAACACGTTGGAAAAATAATGCATCAGCCCTTTGATCTCAAGTCTTATCTTTTCTCACTGGAACTTACTGAAAGAGCCATCACAGTTCCTAGAAAACCACAGGTTCTAGTGCATTGAACATGTAGCGCATTAAGAACGTCATTACATGTTTTCTTAGGTCAGTCACCCAAGGCAATAGAAATAAAAGCAAAAATAAACAAATGGGACCAAACTTATAAGCTTTGCACAGCAAAGGAAATCATAAACAAAATGAAAAGACAACCTATGGACTGGGAGAAAATATTTGCAAATGATGCGATCGACAAGGGCTTAATTTCCAAAATATACAAACAGCTCATACAACTCAACTTAAAAAAACAAACAACCCAATCAAAAAATGAGCAGAAGACCTAAATAGACATTTCTCCAAAGAAGACATACAGATGGCCAAAAGGCACATGAAAAGATGCTCATCATTGTTAATTATTAGAGAAATGCCAATCGAAACTACAATGAGGTACCACCACACACCGGTTGGAATGGCCATCATTAAAAAAGTCTACAAATAATAAATGCTAGAGAGGGTGTGGAGAAAAGGGAACCCTCCTACACTGTTGGTGGGAATGCAAATTGGTGCAGCCACTATGGAGAACAGTACGGGGGTTCCTCAAAATACTAAAATAGGGTGGCCATATGATCCAGCAATCCCATTCCTGGGCATATAACCAGAGAAAACCATAATTCAAAAAGATACATGCACCCCGATGTTCATAGCAGCACTATTTACAATAGCCAAGACATGGAAACAACCTAAATGTCCATCAGCAGATGATGTGGTACATATGTACAATGGAATATTAGTCAGCCATTGAAAAGAATTAAATAATGCCATTTGCAGCAGCATGGATGGACCTAGAGATTATCATACTAAGTGAAGTGAAAGAGAAAGAGAAACACCACATGATATGTGGAATCTAAAATACGACACAAATGAACATATCTACAGGAACAGACTCACAGACATAGAGAACAGACTTGTGGTTACCAAAGGGGAAAGGTAGGGGGAGGGATGGGTTGGCAGTTTGGGATTAGCAGATGCAAACTCTTATATATAGGATGGATAAACAAGAAGGTCCTACTGTATAGCACAGTGAACTATGTTCAATATCCTGTGAAAATCATAATGGAAAAGAATATGAAAAAATATATATATTTGAATCACTTTGCCGTACACCAGAAATTAACACAACATTGTAAATCTACTATACTTCAATAAAAAAAAAAAAAAAAAGAATGTCATTATACACACCCACACAATTCGGGATTGTAAGCCACACGGTTGTATTTTTCACTGTGAAAATTTAAAAGGAAGAATAATTATGCTACTCACTATTTAATAGAATAATCATGTGGCATTAGTTAGGTTGTTTTGCTTTCTTTAAAAAGAATGTTCATCAAATACCACATGAAAGACTATGTTTACCTACCAACATAATAACACCTTTCATTTATGTGGCTATTTATCATTTCCAACGTGTTTCACGTTTATTATATAATTGGGTGATATCATTCGGACACTTGAAATTATACCTCAGATGCAGTACTGTAACTGTTTTCTGAGCACTAAATTCAAGGTAGATATGCTTTTCTGGCACTGCCTTGACTAAAAAGATAACCTAAAATAATACTGCTCTAGTCCCAAAGAGATTTCAGACAAAGAAAGGAGAAGATGAAAAACAGTTATCTCACCCACTGTGAAACCACAGTGAAACTTACAAGAACTTTACAGGAGGGGTTTTTGTTAAAGGGTTTTTCCCAACTGCACCAGACTACAATCTAACAGTCTGTTCTTTTAAGATTAAGTGCTTCACCTTGAGGTTTTTTTATGGCGGCTTCTAACTGTGGTGCCTCACCTTAGTTATAAAACACCACCTCAGAGGGATGAGCTAATGGTGTGTATGAAGGAGCCTCTACTGGGAAACTCCATGAGTGAGAAGCACATTCAGGGAGTGTCAGGGTGGCTGCAGAGCATGTGGCAGAGGGGAGAGGACACAGCCTTTGAGGTCAAAATGCTTTTGATTAAAATCCAAGCTATTCTACTTACTACTTGAAGGCCTTGAACAGCTCATGTAACCTCTCTGAGCCTTAGTTTTCTTATCTTTACAATGGAGGTGATAGTATCCTTTCTTCATAGGGTTATTGTGAATATCAATTGTAATATTGAATGCAAACATTTAGTGGGGGCCCAACATATTAAATAATGAGTAGATGCATTACCAATTTACTATTAGACCCATGTCTTTGCTATTGCAATGTTCCAGGCAGAAATCCAAGAGGGTGTGGAGCAAGGAATGTATTTTAGTGAAATGAAGAGGAGAAAATAGTTTTAGTCAAGATGGTTTCCTGGATTGTGGCTTCCGCATCTAGATGATGATGATGATGATGATGATGATGATGGTATTCAATAAAACCAGAAATAGACGGAGATGAAGGAGAGAGAATGAGAAAGACAGTGGGAGAGAGAGATTACATTACATAATGCATTTATCTTCTTCACCCACCTTCTAACCAGGTCCCGGGCACATATATATGTGTGTGTGTATATATATATATATATATATATATATATATATATATATATATATATATATATATATATATATATACACCCACACATATACATGTTGAATTAATAAATGGATGAATGAGCAAATCACACATGAGATAGGTCAACCAGCCTAATCCTATGACCATGTTTGAATGGATGTATGATTTAAAAATTTAAAAACCTCGTAGAATATTCTTATCAGAAAAATTTAAATATCTAACCTGGCATGTATTTCCTTTATCATTGGCCACAATAAAAGACTTGCACTGCATTTCACATAAAATGAATTAAAAATGAAGCATACAGAAGGACAGCATTACTTAGATAGATGAGGAAACTCTTCCTTTTGTAGGTTTAATATGCCAGGGCGTAGGAGGCCTTAATTCTTCTCATTTCCCATTCCTATTTGGATATACACAAGTCTAAGAAGTCACTGGTCTCTGGCAGAGAGCTTGTCAACTTCCGTAAGTTCATGGTCTTTCCCTTCAACTCTGCCTGGAGACTTACAAATGACACAGAGCCCTTACTAGGTAGAATTCATCTCCTGGTCAGGGCCAAATCAGTGTGGCAGGGTGGTTAAAAATGTGTATGAAACAAAGGGTGCCTTAGGACTTTTGCATGCACAGGTTTTTATTTTCATGTACTTACTAGGTACCTATTTCCAGATGCCCCTAAAGATTCCTAGAGCTATCGCCATTTCCATTTTGGGCTACATTTGACTTCTCTTTTCTTTAAGAGCATTCCGTCTCCCACACCACCATCAGCAAGCAGATAATCTATCTGCTATTTATATCGCACAGCAGTTTTTCCAGGAACATTGGGCTCTAGGAGGCAAGATGCTATTATAATTGCCTATTTTCATTTGTTATTTCACTGTGAAAGCAGGCTAAAATGTGGGAGTGAGGAGGCCACATTTGGCAGCTGCCTGTCGCAATAAGAAAATGAGCAAAAGAGGCCTTTTCAGTCATAGACCAGGTTCAACAGCATTTTAGGATTACTGATGGGGTGAAGTTTATCATTTTAAAGTGTAAATAAATCATAGGGTTTTTTGAAGTGAAATTTATTGCTTTAAGAATAAGGATCAAGGTCTTTGGGGAATCAATTAGCCTTTGTATTTGAACAGACAGGGTGCTGTACACTCCTACAACCTCTGTGCTTTGAATCAATCTAACATTTCTTTTTTTTTTTTTTTTTAGGTATGCGTTCTTTAACACATATGGAAAAGCACGGTATTTAACCAAACAACGCTAATACATAGAAGAGCCGTTTGTTATATGCGCAAATTAGCAGCATACGATTTAATTCAAAATTAGCAAGTGATGATTCTGGAAAACAACAATTTCTTCTCAGTAGGAAAGCCACACAATGGCCAGAATTCTGCTCCCTGCCAACTCACATGTAGTGACGGAAGCAGGATCTACTCACACACTATACATGGCAAGACTGGGCCAAGTAACGTGTTAATGGTGCCTTTTACCAGGAGTGAGACCCTGACAGTGTTTATTAGTAATGGTTACAGATTTCTAGGAACCACTTGAAACAAAAGAGCATCACGCTGTGGCAGCTTAAAACCACCTTGGGGCTGAGCAGTCTTAGAATTGGGCAGACTTGGGTGATTTAAATAAAAATCTATGTCTCATAGGTTTAATATTATTCCTGCTCCTCTGAGTGGTCTAAAACCAACCAACCAACCAACCAAGCAGAAAACCCTTGTGATTATCATCACCTTTTTAACATCCCTTTGTGATCTTTTTTTTTTTTTTTCCTCTTCTTCCTATTCAGTCAGATACTCTCCCTTTTCCTCTGCCTCACTTCCCATTTCTCTTTGCTCAGTGAATGGAGTTTGCGGAATGTAAGAGAAGAACTGGATTCCACACAGGACTTCATCTGCTCCTCTACTGGTCCCAGCCCTGAGAGCAGGGGGGATTCAGGGTGCCTGACTCCCCTACCCAGGCTGCTGGGTAGATTCTCAGCTTGTGACAGGAATTTTGTTCGAACCAGTGTAGAACCCCTTGGGTTCTGGCACAAGACTTTCCCAGCAGGGAAAGGGCAATTTGTGAAAATGGATATTAGAGGCAGTGTGGGAGAAAAGAGGCTCCTTTTTCATCATTGTAGACTTTGAATTAGTGTCTTAGAACTGAAAGAGACCCCAGAGAAATGTTTGTCCAATTTATTGATTAATTCCACAAACATGTCAAGACTCTCCACTAGACATTGGGGATGCAGACATGTAAATCCTTCAGAATCTCTCTTATCATAGCTAATTGTAATTACTATACAAAGTTGAATTTGTATATGTATACATCGATAGAGTTTGTATATCTATAGTGCCAGCAAGGTCCTAGGGAGCTCAGAAAAAGAACCACTAGTTCTGAGGTTGGGAGAAGGGGGGAATTTTACCAGGTAGTAGATATGCAAAGATCCAGAGAAACGGAAGGACAAAGAAGTATTCAATAGATGAGGGAAGGGTGGAGGTACAGGTATGCGGTCTGTAGACGTGAAATAAGATGAGAGCAATAAAGTGAGTCATGGAAACTAAGATGTCATTGATAATCTTGATATCCATTTTAGTGGAATAGCAGAGGCCAGCTACAGTGAAATAGGAGGGAGCTGATAAAGAGAATAAGTGGACAGAATCACATTGGATGGATTAGCATTGTATTGGAGTACAGTCCCTGTTGTTAATTAACAGGAGAGAGAAGGAGATAAAAATCTGTATCACCATCCGCAAAATCTGCAGGGAGAGTGGAGAAAGGGGCTAAATGTGGGGAAAGGAAAAGCTTGTAGAGAAGCAGAAAGTGCAAGACCAAGGAACAACCATAATATTCAACATTACCAGTCATCAAGGGCATGCAATTCCACCCCCGGCAAATTGGCAGAAGCTAACCAACCACAGCAAACACACAGAAATCTATTAATTCCAAGTGTTGGCGTGTGTGGAGCAGCAGGAGCTCCTATAGCTTTCTACTACATTGGCTCAAGGAGCATTTAGGCACCGTGCAGTAAAGATGAAGTAGGCAAACTCCCTGACCAATGATTATGCTTCCAGGTATGCACCATGCATGTGCACAGGGAAGACAGAACCTAAGTGGCCATCGACAGGATATGGATGTTTAAATGTGGTATATTCAGTGGACCACTATCCAGAAGCGCAAATGGGCTAAGTTTACATGTTTCAAAGTGGAAACACATCTGTAGCATAATACTGAGAGAGGAAAAGCAAGCTTTAGAATGATATGTATAAATGGATACATCTACATACGTAAAGTTAAAAAATAGAAAGGATACACCACTCAAACTTATTGTATCCTATATTTTATTTTGGAAGATAATTCAGGAGATATGAACACAAGGGAATACCATGCAGCGACAAGAATATACAACCTACAACTACATGCAACTGTTTGGATGAATCTCACAAACATGAGGTTGGGGAAATGAAACCAGATACTGAGAGTGCACACTGTATGACTTATTTTAAAAAAATAAATAAACGATAAAGCAAAGTCAACGTATCCTTGTAGGAATGAGGATAATAGATTTCCCGTGGTGGGAGGTAGGGGCAGCTGGAGACTGTAAAGGGGTACGGAGCAGGTCTTCTTGGGTGCTGCAAAGTGTTCTTTCTTGATCTGGGTTCTGGTTATACAGGTGTTTTCTGTTTACAAAGAGTCATTGAACTGTACACTTCCTAAATGTTTACATTTCTGAATGTATGTTATACTGCAGTAAAATGTGTAAAAATGCTCTTTGACAAAGAAAAAAATCTGATGATGATATGGCAAACTAACATTTACCTACTCTGAGTTGATGGGTTTCCAGGTGTTTTTATGATACTTCCTGTGTCTTGCCGTTTACTTGGATTATTTCATTATGAAAAAAGGAAACACAGAAGCCAATTAAATGAAGAATTACAGATAGGAGATGGCACCAGTTGGTAGCGATAGACAACGAGGAATCTGAAGTCAGAGATCCCAGCAGATCTGCCAAGGCAAAACCAACACATGAATTCAGTCTCCTCACTTCTTACTCCAGTTCAGTTCTGTCCTCTTGCATGGATGTTGTCACAAGCTTGATATTTTCATTTTTGATTTTGGAAACAGATTCGGCTTCTGCCTTTAAGTCTTGTGCCAGGCCCTTACTCTACATAACTATATCAACAATTAAAGAACGTAGCAACCCTCCTAGTAACTGTTGATATTTTAAAACACAGGGTTTGAGGTAGATGAATAACAGTGTTTCCTTCTCTGCTTTTTATACTTTCCCAGAAAAGGGAGAATAGACCACGCCAAGCTTCTATGAGATATTATTTTCTAGACTGAACCAGGATATAAGATCAAAGCCCCCTTGGAACAAGGTCTGGCATTCTCCCTCTCTTTGGTCCTCAAAATAAAAGCGTAAATCAAGTTCAACACTATTAATAGGTAATATGTGCTCACTTTCTTTGTCTTTATTAAGAACAGACTGAGTTTCATAGGGGAAATTCAGGGATAGTGTGCTTGATTTTAAATATACCAAGTGTTTGGAAACCGTGTCTTAGATACCAAATCCTTCAAAAAGTGCAGGAGATGTTTCAGGAAAGTTCAACAGCACTAAACTCATTGTGAGTAAATCAAATAGAGACTATGGGGCTTCCCTGGTGGCGCGATGGTTAAGAATCCGCCTGCCAATGCAGGGGACACGGGTTCGAGCCCTGGTCCAGGAAGATCCCACATACCGCGGAGCAACTAAGCCCGTGCGCCGCAACTACTGAGCCTGCACTCTAGAGCCCGCGAGCCACAACTACTGAGCCCACACGCTACAATTACTGAATCCCAAGTGCCTAGAGCCCGTGCTCCGCAACAAGAGAAACCAGTGCAATGAGAAGCCCGCGCACCACAACGAAGAGTAGCCCCCGCTTGCCGCAACTAGAGAAAGCCCGCGCGCAGCAACAAAGACCCAACGCAGCCAAAAATAAATAAATTAAAAAAAAAAAAAAGAGAGACTAAATTTCCCTTTGTATCCCTATATGTGTGCAGTTCCTGTGTCCCTGCCCTCACGTTAATGTTCAGATGATCCCAAGGTGTTTAATCCATGTCACTTCAGCACATCACACTCGATTGTGGAATTTAAAGAAGACAAGGAACCTTGTTGAAATGTGACAGATTCCTCTGGACTTCAGCTTACTGTGTAAAGATGGATGGGAAAAAGCCTCCTAGATTTAACTCTTATGTATCTTGAAACTAAAGCATGAGAAAAAGGTATGTTTCATGTTAAAGTTGGGCATTTCCATCAAACAGAAGTTGAGCAGCCCAGCACTCCTTAATTCCAAGGTTCAGCATGATCCTCAGAGCCTGTTAATATTTGCTGCCCCCTGTAGTTTGCTCTTGTAAAAATTCTTAAAAAATCAAGAGAGCTATTTAAAACTCCAGTTGCTCTTCTTCTAAACCCTAAGCACTTCTGGAATTTCATTCCCTATCTCTTTTCCGTATAACTCGACACATCAGAGTGATGAGATGGGGCGAGGCAGGGGAGTACTTCTAGAGCAGTTGCAATTTCATTTAAGAGAATAAACTGGGGAAAATGATTGCCTTTTAAACATGCAGATTGTATTATATAGAGAAAGCTGCTCAAATAAATACGATTTTCTTTAAAAAGGCAAAGGAAGCGTCCGTTTATTAAACTACTTTCTCAATTTCCTATTGCCTTCAGAATTGGTTGTGGGACATGATTGCCTTTGTCTCCAAGCACAAGAGCTTCTAATAACATTAAGCTTAAAATAATATAGTAGAAAAGTACAGACTCGTGGTTGTTCATTTGCTGAAACTAATATAGATGGTAGAAATTTTACCCAAGCTTAAAATAGCACATGGAACACTAGAAATTTAACACTGCCTCAGTGATGAATGAAATTTCATTATAAAGGATCACAATCTAATACCTAACTTTAGTAAAAATTTTGGAACTAGTTACCACCATGCACAAATGCTAGGGAACAAGGTAATAAAACTGTTTACTTTTGCAAAATATTAATGAAGAGGAGTAGGTGATCCTAAGATAGTATCACCCCATCATTTGTGTGACTTGAATAATTTTTGGTTTAATTTCACGATTCAATTGGCCTGTGTATATGTAACTCCCAGATAGATTATGGAAGGGTACGGTTAATTTGTACAGTGCTATAGCTTCCCTCAGGGAAGCAAAACACCTCCTTTAGTTTCTTTAGACTCTATATTATAGATTCATATTTTTTCATCAAAAATGGATAAGGAAATTGATAATTCCAATCAAATTGGTAAAACCAAAGGGACAGCTAAAGTTGTTTTGAGATCAAAATAGGTTAGCTCCAATTTTATGTAGTTAACTGAGGCAAATGAAACAATGCCACTTTCTAAAAAGATAAAAACAAATGTTTTAAAAATCAGAACCTTTAACATATATAAAATCCTATTAAATGCATGATAATAATATTTGCTGATGGTCATTTGAATTATGAATTTAATTTTATTATGAAGCTCTCACAGTATAACCATGTTATTTCATTTTGTTGACGTAGAAACAGAGACCAAAATCCATTAACCAAGAAAGATTTGTTAAAGATTCTCCCTATTATGGAGAATATACAAGAAGCAGAAGATTTCGACACTCTTCTCAAAGGTGCATGACGATTAACAGGTAAATGAGTGAAAAGAGTAAGCATTTGAGAAGTTTAGAAAAGAAAGATAATATTTTCTTAGAATGGTCATGAAGGTATCGTCTGAGCTGGGCTAGGATTTAAATAGGAAGAAAACATGCTGACGGAAGGGATCAGGAAACTTCTGGGGTTTGAAACATGAAGAAAAGCTCTGAAGGAGCTGCCATACACCAAGGGTCTGCTCGAAAAGAAGACACAGAAGAAATACAAATGATTTTGGACCTGGACTTAGAGATTTCAGGTATCACCAAAGGGGTCCTAGATCATGAGCTACTCAGTACTAGTAAAACAACACTGAAAGGAAATTTTTTAGTGTGACACACCTCAAGGTGGACCCAGAACTCAACATCTAGCTGAACAATGCTTTCATGGGTCCCTGATGAAAGGGCCTGACAGAGAAGGAAAGAGCCTCCTCTGAGAATCTGGGAGAGAGTTTGGCAACCTGAGAGGGTGAGCACACACACTGCTGGAGAGAATGCTGAGTTGGATGACCGGATGTTTGATTCTATCCCTGCCACTTTTTTTTTTTTTTTAATTAATTAATTAATTTCTTTTTGGCTGTGTTGGGTCTTTGTTGCTTCACGAGGGCTTTCCCTAGTTGCGGTGAGTGGGGGCTACTCTTCGTTGTGGTGCGCGGGGTTCTTGTTGCGGTGGCTTCTTTTGTTGCGGGGCACGGTCCCTAGGCACGCGGGCTTCAGTAGTTGTGGCACGCAGGCTCAGTAGTTGTGGCTCGCGGGCTCTAGAGTGCAGGCTCACTAGTTGTGGTGCGCAGGCTCACTAGTTGTGGCACACAGGCTTAGTTGCTCCGCGGCATGTGGGATCTTCCCCGACCAGGGCTCGAACCCGTGTCCCCTGCATTGGCAGGTGGATTCTTAACCACTGCGCCACCAGGGAAGCCCCCTGCCACTTTTTTACTGTGGAAATTAAAGCTTGGGCCCACGCCTAGCTACTCCTCAAATCCTCATTTCCCAAGGGGGGGTTACTAACACCCCTTCTGTTTATATCATGCAACCCTGAAAAGCAAATGAGGTAATGTAGGTAAAAGTACTTTGTAAGCTGTAAAGTGCTATATAAACTAAGGGCTGATTGATTTCCAGCTTGCAGTCAACGTCCATGACAACTTTGTCTCTGATTCATTGGCTGAATCATAGACATCAAAAGTCCTCTTCCACTCTTCTCCATTAACCCTCATCCATTTCTCACTTCCTTGCACTAGATCCACTCTTATCAGGAAGGTCTCCTTACCCATCGTCAAGCTTAGTTCTCATGCCTTCCACTCTCATGCATGATTTATACTGCATTATCCATTTTAACTCATGTTTTCTGTTATATAAGGATGTGTTACCTCTCAGTTGCATTATAAACTCCTGAAGGAAAGGGAGCTTGTTTTTTTATTTTTAAAATGACACTAGAATTCCCCTATACTTGGAAACCAAGACTTGGGGATAGAGGGGAGTTGAGGGACACTGAGGGTTCAGGCAGATGAAAATCTGACCCCATCACAGTTAGCCTAGCAGTTCTAGCTCTTTTCTTGACATTTAAAAAATGATGATTATGATCCGGATCTCCATTATACGTGGATTGAGTTAAATAATTACTCAGTTGAAAATAATAAACAGAATTAATAAACATGTTGCTTTACATTGTACACATACAAAATGGCATTCAAAAAACTAAATAAAAGAAAAACAGGTTGGGTGTGATTTATATTTTCTGCATCAAATACTTTAATTGAATATCTAATCCACAAGACTTGGGTAAGGAGAAGATCTGAGTGCATTATTTTTCCAATTCTCAGAAACAACCACCTTAAATTTTTTCCCCACTGATGACATATATTGTTCAATTACTGCTAACCCTGACATGATGATACAGAATGCAAAAAATCATGCATGTCAGATAAACATGTAATCTGTGAAAGGTCACATTCAGTAGGGGAAATAAGTGCTGGATTTTACTATTTAACAAGATGCATTTGTTTTATATATAAGAATGCTACTTTTCACATTTACATCAACTCACTGAAAAAAGAAAAATATAACTAAGAAGGAAAATTGGCAATAATGTAATGCAGTGTTTAACTGCACTTTGCGAAAATTTATTGTTTTGAATTATCTGTGTCAGTGATCCACCCACCAAATGTCTCCCTACATAAACTCTTGTGTCAAACCTTTTTTTTTTCTTTCTTTCTTTAAAGTTACTGCCTTCCAGTGCAGAGCTAATGGAGAACTAGGTAAGATGAAAAAATTGTTCATCTGCTAAGTGTGGCCTATAAAGTCATCTGGCATACACTTTGAAGAGGTCTAATCCAGAAGCACCATAATTATCATTCTAAACCTGGGTCCCTTGAGTGGTGTTTCTCTTTTAACTTACAACACTTTAAAGCTAAAGGTAACAGGCCCTCTTGAAAGAAAGTGAGTTGAACGTTACAGACCCTGTGCTTCTGTAATTTAAAAATGGACTGTGCTCTCAGACTTTAATTCAAGCAGTGACATAATTCAAGGCAACAGGATTTAGGTTTCTGCAGTTCTGTTGTTGTTCAAATAAAGATTAGTGCATCCCCCATCTCTAAGCGTGGAGAGACAGCAACTGCAGCTGATACGTGGATGGTGGCATTAAGGTCTCGAAGCAGAAATTTGCTAGAAAAGTGCTTACAAAACAGATTGTTTCCATTTTTGCTCTCCCCACCCTGCAAGTGGCGGCCGTTTTGTGGCCAGGAGCAGTTGTGGGAAGGTTGTTGAGGGTGGTTTAAAGGAAACAGCCTGTGTTTAGACTGGAGTAGATGCTTGGAACCCACAAAAGTGAGCATTTCTTCTTTCACTAGCATTTGCGATGTGTCACCATGGGGATTGCTAAATCTTGCCCAGATGCTAGTGTGTGCATGTTTTAGGTGTCCTTGTGGGTGAGGGCTTGGCAGTCAGCATGGTGCCCCAGACAGTAAAGTGGGAGAAGTTCATCCTGTTAAAATTTAGACACTTAAAGAGCAATAAGTGCCTGTTAAAACTTTTAGGATGGGAACAAACAAAGGATTTGGAAACATGAACCTTTGTGAAAACAAATCCAAATTATTTCAAACATGCTTGGACACATCTTTCTCTTTGAGTGCATTTTTATTACTTTTTGCAATGTTTTACTAAGATCTTTGGTGAATGCGGATGTATATCAAAACATTACTAAGCATAGTAATGCACTATTCTACTCAGCAATTGTTGGCTATCTCTAATGCAGTGAGTGGACTTATGTGACAATACCATATAAGTAATTTATTAATATTACTTGAGTAAAATAATTAGGTTCAAGGGAATTATTATATGGAGAAAAAACATTATTAGAAGGTGATAAACCTTCTAATGACCTTAACTCATCAAAAATGTATTCTTAAAGGTGGCAACAGGTTATCATACTGTTAAAAGGTGCACAAGAATAGAAATGTTGACTTTGCAGGAATATGACAGCAAAAGAACATTTTGGATTGTGCTTAGAATTTTCAAGATTCCTAACTGCCCATCTGAAAACAGTGTAATAATAATTTAAAAAGCATAATCATAAACCTAAGAAAGAACGAACACACATTTCATGTCGCAAACTTGAGCAGTCCAAAGGATTTTGAGTTATACTGCCACTAACTTAAGAATTATCAGCCTTCAGGTCAGGTCACTATTTAGCCAGAGTTTAACCCTAGGTGGTGGTGCTCCACCAATTTCCAGTTGTAATTATAGTGACATATTTGAATAGGTTGTGTTGGTGATGATACCGTGGTCACAACAGCATAATATGAGTGCCTTTCAGTAGAGCCTTCAAAATGCCAAGAAAAGATAAGTATGTTTGTAGGTAATAACCCAAACTAGCACTGAATGCAAATTAAATATGGGGGAACATAGTTCCGAAGACTCTATCATTAAATAGGGCTGCAGTTGTAAAACAAATGCTCAGTTTAACATAAGATTTCAACAATGCTTTTTAGTAGCCATATTGATTTAACTCCTATTTTTTAACAAGGAAAGCTGACACTAGCAGCTTTATATAGTTCATTCCAATTCTGATATTTTTCAATAAAATAAACATAGCCTGCTGACATAAGCACAGGTAAGTGACAATTAACAGTGTTAATATCAGCAGGCATTGTCAGATTGGAAAAAAAGGATACAGAAAAGAAGGAGGAAGAAGACATCAGGAGCCATGCAACAAGCAAATTAAAATAAATTCTGAGACGGGGCAAAGACCAAGAGGAACAGGAAGAGAAGAAGCCTAAGAGCAGTATTCAGTGATCCTGATGGCTTCGTTGCAAATCAGTAGTTCTGCACATGTCCCAGTGAGGAAGCAATGTACACAGTGACACAAAGCCAACATTTGTACTTTCTGAATCCATCTGATTGTCTCTGGGAGATAGAAACTTGAACTCCGAGAGCCACCTAAACGGGCTGGGACAAGCTTCAGAAAAGAGAGAAATAAGCAGATGGCAAAATTCCCTTTCCTCAGTGATGATAGTCGAAAGGACATTATTCATCAATAATAATAATAATGGTAAAAACAATACATTTGTAGAGCACTGTTAATTATGCACATTTGTTTTACATCTATTGCTTCACACAAAGAGCATGGGATAAGTAGGGCAATGATTTTTATCTTCATTTTACAGATGGAAAAAAATACAAAGTGCTTTGAGAAATTTAAGTAACTTGTTCATGCTCCCAGCAGTAAAATAGTGGTAGAGTTGAGGTTAGAGCTTAGCTCCCCTGATTTCTAGCCCTTAGCTTTTCCCCTCAGTTCTCTGACTACCCCTAATCAACAGGCCAAACTAGCATAACTTAAATCACAAAATAAATTACTTGGAACCACTTTGGAACTGCATCCTTTTATTCACTGTTTCAGATCAGCATATTCTCCTTCTAGATCTCTTTGCTCTCCTTAATCTGACTTTATAGTCCTCTTTTGTTATCTACCAAAACTAGTCATACTGCTGATTTTCATATGTGTAAAAGATTATGAAATTCTTCCTTGAAATTAAAATCGGAGGCCTAGGCACAAGTACTGGTTCTATGGTTTCATATCAATAATTCTGAGTAAATTCATGAAATTCTCTGGATCTCAATTTTCTCACTCGATAAATGAGGGATTCAGATTTAACACTTCTCCACATAATCACACACACACACATACACGCCGTTCAGTTGTTAATTATTACATTATTACATACTACACACATGGTTATTCATGTATTTATTAATCCTAATATCACTTAGCCTTCCACCTGAGTTTCCACGCATGTGTGTGTTGTGGCATTGTCATGTGTTAGACTCCCTTGCTATTCAAAGCGTGGTTGGTGCACCAGCAATATCACCGTGTCCTGGGAGACTATTAGAAACTCAGAGTCTCATGTTCCAGCCCAGACCTATTAAGCCATAATTTGCATTTTTAACAAGATGGTTGGTGATTTGCACATACTTTAAAGTTTGAGAAATATTGCCATAGATCATAAGCTTCTAGGAAGAAGAAGGAACAAGACTTTGTAAATCTGTCTATATAGAACATAGTACACTGTGATTTAGAAACTCATTTGAAGGCAAATATCATTTCTATCTCTAATGAGATTTTTCAGAAGGTAATAGTAGTAATGAAGAAGCTAGATATTTAATTTTTTTTCTTTTTACTGAAGACTTTACAAGTTTTTAAGGAAGTAATGGAAAACATAAGAATTTAGAATGAGGATCAAAATTGGATCTTGTCCTAATTGTCTTGAATAATGGGAAGCCAATAGTGAACCAGTCTCACCAACTTCAGGAATCCAGGCCCACTGCAGAATGTGCCTTAGTTCACGCAGTTAGTGGTTTAGGAGTCTACCTTATTCCAAAACCTAGCCACATTCTATTATACTGGGCAACTGACTTGTAAAAAAAGTAACATCAGGAACATGTCCAAGGAAGAGGTGTAGTATTGCTAGAAAAAGCATGGAGTTAACTTTTAGTTATCCATTATACTATTAGGCTTTCTTTAAAGTATTAAGTCATTTAATGAATATTTTTCCAAGTTATATATCCTCCTGGAGGGGGTATGTATTTGGACCGCATTAATCACTTTTCAAAGAGTTCAAATCATTAGGTTTGAAAACAATTCCCAACAACAGCAAGGATGAATGTTGGAGTATAAATAACAGTTCTAAATTAAGTATCCCCAAACATTGCAGGATATTTTGTAAACCTCTTTATAATAAAAACAAACAAAATATATTTTAATTCTACATATAAATGAATTATAATAAGTAATTATCTTCTTGGGGCCTTACTTTCCGTATCAGTAAAACTAGCTGAAACTTTTATGAACCTCTACCTTTAAAATTTTTTTGTGAAATTTGATTACTGTTTAAAAGACTACTCTATAAAGCAATATGCCTCAAGTGAATTGGGTAAAGTTCATGGCAATAATGTTTGACCTAAATCTTGTTTTACGTTTCAATTATTTATATATTTCTATCCCTCCTGTTTACAAAGAAATGATTCAAGGCAGTTTATAGTAGTAAATTTTTAAAGCAACAAAACTAAATTTGTCCATTTATGTGTGTAACATGTAATGTTTCAATTATTTATTTCCTTCCAATGTTTTTTTTTTGAAAATTTTCAAGCCTACACAAAAGTTGCAAGAATTCTACAATGAACACTCATATTGTATTCACCAATTGTGACTATTTTGTCACATTTGTTTTATTGCTCCTTCTCTCCTTTCTTTCTGAATCATTTGTGAGTTAGTTACAGTCATCATGACACTTCATACTATTGTAATTCAGTATGTATCTCCTAAGAACTAGGCCATTCTTTAACATAACTAGAGTAAAATTATAAAGCTCAGATTATTTAACATTGATATGATGCTATCATGTATATGTAATTCACATTCAAATTTCCAATTTGATTGTTATTTATTTCTCAACCTTGGATCCAGTGGAAGATCACATATTACATTTAGTTGGTCATGTTAAATATTATTTGCCAAAATCTAATTCAGCATGTATTACTGTGATTTTTTTGACATTTTTCTGAAAGAATAAAAGCACTTGTAGGGAAATTACCTTATGTGATCATACATTTACAATGCATATTTTCATAAAATGGAGGTAAAAATCAACTCAACTGATTTTTTTTTCTGGTATATAAACACACATATTTTTCCGCTGAAATGAGCATGTCTGGACATTTCTGGTGTGCATACACACTAAAATTGGCTGAGGATACAACTTGAAACTTGGCAAGATTGTAAGAAAATAAGGCCAGAGTTAGAAGAAAAACTCTTCAGGATACAAATGACATAAATGATTAGAATTATGACTATGGAAATATGAAATAGAACATTAGAACATTGTCTGTCTTTTAAGGTCATCCTTTACCAATTCTCTCCTCTGATTGGGAGACCCAAAGTCAAGATGAAGTTTAAGGACTTAATGTAACATGCAAGTCAATCCAATGTTTATGATTGAAACAAATCAATCAGTTGCAAAGTAAAGAATCCTGTGGTGATTTTAATTTAATACCATGGTTTGCGTTTCTGTTCCTGTTTTCATAGATGTGTGTGAACTTGGCTTTTCCATCAGCCTTTCTCCCATGGGCATTCTCTGGTTGCTCTCAGAAGTGCTATTCTTTCTGTGTATATTATGGTCCTCCAGATACGTTTCCTCTGAATGTGCAAAAAAGATGGAGGACTATGAGCACACTTCAGAGAACAGAGAATAAGTCTACCTTCTTCCTTCCAGGGCTAGCCCAGGATAATTTGTATTGACATAGAATATTGCCCATACCCTGCAGGTGGGTTGCCCAGTGGATTTATTTACAAGGATCCTGAGGAAACCAATTGTTTGTGTTTCTAATTTATATCACACATTATCAAATGCAAAAATAAATATTACTCTAGCCCAGCTTCATTTGGAATGCCAAAGTTTAAGTTTTCCAAGTTTAGCCTTAAGTGTGCATAGCTTGGGTTTACATTTCATTTTCATCTGTGTAGATAAATTGGTATGTCGGAAGTTCGAAAGACACATGGTAAACCTTTCTTAAATGCAATGAATGCAATATGAACATGGTGAATTCTATATTTTTAAGAACCTACACCCTGAGCTTGGCAATTTCCCTAACGAGATGATGATTTTTCAACCTTGAAAATGCTGTTAAAACCAACATTTTTTTTTCTCTTATAATTGTGGCTTACAGAAGTTTAAATGTTTGAATGGTAAGAGACTCAGCACTCTTTTTTTGGGAGGGTGTCAGGGGCACTTGTTGGAACAAAGTAACTCTATCTTGTCCCACAATTCTTTTTCAATTCATTTGAATGAACAAGGAACATCGTTTTCTATTAGTGTAACTTTGGGGAAGTTACTTTGTCTGGATTTACCTCAGTTTCCTCATCTATAAAATGGGAATAAATTATCTACCTTACAAGTTGATCAAAAGAGATAAATAGGATAATGCTATGACACACGAACAAAAAATAAGGGACCGATAAATGGTGGGGATTATTATTACAATTGTTTTTTCACTAACATATTATACAAAATATTTAAAAATTGATCAGGACACCATTACCATCCTGATTGAATAATAGGAACTATGCTCTTAAAAAGAAAAAATAGGACTTCTAGGCACAGGAATCTAATGGGGTTAACAAATCCTCTCCCCAAGAAACAACTATAAAACTGGACAAAAACGTAAAAAAACACAACCAACGGAGAAGCAATTATTTATGAAAAGTGCTGAACTTCATGTAAGAACAATGGGGGTCTGCAGTGGTAGTGCCTGGGGTTCCTCCCATTCTGCCCACTTCCTTCCCCTCCACTCACAGATTGGTCCACATGACAGTTCTACTAAAGCATCGTTGTCTGTTAAAATCAGCAGCTTCACTTTAATTGAAAAACCCATGCCTAACAGTACTGTTATTTAAAACAAAACAAAACAGAAAACAAAAATAAGCTTGGTAATAAGTAAATGAAGAATACCTGCAGCTCTCCTAATACAGGATGTAGTTCTATTGGGGCAAGTGGCAGGCTATATGACTATCCAGAAAGTTAACAAAAGACCTTGAAAATGAGTGCCAAGAGGAGCTTGATATACTCTACACATCCCTAGCCGAGCTGAGTGGAAGTTTGCACGCAGGCAAGGGAGATATAGGAGGGACCAAACTCTCCATGCATTCATGGTTGGCTATAAGTCTATCATACGTTGAGAAGACTTGGAAGGATTGATGGAGAGGAAAAATCAGAACAGAGTTCAAAATTTCCTGAACTTTGACATGTGCTCCCCAACCTACACACATATCCATCAGCAGAGTATAACTTGAAGTGTTTGAGCACACATTTGAGCCAAGCAGATGCATGAGCTAAGCAGACACAGTGGCAACCTTTAAGAAGCTTGGATAAAATTTAAAAACAAGGATGAAATAACTGATCAGAGATAGCAGCAGCTGCACACTACAAGAGAAACGGATTCTGCAGATTAAGCCCAGGAAAATTACTTAAAAGCAAACACACACACAAACAAACAGATACCATGATAGAGAAAGAATAATCAGAATTCAGAGTTGCTACATTATATAAATTGTCCAATTGTCAACAAAAAATTCTGGGATATGCAAAGAACAATGTTTATTGTACTCAGAAAAAAAAAAAGCAATCAGTAGGAATTGTCTCTGAGTGGGCTAAGATAACAGAATTACAAGCAAAGGGTTCAAAGAAGCGAAGCCATTACAAATATGTTCAAAGAATAAAGCCATGCTTAAAGAATCATAGGAAAATATAACATTGAATCAATAAGTGGAGACTATAGATTAAAAAAAAAAAACTATTGAAAGAACCAGATAGAAATTCGTGTATCGAAAGATGCAAAATAACAAAGATCAGCAATTCTCAACATGGACTCAATCAGTAGAAGATGTATGGTGGAAGAAGGAGGAACCTGTGATCCTAAAGAGAGATCAATAGAAAAATTTCAATCTGAAGAAGAGAGAATAAAAAGATTAAAGAAAAATGAACACAACGTCAGAGATCTATGAGACAATATCAAGTCAGCCAACATATGTGTAATGTGAGTCTCAGAAGGAAAAGAGCAAATGAAAGGAACTTCATCAAAATTTGAAAATAAGTTCAACTTCATCAAAATTGAAAACTTATTATCTTCAAGTTGCTATTAAGAAACTGAAAAAAAAGGGCCTCAGACTGAGAGAATGGGAAAAAATATTTGAAAATTATATTTCTGATAAAGAACTCAAAAATGAAAAGATAAATCAACTAAAAACTGAGCAAAAGACTTGAGACATTTCACAAAGAAGATATACAAATGGTTAAGAAAGATGTTCAATTTCATTAGAGATATATAAATTAAAACTACAATCAGATACTAAGATAGCCCCACTTGAATGGCTACAGTAAACAAGACTGACAATACCAAGTGTTGATAAGGATGTGGAGAAAGTGGAAATCTCTATATTATGAGTGGGAATGAAAAATGGGACAGTAAATGGGACAAAATGTAAAACATTTTGACAGTTCTGTAAAAAGTTAAATATAGATTTTACCATATGACCCAGGAATTTCATTCCTAGGTGTCTACTTTAGAGAAATAAAAACACATGCCCGTACAAAAGATGTCTACGTAAACATTCGTAGCAGCATTTCTCTTAATAATAATCAAACTGGAAACAATCCAAATGTCCATCAACTGGTTAACAGAGAAACAATATGTGGTATATTCATAGAATGGAATTCTATCCAGCAAAAAAAAAAAGGAAGAAACTATTGATAGGGACTTCCCTGCTGGTGCAGTAGTTAAGAATCCACCTGCCAGTGCAGGGGACGTAGGTTCAAGGCCTGGTCTGGGAAGATCCCACATGCCACAGAGCAACTAAGACCGTGTGCCACAACTACTGAGCCTGCGCTCTAGAGCCCGTGCGCCACAACTACTGAGCCTGCGCTCTAGAGCCCGTGAGCCACAACTACTGAGCCCACATGCCACAACTACTGAGCCCACATGCCACAACTACTGAAGCCTGCGTGCCTAGAGCCCATGCTCTGCAACAAAAGCCACTGCAATGAGAAGCCCACGCACTGCAACAAAGAGTAGCCCCCGCTCGCCGCAATTAGAGAAAGCCCACACGCAGCAATGAAGACCCAACACAGCCAAAAATAAATACATAAATAAAAACTATCGATAAAACATACAGCATGGATGAACCTCAGAAACATTATGCAAAATGAAAGAAGTCAGGCACGGACACAAAGGATCACACATTGTAGGATTCAATTTCTATGAACTTTCCAGAGAGGGCTCATCTGTAGAGACAGAAAGAAGATAGGTATTTGTCTGGGACCAGGATAGAAACAGAAATTTACTGAAAGCAGGAAATTTCAGAGTGATGGAAATATTGTTATGATGTATAGAAGATTATAAATTTATGAAAAAGCATTGAGTTATACACATTCAATGGATGGATTGTACACTATGTAAATTATACCCCAATAAATCTATTAACAATTACGGAAAAAGTTCTACTAAAATCCAGAAAATGAGTTAATTCAGGAAATGCATAATTTCTTAAGAATTATTTTCATTGTTTAGTTAAATTAAATAAAATGAGAATCAAATGTGGAGCTGAGTTTAAATCTTGGCTCAAAACATTTCTATAGAAACCTGGTCAAGTTACCATGGTTTAAGCTCAGTTTCCTAACTGGTAAAATCAGAGATTTTAATATCTATATTCTCATGAGATCATTGCTATACAGCTCAAACAAGATATGAAAGTGCATCGTAAATTATCAAACTCTCACAAATGTTAATTATAATGATGATGCTGCTGCCTATTAAAGAATCAATTCTGAACAGTCTGTTTCGTTCTGTAGCTTAAAGCCTCTGTGGTCACATGCCCTGTCATTTTGTGAAGCTCAATAACATCACTTTTGAAATGTACTTTCCCCTCCTTCAAAATAAGTACTATAGAATTTTCTTAAAAAACAAACAAAAAGACCCAAAAAATAACTTTATGAACATGATTCGGTCATTCTACAGCATGTGTAGTAAAACTTTACCAGATACATGGTTGCAAGTAATTGGCAAAGGGATACAAAGGAAAATACCATGTATTCCATAAATATTTGTAAGATAAAATAAGAGTATTCCTAGCCTTTGGAGTCATTGCTATTCTTAGAATCCACCCTTGTAAGACATATTGCTGAAGGCATCCCTCTGGAAGGTGTTCACAAATGCATCAAAGGTAAAAAAAAAAAAGCACATTTTGCAACATCAATCTGTTTTTATAAAACCTTGAAAATCAACCAAAGTATATTATTTACACGAGAGGTTCTATTCTGAGTCTGCATACATCTGGCATAGCTCATATTTTTCCTTAATTTATATGAATAAGTGTTATAATGAGTGCCTTCCATTTAATTGCTCTATACTGGTAAGCTTCTGCCCCAAATTTAGGAATATGATTAGCAAGAATGAGATTCACATGAAGACATACTCTCCTTTTTCTTCCC
Organism: Balaenoptera physalus; assembly: GCF_965194825.1. Lineage (NCBI taxonomy): Eukaryota > Metazoa > Chordata > Mammalia > Artiodactyla > Balaenopteridae > Balaenoptera > Balaenoptera physalus. Next base: position 58,958,737 of record NC_138886.1, read on the forward strand.
CTGTTTCCCAAATGAAGAAAATAATGAAGAAATCAATGTTACCAATATTCTGCAGTTAAAAGTATGCTTATTTGTGGGCAATGAAGCGAGGAGGCTGAAAGTCAGTGGGGCATAGCAGTTATGACCAGCTTTGGAGTTAAGACAGATGTGGATTGAATCTTGGCCCCTCTAAGTGTCACCTGTTCATTTATTCACTCATTCAACAGACATTTATTAAGTACTCACTTCATGTCAGGTTGTGCTACGTTCTGTCAATGCTGTGGTAAGTAAAAAGATATATGGTGCTATTCTCAGTTTAACCAGGAATTAAGATATTAATGATATAATCACACTAATGAATACAGACTACAACTAACAGTGCTCTGGAGGAAAGGAACATGATACACCTAGAGATTTCACATCTGGAGTAGATCATTTTTTAACACTTCTCTCATATGATGAAACGGTTTTCAATAATACAGATATTATAATTATAAATAAGTTATATTCTAGTCATTCTTTAATTTTAAAATAAGTAAGAAAGAAGAATACATTCTAATTTTGAAGATATTACTCAAATTGAGCACAATACTTTATGTGTGGACTAAAATCTGTTCTTTCTAATCAAAAACATTATACTTTGTCATTTGTGTTCACTTTTGCCATAGTTTTTCAACAGAAATAAAAGTTCCAAGTGGTCACACAGGACTGTAGAACTGAAGTAACTCAAATTGTTTATTTTACTTATAATTACTGGGCTATCAGTGTTTATTAGAATTTACTCTTTAAACTCAGAAATATGTAGTACGATAGGAGTTAAACCTGAAGCAGGATATAATGATTGTGAACCATTATGGACTTATTCTTTCAACAAAGGTGTGTAGCTGAGTCCATGTTGAGGGCTGACATGGAACTTGGAGTTCTCTAAATTAAATTCCATACAGAATATAGTCCTTATTGAAAGATAATTTTTTTAAATACTAATTTGAAGTGTACGTAAATATTGAAACTCAGTAGTAGTCACATCAATTGTTAAGAACTTAGACCAACAAAAGCTTTATTCAGGAAAGACATTGTTTAGAATTGCCAGCACAAGTTACTAATAAAAAGCAGACTTACATTTAATGTGTTTTATTACTGTTTTTAAATTCTCTGCAGACAATGAACCCCTTTATTGCTTGCACCCTGGCAGACTACTTCTACCATCCTGTCCTTGGTACACCACAGATACAATGAGAGCATATAAATAACAAAAGGAACTGACTAGCAAAGTATGTGCCAGGCCCCTGTCTGAGAACACATGTTCAAGGAAGTGCAAAACATTCAATGACGCCAGTGCTACAAAAGTGAGGGAGAGAGTAATATGAAAGCAGCCTGAAGAAATATGTACATGAGACGATGCATAGCCTCATATGTCATATTCAGGATTTTGATCTTTATCCTAGAAACAATAGAAAGCCTTTGAAAGTTTTATTTTTGGTGGGGAGAATAGTGTGGGTGGTGAGGAGGTATCGTAATCAGATCAGTATTTTGAAAAATTCTTTCTAGCCACAGAGAACACATTGGAGGGAAACCAGTGTCAATGAAGGTCAAAGATGCTACAACACTAGTGTAAGTAGAAGACAGGACTATGTTGGTGACAAATGACTTGAAACGAGGTGGTTCATGACAAGAGGCATTTGTAGGAAGTAAGATCCACAGAATTTGTGATACATTTAATGTATAAGTCAGGGTTCTCCAGAGAAACAAGAGCAATATGTATATCTGTAGAGATGAGATTAAGCAGCATTGAACATACATGTAATTTTTTGGTATTAGTTTTTACCTAGTTCAAGAAAAAGAGAGAGAAGTACTTATTCTAAGGATAACAAATTGGCTTACACTATTATGGAGGCTAACAACTTCCAAGATCTATAGTCAGCAAGCTGGAGACCCAGAACAGCCAATGATGTTCCAGTCCAAAGTCTGGTAGGCTTGAAACTCAGGAGGAACCAAAGGCAAGGAGAAAACTGATTTCCCAGCTCACTGCAGTCAAGCAGGGGGACATTCCTTCTTACTCATGCAAGGGTCGGCCTTTTTGTTGTATTCCGTCCTTCAACTGATTGGATGGGGCCCACCCTCATGAGGGAGGGCAAAGTGCTTTACTGAGTCTACCCATTCAAATTGTACTTGTCCACAAACACACTCATAGATACACCCAGAATAATGTTTGACTAAACGTCTTGGCACCCTGTGGTCCAGTCAGGTTGACACACAAAATTAACCATCACACTGAACTTAAGGGTGAAGAAGAGGGAGGTATTTAGAAAGACTTCTATGTTTCTGGTTTGAACAATTTGGTGGCTAATGGTTGCATTCACTAAGTTAGGCAACACTAGAAGAGGACCAGGTTTTAGGTTGAAGATCAGAAATTTTTTTCTGGACTTGCTGAGTCCGAGGTGACTTAGCTACATCTAAGTTGATATTTTGATGGATATATGGTCTGGGACACAGAAGAGAAATTTGGTTTAGAAAGAATGATGTAGGACTCAACAGCATGTAGATGTTAATGGAAGCCATCAGCACAGGCAGAGAAGAAAAGGCTCAATATAGGGAAGAGACTCAAAGAAGAAGGGCTAAAATTAGTCCTTGAGAAATTATGACATTTAATGACTAGATCAGAAGTATCCTCCTACAAACCAAACCAAACCAAACCTGAGAATCACAGCCAGAAAAGTAGTGGGCCCATCATGGAGAGGACTGTGTAATGGATGGACTGTGTAGGATGAATATGGGGTGTGGTGCTGAGGTAAGGTACGCTGCTTGTAGAATGTAGAGTAGGGGGGACAGTAAATGATCAGTGATAACTGGATACTGTGTAGAGAGAGCTTTTAGAAAACTTTGACTATAAAAGAGAGCAGAGAAATAGGGTTATACATTACAAGGTTCTCAGTGATACAGTCATAAAATTATCCTTCCTTACCAATCTCAGTGAAATCAACCACCTGATATCATCAGAGAGTAGCAAGATACTCACATAATGTTCAATAAATATGTGTTGAATGAATACATCCTTGAATGCCTGATAGCATTCCCTCTGGAAAACCATTCACAACTCGTGGCTTTACTATTTTTTTTTTTTATTGGAAATGATGGGCTATGAAATGCACTCTATTATACATAATGAATTATAATAAATATTTATATGGACCAAATGCATGTACCATATGATTAAACCTTTCTTGTCAAACCTCCTGTGGTATCAAATACCCAAGGCAAACTGTACACATAAACCACAGGTTTCAGGCAGATTCTGCATATAATAGTATTCTCTTTATGAGGCCTTGTGGGATAAATGTCTCTCTTTTCTCTGTACAAAGAAAATACTTATTCTATTGTATAGGCAATGGGAATTGCAAAACCGCTTGTAGTTTCCTCTTAACTTTGGGGAAAGGAAGCTTAGGACTAAGCTGTAGTCAACTTGTAACAACCAGAAACAGCAACGTCAGAGCATGATTTTGTCTATACATCTCTCCCTAGTTTCTTTTTTACTTACCTTTATTTTCTTGTCATTCCAATTTTCTTACTTGTTCTGAAAAATTTTGTTATATTCTATGGATTTTTGCAATATTTCCTAATTTTTTTTTGCTATAACAGGGTATAAATAATAAAGAATACAGCAGCCTGTACAATTAGGAAGGACGCATCTGTGTGTTGCACTGCTTTATTCCAGAACATAGCGTTGGCTTCATTTCACTCCTGTAAATGGAACATTTGGCAACATGGCACGATTCAGACCTCAGAGTTTATTGCTAGAGATCATTTGATGGAGAGGCCGAAAGGGGTTTAGAGTTTAAAGGTTGACTTTGCATGGGTGTATGTGTGCAGGCTCACTCTCCCACCACACGTGTGCAATTGTTAAATGAGCTTCTCTTTCGGGGCGATGGGAGGTGTATTGTTTTAAGAAGCAAGAGACATTAAAGCAAATTTGGGGCCTCTCAGAATCAACAGCATCACAACAAGCTTTCAATTAGGGGGGACATCTGTTGGGAATACAGGGAAACTCTACCCAAAGTCAGTTGCTAATCGCATTCACCTGCCGGAGCAGTCAGCCCTATGCACTGGGAAAGGTTGCTTATTTCCTCTGCGCTCAATCACACTGCATTAAGTGGCCACCTGGGTAATGTGTTCGCGCACACCTGCTGACCTACACAGCCTAACAAAACGTACTGAAATCAAACTCCTAAAACAGACAGAAAGCAGATCCTCCCATGGCCCAGAAGGGGGAACAGAATGAGCAGAAAAGAAGAAAAGACCCAAGACTGGAAGTACATAATGAATTGTCAGGAAATCAGCATTAACCTTGGGACCAGTTGTTAACATGTTCCACTGTTTCTTAAACAGTGGGTTTAAGGGATTCTTATCCCTGAAAAAAATATTCAGGCTTTTCACTTTCAAAGCAACAGTATTTAATCTGAATCAGACCAAGTAACAGCCTGATCTGTGGAGAAGAGATTAAGCAATATTGAACATACACGTAATTTTTTTGGTAATAGTTTTTACCTATTTTGGAAATGTACTGTAGACCTTCCTTTTCCAAATGTATAAAATGTACTCTTCCCAAAACATTCAGTTTTGGTTAATTAGATGCCAACTGTTGGGAAGGAATAGTGCATATCTCATATGTTTTAAAGGTATCAAGCAAAGGATAGTTTATAATACAATACTGTAAATCAAACTTTATTTGACGGATTGCATTACTATGGCCACTTGTACTGTCATTTTTCTGTCTAGTACAAGTCGTATTTATTGTTATTTTCTTTTGTCTAATCAGGACTGGTCTGTTGACAAGCCTCAGAACAACTAAGAAGTTCAACCCCAAACTATAGCACATCCTAAGAAGCATAAGGTTTATTTCTGGTGATTTACAAACATATAGATGCATGCAGTTACTTTCTATCACTTTATTCCGATCTTCTCTATAAAACTATAAAGCCAGGAAGGGATGAAAACAGTTGTCTAGGTACTGCAGATTAAGAAGAAATTTCAGCCTGATTTACGAACTTTCTAAATTCTGTTGGTAAAACTCCATCTAATAATTATTTATTTCTGTAGTTTGCTCTGCTTATTTAGATATAAACTTGCTGTTTTCAAGTGTTCATTCTGACAAACTGGCTTAATTAAACAGTCTAACTAATGAAGGCATTGCGTATACTGAGAATACTCTGTGTCATATAAAAACATTTTACTTTTCCCAACTTTTCCATGTATAGATGTTCATCTTATTCACATTTATAGTGTTTTATAATCACTAATGTATATGTGTATATACATATACCTATATGTACACACAATGTTTTATTATAAAACATAAAATATAAAATAAAATGTTATAGGGTTTAATAATCACTAATACATATATATGTATATAAAATGTTAACAAGACAATATATTCCCATATTTCAAATGTATTTGAAATGAGGATGAACACTGAAAATATCTGGTTTGGCCATATTTTTATAGTTGAATCAAAATGGTTAATAACCAAGCCTAACACTTTCCCTAGGCACTTATATGCAACTGATGCACTAAAATAAGAAAGAAAATGAAAACATGCTACAACAGAGCCTATAATTCCCAACAAGCTTCTCTGTTTTCTGACGGAGATAATCAGTAAGTAGGTCTCCAAGGCATCTATTAATCTCTGTCAATTTTGACTAAACGGAGGTTCTGATTGGCTGCTCAGGAATGGCCAGCTGCTAAAGGAAACTAGAGAACCTGTGACAACAAAATCCTTTTTTCCTTCACTGAAATAACTACTAGTTAAAGGTACAAAACCTCTTTAAATGAAAAGAGATGGGAGATAAATCTGAAGAAATAAAATGTGTAGATTCACCAGCTATGATATTAGTTTGTGGGCACTAGGAACGCTTATTTATTGCTGCCTTTTAGAACAATGCAAAAGAAAACTGAAATAAGACAATTAATATATGTAATAAAACATCTCACATCACAATACATAGCCTCTTCTGGTGCACAGCAGCCTAGACTACATTTACATATGTATGTTTCTGCTCAAATATCTGTATAATGTTGATCTTAGCAGACGGACTTTGAAAATGCCTGTATCTATGTTGAAAGCCAGGACAGAAATACCAGCTAAAAATAGAGTAATTTTGATTGTTACTTTAATGTTTGTACTACAGCTAGTTGACAATGTTAATAACTTTCCACACCTGCCTATCTAGCTATCTAGGTACTAAGTTTTACATTCCACTTACCAAACATGTGGTTAAATTTCTTGCTAAATTTAGTACCAGAGAAGTAGGAACTTTGATTCTGGGAATAAATGTTGGATGCAGAAATATTTGATCTTGATATTCAAATGATATAAGTATTTCCCTCTGTCATTCATTCCATTCTTTGTCCATATCTCCCTCCAAGAAAAGAACCGCTGAAGCCCTTCCTCAGAGAATATACTAGACAGCTTGGCTGAATGCACTTTTAGACTCCGTTTTTCCAAACTCAGTTAATGGATACAAAGTGGGGCAATCGAATTGTTTCTCCCAGGTTTTTGGAATTTGAACACAGCAATCCCAGTCTGTCTCTGTGCTTAAACTGAAGAGATATTTGGGGCTATAATGTATACAGAGACAGGAAATAGTTCCAGGGAGGTGTAGAGAGATTAGGATTAGAAAGCACATAGTCCCAGAATGAGAAAAAGATGGAGGGAGAAAGAACCTGAGTTTGACCCAAAATATTTCCACGCTTTGCAAAGCCCCTTGTATGGCTTGGCTGTACTTCCTGTACTCTTCGGTCTCAATATATTCTTGGATGTTTTCAAATTCCTTGTTTGCTTCTCGTTAAACTAATCAAGTGTGTTTGTGTTACCTGCATCCAAATGATCTATCCTATGACACTTGAGACATCTGAAATTAAAGCCAAGTATTTCTAGCTCTTTTCTATCTATCTATCTATCGATCGATCGATCTACCTGATATTGACAATGGTCATATCTCTGGATAAAAATTACTTTCCTAGTCTTTGTTTAGTTTATGCGCATTATACATGTGAGGTTGCAACTTGCAGGCTGGAAAACTAATCGCAAAACCTCTTTTTATTGTGATAGAACAGACTAACCCTAGTCACTCTGTGTGTGTGTGTGTGTGTGTGTGTGTGTGTGTGTGTGAGTGCCATGGGGGTGGCAACATGTTCACTGAACAAACAATTAGGAGGAGGAGTGACATGAGTCTTTCAGTAAATACTCAACCTGGAAGCTATTCTTTCCTGCTCAAACCTGAAGGTCTGAAAATTCTGCCACTAGCATCCCCGAGGCCATGCATTTGACACATTGGAAGAGAACTTTACAATCCCAAGTAGGGACAAAATTATGAAGTATAAAAGTAAAAGACATATACTTGACTCTACCCTGTGCAGTGATTCTCTCTGTGTGAAAGCTTGAACTTGCTCATATATATATATATACACACATACACACACAAGACTATCTGCTGACTGCTGTGCATATCTACCCATCAGACTCACGCAAGGAACTATTTTAAAATATCCACTTCCAGTACCTCTTTCTGGACCTACTGAATCTGGACATATGGGTGTAGGGCTCATGAATCTGTATCTTAAAAATATTTTCCCTTGACATTCTGATACAGTAAATCCAGCCTGGTCTTAGGAAGCCACTGTCTTATGAAATTAATATATGAGCTTTGGTAAACTAAACAGTCCAAAGTGAATTAGAATGGACAAGTGTGAGATGTGGATCTAACGTTAAACAAAGATGATGAGGCATAATCAGAACAATAAAAGGGAAATATGGCCAAGAACCAAGACAGATACAAACCTAGTCTCTCTTAACTATGGGGCAGTAACTGCTATACTAGTGAGAAGGAATTAGTACTTAACACCAGATTCATACTGTAAACTGGCAGATAATTCATATGCAATATACAATTTCCAATCCTCATGTTAATATGTATCTAAAAGTATATGTTTTGTGCATTTTTCTCAACTATTTCTTTTGTTTTTGCTTTGTTTTCTCTAAAGTCCATTGTTAGTACATCTTTTTTGTTATTGCTATAAAAATCTTTCTGAAACAAGTGGGCCCAACTGATAATTTTTATCAATACCAAGACTTTCAGAAGGGATAGATTAATAAGCTCATTCCTGACACAATGGCCCCTGAATGAGAAATCTTTTTTGCTTTTATCTTACAAACATGCACACATCATATAAAACAAACCATTACTCTTTGCTCCTATCACTTACTTCCTATGAATAGGAGAATAGAAAGGTAATCAGGGAAGTTCTGACGTCTTTCACAAGTGTCAAAATAACATGCAATGTTCTAGATAGCTCTCATTTATCATCTTTGCCACCCAACTGCAAGAGAACTGATTCAGAAGCCCAAGGCCTAATAGGAAGGGATGACAGTTGGGTTTAGAATGACCACTTCTGCATAGCTCTTTAACTCCTAGATGCTTTTTTTTTTTCTTTTTTTTTGGCCACATCACACCGTGAGGCTTGTGGGATCTTAGTTCCCTGACCAGGGATTGAACCCTGGCCACAGCAGTGAAAGTGCTGAGTCCTAAACACTGGACTGCCAGGGTATTCCCCTAGATGGTTTTTAAATTTAGAAATTGCTGCTAGCCATTTAAAATAAAAACGTGGCTAAACAACCTTAAATCTCTTTTAAACGATAACAAAGCATAGCCAAGTTCTCCTAATGTTGTCGATCTCTTTGGCAGACTGTTCATAAACACATGGTACCTAATTGAGGAATAGTAAATGCCAGCACACGGGGATCTACCTGCCAGATGGAGGTAACATGCCTCTAATGTAGTCAGTGACTCCTTCAAAACAATGCAATAGGTCATATGTGACTTTACATCTCACATTTTTGAGCGAGGCATTGTAAAATTTGGAAGATGCAGTCTGTGTTTGAATCCACCAATTGTTTTAATGAAAAGAATTATTTAAACTGTATTATACCATTTACATAGCTAAAAGACTGAACTGTTTACAAGTCATTATCATTTACAAAAAGAAGAGGGTCATTTTCTAAATTCGGAACAATAGAAATATTTTAATTTTACTATTATATCTACTACTTGTCTTAATAAGGCATAGTCCCAGGGGCCTAAGATACTATTAAATTCAGCACTCTCTCATCACTCTTATGATTTAGTGCCTTCTCAGAAAGGACGTTCCTTAAGTAAGTCTACAGTACTATACAGGATTAACACTGGCAGGCTACCAACAAAAAAATTTAATTATTTCACTAATGCAGAAAATGTTCTTGCTTTTTTTCCTAACAAGCAATGTTTCGATCATGTATTTATTAAACTCCTAATAGCTGCACAGCTCTCTGCTTGGTACAGGAGAAGTAGAAAACAAACAAACAAGCAAACGAACAAGCAAAAAAAAAAACAAAAACAAAACAAAAATCAAAATCTAGTCCTTAATGGGACATAAAGAGAAACCATTTATTGAGTGTGTCAAGTTCCCTGCTAGGTGCTTTAGCACACCACATCATTTTGTGGAATTTAGAGTTTATCTAGGGAGGCAAATACATTCCTTTTAACAATCAGGGAATCGGACTTCCCTGGTGGTGCAGTGGTTGGGAATCCACCTGTCAATGCAGGGGACACGGGTTCGAGCCCTGGTCCGGGAAGACCCCACATGCTGCAGAGCAACTAAGCCCAAGCACCACAGATACTGAGCCTGAGCTCTAGAGCCTGCGAGCCACAACTACTGAGCCCACGTGCCACAACTACTGAAGCCCGTGCTCCTAGAGCCCATGCTCTGCAACAAGAGAAGCCACCGCAATGAGAAGCCTGCGCACTGCAACGAAGAGTAGCCCACACTTGCTGCAGCTAGAGAAAGCCTGCACGTAGCAATGAAGACCCAATACAGCCAAAAATAAATAAATTAAAAAGAAAGAAAAAAGAGTCTCTCTTTAAAAAAAAAAAAAAATCAAGGAATCAAAAGTGGTACTTGAATTTCACAGAACTTGTCAGCCCCTTTCTCTTGTCTTAGCTTTCATCACCTCAGCTCCCTAGACAGATGGGTCCATTGAGGACTCTCCATTATTAGCAAACCCACCAGCTCCTCACATGTAACTGCAGAACTGATCTTGCCTGGGGAAGGGAATTTTAAATGATTCCTTGTACCATTCCACCTCGTCATCCTCACCTTCATCAATTTCTGACCATCCAGAAGGGCTTGGCATGAGTCAGCCACCCAGATTGAAATAGGATGGAACATATATTCCTTGAAATGTGATAGTACTTAGCATTCATGAAATTTCAAAAAGTTGGATAACCTGAATGGGCCTATGAAGCTATCTTTTATGATATAGTTGCCATTTGCTTATATTGTTGATGGTGACGGACATGAATGCTGCAACGGGCTAGGCTGTATGCGTTATATTCCCTAAATACTTTAAGAAGTCCTGGGAGTTCAGACAATAAAACTAAAGCAACTCTTCCTTCTCAGTCTTCTATGAGCATTGGTACTCTCCCAGGTTTCTGTCCTTATCTAACTCTCTTAGACAGTCTTTACTCTGAGTAATTTCATTTGCCTGGCTCTGATTACTCCCTATGTGGTAATGCAGCCAAAGTCTTTACCTCCAGCGTGGAGCTTTTTCTTGAGACTCACACCCACATACACAACTACTTGATGGTCATCTCTCTACATAAAAGGGTGCTCTTGTCAGCAGGGTGGTGTAGATGTGAATGAGGAGATTGGGGAAGGTACATTCTCGTTTCCAAAATTTCTTAGGTTAAAGAAATGCAAATATCAGAAGTCTAAAAAACTCAAAAGTGCATAAGTTCACCTTAATATCTGAAGCATAAGACATGGATATATTTGTCCTGACAGGGTTAAAAAAAAAAAAAAAAGATTAAAAAGCAAAGCAAAACAAAACAAAAACCTACTATTACCATGTTTAGGTAATCTGTGCTCTCCAAGGTAATTTTCACCTAATGAGGATGTTTACCTCCACATGGATATCCACAAGGACCACAAATTCAACATGACATATATCCAGCCTAGGTCAATAGCTTGGATGTCATCCTCGACATTCCCTTTCCTTTACTTCACACCTCTGACACCAAGTCCTATTCCTCCCACCTCGGAAGATCGCTCATATCTCTTTCTTCTTTTCCAGCCTCACTGTTAGAGAACTACTGCCAAGTTTAAGTCCTCCTCAGTGTGTCGACTAGACTACTGCAGCAACTTTCTAGCTGATCTCCTGCTTACAAGTTTGCCCCATTGAATCCGTGTTCTCTATTATAGCGAGAGTAATAATTCTGCTTCAAATATTTCAGTGACTCCCTCCTTTTCAAGCTCAAACCGAAACTACTTAGAGTGACATAAAATGGACTTTAGGTCTTGCCCTGGGAAGGACTGATAGCTCTTCCTCTTGCCATACTTCCCCTCACAAGTTCTAGTCATTCCCAAACTTCTTGCAGGCTCCTTACCCTAATATGCCCTCTTTCATCACACTGCCTTTGCCGCTACTGCATCTTCTGAGTGGAATGAATTTCCTTGTCCCTGCTGCTGAGGGTTCACCAAATCACCTTTGACACGTCTTTCAAAACTTATTTCGAATATCACCTCCTCTGGGAAGCCCTCCTCGACCAACACAATCTGGATTGGTTTCCCCATATACAACCTGTTAGAGTCTCTTATGCTTACCTCAATAAAAATAATAGTAATAGTAGTAATAATAGTCCAAATTAATAGTTATTGAGTGAATACTAGGTTCTAGGCACTGTAATAATCATTTTTAATAGAGTTCCTAATACTTTACAGAGAATGTCTCTCAACTTGATGATATCTCCCATGAGATGCTGAACTCTAAAGAGTAAGGTCCTATGTCTTACTGAATTATTTTTTTATTCTCAGAGCCTAACTCAGTGCACTGTTCGTTGAATGTCCTGAGCAGCTGTGACTATGTTCTTCATGGAAAATTCCCTGATTTTCTTTATTGGCAATAATCACTCCAGTGTCTGAATTCTACTTTGACAGGATTTGCCTTCCTTCATTGCTTATATTAAATATTTTCATGTATATAACTTGGCTGCCCTTCACACAGGCTATGCAGTTACTGAATGACCCCTTCTTTATCATCTTTTCTGACAATCTCTCTCAGCAGCTTCCAAAACCTTTGGAAATCAAGTTTTAATGACCATTCAAATCTTCTCTTTCTGGTATTTAAGAATTTTAAGTATTAACATTATCTAAGGTAGGAACATCATTTGGGCCCAGAAAAGAATGATGAATCAGTTTAGACACCTTTCTTTTAGAATATGGAATTTAAATGCTCAAAAAAAGTTATGAAATCATGTCACCCAATCACATCTCTCAATCAATGAATCTCTCTCTGAATCTCTGTTTTTAACAGAGGAGGAGACTGAGGTCCAGAGAGGTTGAATGATTTGTTCAAGATTATAGAGCAAGTTAGTAGCTACGTTTGGACCAGCTCTTAATAACACAGAAACAAGGCAAAATTGCAGTTTAACAATGTGAAGCAAGATTCCTCCCCTACACCTCCCTCCTTCTAAGATGTACTTCAATATTGACTGGTCTTTTTCATGAAAGGGCTTGAGAGTAACACAGATAATCATTTATTCTGTTGTCATACCAAGTTTAAGCCTGTGTTCTGAATGATTTCAAAAGGTTTAGCTGTAGTGTATATGAATATATTCTATCAGACACCAGAAACATGCCTTTCAGGTTCACAGCAAAAGAATGAGTTGAGTCAGTCCTCTAATGCATGTAACTAATTTCCAGGGAGCTAATGGATACCTGATATAATTATTCTAACCTATGTATTTAAAAAGTGAATACAAAGTATTTTAATGCTTCTAACTACAGGAATATTTGGCCCAGAGCCATAAACTGATATGCTACTTCTTAGTCTTTCAGCCAAGTCTATTTTTGTGCTTGATACATTGACATCAGAAAATTCCAGGGGGTTATAGGAAGATGAGAACTTTATAACTGTTAGCATTTTGACCATCTGTAAGGAAAAAAAAAATTGTGAGGCAGGCTTACATCTTAACCTTCACTACCATTAATGTTCAAAAGCTTTAAAGACTTTAAAAATAGTAAATCAGAAACTTAGAATTCCTTGTGGCAAATGTTCTGCATCAGTGTTATAGGTGGTCATATTTAAGTCTTTGCATTTCATTTCAAATAGATGAGGCAGGATTAAACTTTTATCATATAAATAAAGGACTGGTAAAGGAGGTGAAAGATAAGAGCCTAGAGCTTTAGAGGAAAAGCTTAAGAAAGGTCAATGATTTTGTCCCTCAAGCTTCCTTTGGTCCCAGTTACCATATAGACTCCTTTTCTCACCTCCAGATGTGCAAATGACTAATGGTGAACTGAGGAGGGAGGAAGAGAAAACTGGCTTATAAATAAAATATTTGCTGATTGAGAAGACAGGGTAATATAGAAAACAAAAGGGAAAGGTCAGAAAGTTTGTTGGTGCCTAGGCTATTTACATAAAAATAACCTGTAATTAAGAGAAGCTCAATCCTCTAAATTGAGTTTCAACTTGAACAACCCAAATCAGTTCCTGCAGACACCAAGTTTAGCTGGTCCCTATCTTTAAAGTAAAATACTTTGGGGATTTAAAGTATTGGTAAATAACAGATTTTTAAAATACCATCCAAAGAGAAAGTCTGTCTGTTCTTTTTCTTCATGCCCTTACAGTCATACTGAGAGATCCCGAGGAACCTAAAGAATGAATGTTTCTTTCACGTGACCAGCTCTATCTTTATTGGAAGCCCTGGAGGAGAAGGCATCTGAAAGTCTACTGTTTGCTTCACTTGACAAAACCCTAGCACTGGGAAATTACATGAGACTTAATGTGGTATGAAATGAGAAGCTGGAAAAATATATTTTTCAAAAGCTGTTCTTAAGAACAGTATAATCAGTCTTACTCTGAGTAATTTAGTCTTCTTCTCATAATCACTCTTTTTCTTTCTTTCCAAAAGTGGGTAAACAACTGCCCTTTAGGGTTACATCACCGATTTGAATAATGATGTACAATCCCTGTGTCTCCAAATATTGCTGGAAGCCTCAATCTATGATGTGAATCTTGAAACATTTTTTTTCTCAGAGCTTTGACACAGCTCTGGTGGGGGCCAGCCTGTTGGCTACATGGCTTGACATTCACTCCGTCAACTCCTAGAGAGGTGTTTGTTATTCTCTCTGCTTCTGACACATTGTCTTGGATGACAGAAGGCTTCTTCAAATCAATTGATGGAAAGTTGAGGGAAATAGAACTTCCATATAATTTCTGAACTATCCAATCCTTGTTGTGTAAGACAAGCAATTTGGTGTTCAGCATATGTGGCGATTATACTTGGCTTAGTTTTCAGTAGTTCATTACTAAGACAGTCTTGCTCTGAGAAACTAGAAAGTTCAACTGACTATTCACATGGAATAGAAATAATCACTAAGGGATAGGAACAGAAGTATTAAGCTTTATTTACCTGTGGTAAAATATTCATAATCATATGATAACATTGGGTTAATTTCATGGGTCAGTTCTAATACTGACTGATTCAATTTCTTTATTAGACCTCAGCTAAAATCAATTTATTGCTAGATATCCAAAGGATAAGGATTTATGCTAAACATGGACAATTAAAACTGATTTCTTGAACAGAATGTCCTTTGGTATCTGCATTAATCTAAGGGAATGAAAAATAAATAATAACAATGGTACTGAGCAATTTAGATATTACTTACTAATCTATTTTTATCAACTCATCTAGTGAGAGGAACACATTTATTTGGTTTATTTATTTTGGTAACAGGTAAGAAATAAAATACTTGGATAGATATTACATACATTACCACTTTCCAATAACATATATTCCTCCTAATACTAGAGAGTAGAGATGGTGGTCATCATAATTTATGCACCACTTGAGAAAAATGTCAAATAGCTATATTGTATTGAATAATGTCTTAAAAAGTCCCCAAACAATTTGAAACAGATACTGTAGCATTACTATTATCACCTTATAACATTACAGTAGATATGACAGTCATGAACAGTCAAGAATATAAGAACATATATGGAATTTGCATCTAGTCACATGTAAAGGAATGTTTAATTTCAAGCAAGTTCCCACCAAATTCCCTTTCTTATAAAGCCACATTTTCAGAATCACAGTTTAAATATGATGAACATAGCAGAGATTAGGTTTTCAAGTTACCTATCATCTGCATCCACTCATGTCCTAGTTTATCCAGAAAGAAAATACTCGGGTGACTGTTATGAGCCAGTTCCAATGTTGTTCTCTGTGACTCTCCATCCTCATCTTCGTGTACCCAATGCAGTGTTTTAGCAGCATTAGTCCTTCAGAGAGGCCCTGTTCCTCTCAGCTCTACAGCTTTACATGTGCTGCTTGAAATGTCCTTCTCTAACCTTGACTCCTCATCCTTGCTAATCACTCAAGACTTAAAGTAACAATATATAAATGTTTGAACTTTGGGCTTTCCTCCTTCTTTCCTCCGAAGATTACAATTAAATAACTGTGTTTTGGTTTTGTTCTGTTTTGGTTTGGTTTTTGGTTTTCTTTCTACCCATTGACTTAGAACATTTGGAGAAGAGACTTGAAGGACCAAAAATCTCATGGCTATATTATTGTAATCTATTCTCTGATTCAAATGATAAGACTTAAATAATGTATTTTCCACTGAAAATTAGGTCAATATACAATCTCTTTTCATTTATTCATTCATTTCCGAGCTTCCCATTATGTGCCAATTTCTGTGATGATCATGGGGAACAAATAAAGCCTAGTCTTATTAGAATAGACTTAGTTTTATACAGTCCTCAAGAAGTTTACAGTTTAGAGGGGGAGGCAGACAAGTGAATGATTTTAGTAATATGTCATATTGCAAAAGGGACTACAGGGAGAGGTTTTGTAAGAATTAACAAAAGTCCAGGGTAATCAACTTGTTAATGGTAAGACACTGTGGAGTATATGAATGAGAGAGTAAAGGTTCAGATCTAGAGGAGTTGTAATTGATTGAATTTTGGAGGTGAGAAAGAGAGAGTGCAGGGGGAGGGAGACAGGACAGAGAAACTAATTAAAAACACAGCTAGGGTTGCTGAGTTGGGTGAAAGCACCATTCACTAAGACGTGTAATATAGGAGTTGCAACATATATTATAATCACATAATAGATATAGAAATCAAGCAGCCCATATCTATACCATTTATCCCAATATCAAAGAATCTGCCCTGTTAGTTCATAAGTTTCCTTGAACTTGTCAGGATATATGTCTTGATTTATGTTTTAGGAATATATTTACCATAATATTTAGTATAGCACATACACCATTTAGTTACACACTGCCTCATAATTTTGAGTTGGTAAAATGCTACTGTTTCATCTTAGAGCATAAAAGTGAAGGACAGAGAAGATGGCTGCTAGCATGACCTTTCTTAGGCAACAAATTCTCTCAGTACAAAGAATCTACTATGAGTCTAAAAAAAATTTTTTAAAAATCAGGACCATTACTCTGAAGATGAAAATCTCTCCCTGAGACACTGTCTTTATGGACAAATTTTCTACAAAGCAAATTTGAGCTAAGCTTGCCCTAAGCTTTCAGTAAAGACATTAGCTTAGTTACTGTATTAATTAAGACAAGTTCTAATGCCCTCTTCCCTTTATTGCTATATGAGAAGTACACATTCATCATTTGTCCAGCACCATTCTATTACACAGACTCTGTCCATCTGAGGTTGCTGGTGTTCATAGTTCTGCCCTAAAATTACTGAAGTATGTTAAGGATTTCTGACCATTGGGTGCTTTATTTATTTTCTGGAGTATGTAATTGAATTTTGAAGGCACATTATGTGATTAAGGATTTAGATACTGCAAAGTCTTTCAGAATCTCTTAATGGGTATAATAATGTCATTACTATTCATGCTGATGATTTATCTTTTATTGCCACTGCAACTCTTGCTCATCCCCCCACAGGATGGAGTTACTTTCCCTTACTGCTACTGATATTTATTTGAACAGGCCATTTATGTTCTGTGTTCTGCATTGCTTGTAAGGAAGAAAATATTTAGAAATGTTAGTAAAGGCTCTGGAATCACTCCAAAGTTTTTTTGCATTGAGATGCGGCATAAGTATATCAAGCAGATAGGCAGGAGACAATCAGGCAGATGCATACTCTTCATTTTGAAAGATAAGAAATTCTGTAATATTTAACAGGGCTCTATCATTTACTTTGAGCAAGAAATATTTTTTCCTCCATCAAGAACTATGGAAATACAATTTATAGAATTGAAGGAGATATTATACATATATATTAGCTCTTCAACTACATATTAGTTCTTCGTCTATATATCTATGTGTGTGTTATGTTATGTACATAATAACACATAGACATACACACATACCTGTTTATTGCCAAATGTCTGTACTGCAAATCTTTCCAAATCTAATTAAAAGGCAATCTGAAAAATTATCTCTCTTTCCTATTGTAAAGAATTGTGGAATAGCTAGGAATATTTTCATCTTTCATTTTTAAAATGATCAACCATTTGAACAGGTTAAATAGAAACTAAAACAAATCAACTTGATAAATACTGGCAATATAATCACTGAGGGCCGCTTAGTGGTCTACCCAGCGATAGTCTTCCCAAACTATTCTTTCATTCTTCATTTTTTATAGGTGTTTTCTTAAGAAAAATTGTGAAGTTTTTCTTAAAAAATGCAAATCGACATGTATGTCTTTAGGTCTCCTTTATAGAGTAACAAAAAATAAAATTAGAATAGGCTAAAGTGTTAGGGTCTAAAACTTAGATCAATTATGTATAACATTTAACTAATTACAAACAAACTTTCCAAAAGAAAAAAGCAAGTTGGATTCTTGTAAAACCAAAGGTTTTGAGACTGTAAAATCCCCTGTATCTCAGTCTCAGTGCGTTAAGAGCTGGGGCTCCAACCTCAGGCCTATATGGTTTAGTCCCTGATACCTTGCTTTGAACCTGCTAGTTTCTTTTTCCCAAGATTAAATTTTACCCCTCGTATGCTCAGTCACTGACTAAGGCTCTTTGCAGATCTCTTAAAGAGGTTATACCTAATACTTCAGTCTCTCACCCAAGTTGGGAACTTCACCAATAGTCTCCACTAGGAACTTCTTGATGCAGTGGCTGACCTCCTGGTTGGAGACCTTCTCCATCTTTCTCTTGCCAATACTTTTCTGGAATAAACTTGACCTCAATATCCCTTTTGGCACTGCACCTTATACAGACTCTGTTGTCTCTTCTCAAAACTACCATTGCAAACTAATGACAATAATAGTAACGATGACGATAATCCCCATCAGACATTATCCTATCTTAATGACTGACATTACTGCCTCGATTTAACATTCCTTGGGCCCCATTTATACTGATTATAAGACTTAGTTCCAAGCAAGAAAACAAAAAGAATGCTTATAGACTGAAGGTATGGCTTCCAACTTGAAGATTTAGCCCTTGTCTTGGCACAGCAAGGCTCACTCATCAGGAACTACCAATCAACCCATCTCAAGATGTCATTTGTAGAACTTTATTTGGTCCTTCCACCAGGCCAGGCTGCACATGACCTTTAGGCTCCCTTTGTTTATAAACACCTCTATTATACTAAAATAAAATTAAAATGTAAAATGAAATAAAAGAGTGGTGCAAGTGCTTCTAGAGTACAAACAAAAGTATACATATATGTGATATATATGTATATTTAATTATATGCATAGATGTGTGTATATATAATTATATGTCTGTATATATACATATATATAATTTTTAAAATATTTCTTAATAGAAGAAATCTGTATTTGAGTCCCAGCTCTGCTAATTCTAGTTATAAACCTTGGGTAACTAGCTTAACCTCACTTACTTTAGTTTCCTTTTTTACAAAATAAGGAAGATGATTCCTTAGAGTACTGTTGTGAGTAGGGAGTGTAAACTTGAAGGTGTAAATTCAAAGTACTATACTAGTGAAAAGTAGTCACATTATATTTGGCAAGGCAAATAAAGTTAACACAATTTTGATAGAAAGCTACTTGTCTGGGAGTTAAGGTGGTTGAAATAAATTGGAGAAGAACCCCAGTCAAAATAGGACTTTCTTAAAGGGCTTTAATTAACTGGTCAATATGTAGCAGATAATAAAGGTCTTAATTTAACCTGCTGGCATCATTTTGATGAATGGCTGAAATTAGAGTCTGAGGTCCGCTTTCCCCATTGCTAGTGATTATTTTAACAATATATTATCTCTGCAAGTGTTTGGTTTTAAGCTCTTTTATAACGCTGGTTAAAACAGGTACAAGGTGCCCCTTTTGCCCCACCCCCCCTCCTGGTTACGTAATTAGGTGTTACTGTTTCACCTGATGGGTGACATGGACATTAAAATTTGATATGGCGCACAGTGGAGAGGACTAAGCAGCCTCCATCAGCAGCCTGGGCTTGCTGTCAGTGACGAGATCAAACACATTACAGAACGCGACAAGGAACAAATCCTTCTCAGAAATTAAAATAACAGCAGTTACAGATTAACACTGAGGGAAGGCAAGGGAAGGCAGTAGAATTCCATCACTGTTATTAAAAGACCTCCAATTTAATTAAATATAACAACTACACACAGTCAAAAAAATGGAACTCAATGGGCCTGAGTGACTGTGATTTCCTTCTTTTTTCAGAATAATTAATTTCAGCTTTATTGAGGTATAACTGACAAACAAAATTGTAAGATATTTAAAGCGTACATCATGGTGACCTGCCACACATATAAACACATTGTGAAGGGATTCCCCCATCTGATTAATTAACACACCTATTACCTCACATGTCTATCCCTGCCTTTTAAAAAAAAAGACAACATCTAAGTTCCACCCTTCCAGCAACCCTCAACCGTACAGCACAGTGTTATCACCACAGCCACCATGCTTTGCACCAGATCCTCAGACCTTATCCATCCTATAGCTGAAAGGTTGTACACTTTCACCTACATCTCCCCATTTCCACCAGCCGGCAGCTTTCTCTAGTTGTGGCGAGCAGGGACTACGGTACCCTTCATCGCCGTACACGGGCTTCTCGTTGCGGTGGCTTCTCTTGTTGCAGAGCACAGGCTCTAGGCGCGCGGGCTTCAGTAGTTGCTGCGAATGGGCCCGGTAGTTGTGGTGCACGGGCTTAGTTGCTCCACGGCATGTGGAATCTTCCCGGACCAGGGCTCGAACCCACGTCCCCCTGCATTGGCAGGCAGATTCTTAACCCCTGTGCCACCAGGGAAGTCCTGTTTTATTTATTTTTTTAAATAACTATAATACAATCTGAGTCTTGGGTTTAGTTGTAAGAAAAGTAACCAAGATGACCTTTATCCTGTTCAATGTTCAAGGACACTCACACTGCCCCAGCATAGGAAAAAAAAAAAAAATCTTTATAGGGTCCAGATAAACTTCAGAGGTCTGTGCTTTTGTTTCGTTTGTGTTGGGTGGGCAGGTGGTACAATAGTTCACCTTATAATTAATTTTCAGTTAGTTTTATGAACATATTCTGCATTCTTTCCACAAATCTAAGAACAGAGTGCTGTGGCAGAACGTATCAGATGTATCTTTGGCAAAAAGTAATAATAATAGTAACAACAAAAACAACTTCTATTTATGAAACAATTACGATGTGTCAGTCACTGTTTTAAGTCTTTTGCTTCTATTGAATCGTCTGATCCTTACAACTACCTATGAGTTGGTATTATTATTATTACCATTGGGCCAAAGTTCAGTGTGTTGTCCAAGATCATGCACGAGAAGGTTACGTCCAGACAGCACACCCGGAGAGTCTGGGCTCTTAAGCACCCTGTCAATGCATCTTCAACAGTCTGACTGATGATAACTGGGGTCCACTTTTTTTTCTTTTTTTTTGCTTTTAGATAAAATACAATAACGTAGCTCTTATTTGATTTTAACAGTGGGACATTTTTGGATTTACTTTATAGAACATCTCTGCGGTAGCACAAAAACAAGTTATAAAGTATGATATATCTTATGAATAGGACCCAGAATTTGTGCAGCTTTCACAATTCCTGCTAGATTAGATGCTCCCTGCTTACAGAATGCGTGACTCAAGGAACAAAAAGGATAGGTAAAGCTACACTTCTGGGATTTTTGGGGAACATAATAGATGACACGATAGATGCAACTCAGGCCACAGAAAATATGGCGGGACAAGGGCTTCCGGGTTTTTGTTTGTTTGTTTTTTTTCCAGTTTGAGCCTTATTGGTAAGAAGAGTTGTAAGAATAGTGTATTAAGACTTGTTTCCACCCTGGAGAGCAGTTAACTGGCAGATAAAACATGTTAAGAGTGGTAAAAGTAATTTATGATATTAAATGTTGCATTATTATTTTTAAGACTATACTTCATCTAGAAACCACTTTGTTTAAGTGAAGACATTATCATCTCTACCCCTTGGTTCACGGCTTCATCTGCATGAAGAGCCTTAGTAGGAAAGACAGTAAAAATGAAGTCGAATTAGTCATAAATAATAAGCCCTTCCATTTATATAACACCTTTGAAAAGATCCCTAGACAGTTACTAACTTTTAAAAGCAAAACATCCTGCTAATGTGATGTTTTAAAAGATTTTAAAAGCAAAACATCCTGCTAATGTGATGTTGAGGTTACAAATTTAAACACATGAAGGGCAGCAAATGAAAGAGTTATGGTTCTCATTATAACATTATCTCACCCACAGAAGCATGCTTTATTTTTTTTTTCCTTAAAAGTCTTTATTTAAGAGTTCAACTGCTACTGAAAATATTATGTCTTTCTAAATATTTATCATGACAAAATGTAAACATCGTGGCACTGTTGTCCTCCATGTGTTGCTATTTGAACTACAGCATAAAGTTGGTGCAATCTGAATTTTGATTTTGCCTGGAATTGTAAACTAAATGAAAATACTGATCCAGAAGTGAATTTTTATCCACTCGCCTTGCTTGCTTCAATGTGTCCATTCCCTGAGTTCAAGGACAAATGGAGGCACAGAAGGGAGGGCAGTACAGGAACTGATACTTATTGCTGGCCTCGCATATTTGAGACACTGTTAGGTACTTTGAAAATGTTAACTTGTCAACCCTTACAACAATTCTAAAACCAGATGTTAGTAAATTTATTTACACATGAGACTAAGGTGGTACAGAGAGATTAAGTGACTTGGCCAAGGTGAAACTAGTAACGAAATCTAAACTTGTGAGTTTCTGATGTCGTTCCCACTTTTCTCGCTAGATACGGTGGGGGAAGGAACCCACAAACATCTCTGCTGACTACCTGCCATTTCCTCAAACCAGGTTTTAATTTAGAGGTTATGCATGTTTAGGAGATTGGCAATAGAGAAAAAGCCAGGACAAAATTTTAAGCTCAAAGTTAAAAGTTCTCCAGTATATTCCTCACAAAAGACATCCAACATTTTAATTTAGGAACATATGGAGATGTGTATGTGAGTCCAGTTGAGGAGAAAGCTGTGGGGCAAGACCATCTGCTTAGATGCACCAATTCAGTCACCTTCCGAAAAAAAATAAGGAACGTGATGCAGTTTATCAAACAGGTTGTCACTGTACTGGGGGAGGAAGGTTTTCTCACATAATAGATAGAAACTCTACTTGTAATGGAAATATATTTCCAGATGTCATGAAATAATACACCATGATGTCACACATACAGGTATAAAACTCCATAGAATAGGGAGGGAGATGCAAGAGGGAAGAGATATGGGGATATATGTTTATGTATAACTGATTCACTTTGTTATAAAGCAGAAACTAACACACCACTGTAAAGCAATTATACTCCAATAAAGATGTTAAAAAAAAAACCCAAAAAACAAAACTCCATAGAATAGAGAAGGCATCCAATTTTTCCAATAAAAAGAACTCCCCAGGATTTTATACACTCTTTTGAAGTCACTGAAACTTGAAATCATGTTCTTTCAGAGCTAGAAAGACTCTCAAAGCTATTCCTTTGCTACTCTGAACCTCTTAGAGATGTGAAAACTGAGGCCAGAGAGATTACTTGAGTTGTTTAAGCTAGTAAGCGCTCAGTCTAGGACCCAAGTTCACTTACTCTTATTCATATTTTAATTCCAGTTTCTGACCAGAGCAAATAGACTTTGGAAGGCAACTTCAGAGTTGCAGCTTGCTTTGTAGTAGAGCGTTATTTCAGAAAACTTTTGATAGTTGAATTCTATTTGGGATCGACTAGAAGCACTCATTATTTAAAGGATGAGTTTTGGAGTGGTTGTATGAAGCCATTCATTTAGGATAAAGGTGTGTGCGTGTGTGTGTGTGTGTCTGTGAGAGAGAGAGCGGGGGGGGGGGTGGAGAGAGAGAGGGAGAGAGGACAGAGAGACAGAGACAGAGAAAATGTTGCTAGATATAAACTACTTGAAACACTTCTCCATCATCCTGATTCACCACATTTCTCAAATTTTCTTTACACCTTTGGGTCATTCCTTCTTAATCACCTCTACTAGATCCTCTTTATCCGGTCCTCTAAACATAGGAGTGTGTCAGGGCTCAGTCTTCAATTTCTTTTCTTTCCTCCTTAACTCCTGGGTTATCTAATCAAACCCCAATGTCACCTGTAGGCTGTTAACTTCACACAACTTCTAGCACTGAACTTTCTACTATAATCTTGATTCATGTAGCTAACAATACTACGATAATTCTACTTTGTTATCTAGGAGCCATCTCAAATTTACATGTTCTCAACCGAATTCTTGATATCCCAGTTCCCATCTCCTACCTCTGTGTTTTTATTGCAGCACATAGCCCTGCTATTCACCCAGTTGCTCGGGCCAGAAACCTTGAAATCATCCTTGACTCTTCTCTTTCTTTCCCATTCCACATTCAGCCAATTAGGAAATCCTGTCTGACCTACTTTCACAATATATCCAGAATCTAACTTCTCAGCACTTTCACCATAACACCCAAGTCCAAGCCACCATCATCTCCTGTATGGACCACAGCAAGAGTATCCTAAATGGTCTGCCTACTTTCCTTCTTACTTCCTTGTATTCTATGCTTTACACATTAGTAAAAGCTCTCCTTCTCCAAATCCTCAAATGGATTTTTATCATACTTGAAATTAATTCCAAAGTCCTTATCATGATGTACAATGATGCTTCCTTACTTCATTCACGTTTTCACTCAGATGATTGTGTGTGTGTGTTTGTGTGTGTGTGTGTGTGTGTGTGTGTGTGTGTATATCTCATTCCTCCTCCACTAAAATGTGAGCTTCAAGAGGTCAGGGACTTCATTTGTTTAAATAGTTGTTGAAGAAACAGACTGATAGTGAATGTTTGTTCTATATATCAAATTTCATGGAACTTGCAACACATAACTAAAAATTTAGCACATTAATGTAAACAATTGTAATCAAAGTATTCCACTTTATTTGCACAATCCTATTCAAAGGTGCCCAGGACTCTTTTTCTTGAATTAACCATACAATAATTATTTTCCAACTTTACTCTTAAACCATACCAAGTAAACATAAATACAAGTATTGGGCTGATATTGAACACATGCATACATGCACATTCACACACAGTCTCAAACCAAAAAAGTATGGGTAAATGAAGCTTTCTTTGATACAAAGTGGCTTCAGAATAACTAAATGGTGATTACGGGGATTCTATATTCCAGGTAGCTGCAAATAAAATAATTCAACAGATCACAGGTAAGCAATTAAGCTGTTTAAGGGCAGAGGGGATCTTCACAGAAAGGAAAGATGTTCTTCATTTGGTTCTGAAAGGTGTTGTAAAGAGAGATTTTCATAGAAGACTTAACTATACGTAGAAGTGATTATATTGTGAAAAATGGAAAGCTTCGTGAAAGAAAGAAAAGGAACTAAGATAATTTTTTAAATTATATTTACCCACCTTGAATATGGCATCACCTGAAGTCCCAAGATTCACATAAGCAATAAGGATGTAAGCAAAATGGAATGAACTGAACTTTCACTGGCTTCCATTCCAGAGCAACTTTTAGTGTATGCTAGGGTGGACTGACTGTACCACCAAGTTTGCAGGCTCAGAAATCTGTGGCTGCCTGGTGCTCTACCCTAGGGATTTTACCGTATAGAGCAAGGAGTGATACTGCAGAATCAATATTTTTCCTGACACAATGTAGGTTTTTGGTGTAGGAGATGTGCAGGATGCTAGGAAAGCTCCTAACAGGGGTGACTTAGCAGTCTTCTGTGGTACATGTGTACAGATATGTGAGCTTCAGAAAGGTCCTTCCCAGAAGAATGGCCATTTAGACAGAGAAATGAAAAATGCCCAGCTAAGGGGTTCTAGTGGTGAAATCGGGCTGTGGAGAGAGCTGTTCTAATCAACAGGATGAGTTTTAAAACTAACACACCACAGTTGTCTCTCAGTATCCACAGGGGATTGGTTCCAGGACCCCCTCCACCCCCTAAGGATACCAGAATCCACAGATGCTCAAGTCCCATAAATAAAATAGTGTAGTATTCACATATAACCTACGCATATTCTCCCGAATACTTTAAATCATCTCTAGATTACTTATAATATCTAACACAATGTAAATGCTATGTAAATAGCTGCTGGCACACACAAAATTCAAATTTTGCTTTTTGGAACTTTCTGGAATTTTTTTCGAGTATTTTTGATCCAAAGTTGGTTAAATCCACAGATGTGGAACCCATGGATTGGAAGGGCTGGCTGTACTAGTTAGTATGCAAAGAAGTCCTTGGTCCCAGTCTTAATTTTGTTGCTTTCTGTTTTCTTGAGCATTTGGTTAACTGCTTATGGTTTCTTCATTAGCTAAACAATGTGGATAAAAACAATGGCCTCAGGCGGCCACGCTAAAAATTTAATTAAAGAAAAATAAGCAATATAAATAAATAAATAACGTAAATAATCTATGTAAGAAATACAAGAACCCTACCAAAGTTGATTATTACTGCAGGGGCAAAATACAGACAACCACATTCTCAGCTTCATCTTCTGTAGTCTTGTGAAAAGCTTATGTTCACTCTGGGCTGTTATGCTTTAAAAAGGATGTTGAAAAATGTTTGAAAAATTAGGCAGCATCTAAGGAAAGAGCATACATTGATGAGGAGGACCCTTGATAAAAGGCTAAAGGAGTTTGCATTATTTTGTCTGGAAAAGAGATGGCTGAAGAAGGGTATTATAACTCTCTTCAAAAATATGAAGCGCTATTAGGAGGAAAATGTAGGCCAGCTGTTCCTGAGCTCCACTGAGGTCAGAATAAGAAAAAGTTGGCTGACTTTGTTTAAACATTTGAGAGAAAGCCTTGAAAGTAAAGGTTACTTATAGATTCCTGGAGATAGGAGCTAGGCTGTCTTCTTAACAGGAAATCTTGAGATACCATCTGCTTGGATGAATAGATGCTCAGAGGTACCACTTCAAGCTCTTGGACTCAATTATTCTAGTATCACAGTCACTGGATAATTGGTAAAGGACGGGGGGGGGTGGGGGGGTGGGCTGGGGAAGGCGGGAGGCACTTATTTGGAAGACAATCACCTGCATAAATGCTCAGCTCTCAGGGAAATGGAAGTGCCCTTTCCTGAGTTCCCTCCAAGGTGTGCTTTTGACTGTAAACTTCCCTTGAGTTTTTAACAGAATGATGCTTCCTCTTAAGAGGCTACTTCTACTTTTCACTGTATTCCATAGAAGCTTATTTTCAAAACACAAGGCAAAAGAGCAAAAATCTTTAAAATTTTTCATCACATTTTGAAACATCCAAATTTAAAATCTAAAATATGTGTCTTTTAATTAAAAAAAAGTCTTCACACACATCTAACTCCTGTGGCATATATAGTGCTAACTCGTTAAATCATCTCAAATGTAACTGTCCTTTGGCTGAAGAAAAAAAGAAACTCATCCCTTAGACCTACATATAGCATTCATTTGCATATCTATGCATATATACACACACCTTATTTTACATTAAATCTGTCTCTATACTATTTATATTTATACCCATTTGCTGAGTCCAAATATATTTGGCCATTTTTGAATTCTACCAAGTATTCTTCAGAAAGTATTCTTAAGAAGTTATACTTGGTAAGACTTTGCAACAAAGCTGAATTATGGTGGAAATCCTATACAACTACTCAATCTCTCCAATAGCAATAAATTACAATGTCAGAAACGTAAAGTGCTGACCTCCCAGTGTGAACAGAGTGGGGGTGGTGAGTGATGGGGATAAAGCTCTTGATTAGAAATGTTTTTCTTGAAGAGTAAAGCATTTGTGCAGGGAAACAGCCATGAATAAAGTCTGTCACCTCCTGATGTTTATCCATGTAAAGCACAAGATGATTTCTCTTCAAGGGAAGAAAAAAAGAAAATAGTAAAATCTCACATTTCAGACTGATACTCAAAGTTATAAATGTTTAATGCATCTGATTACTACAATTTTAGTGGGGTTTTTTTCCCAGTAAACAAATGAAATAATCTTTTCTTTTAACAAAGAAGAAGCAGATGAACAATCCTGAAAGTGAAAAAGCATTTTGTAATTTTAGAATGTAGACGTGACTAGTGAGTTATGTGAAAATTTCTTTGAAAAATAACAGCACACTGCTTGAGTTGGATTGTATTTTTTAAAGTCAGGATCAAGGATTGGAGCTGTGTAACATGCTTCACAATAGCTGAACAGCTATCAAGCTCCTGAACTCCACCAACCATGACAGAAGCAGAACATTTCTTTCACTCTGTCCCTGCCTTCCTCCCTCTAAAAAATCCTCATAAAATATACCCTGAAATAAAGAGAGAACAGTTCCCAGAAACTGAACCCACCATCATCTTTCCCAGTGGTTCTTAACCCTTCACACAGCTTGCTTTTAAAAATTATCAATGCCCAGTTCTCACCCATGAAAAATTATTTAAATGAGGCTCATACAATAGTATTTTTAAAAACTCTGCATGTAATCCTAATATGAACTCTGCCTGTAATTCTAATATGAATCCAGGGCTGGGAGCAATGATTAGCCCATTGGCACCCACTTATATGTCTTCTTTATTAGCGGCTGTAAGAGTAACTCAATCATATAGGCTAACAATTTAAGCCCTAGTCATTGATTCCTTCTTGGTTCTCTCTGATCCTTCTCTTCCTCAATAATCTCTTTGTGACCTTTTTGACCATAGTCAAATCCTTTCCTTTATATAACAGAACTATGAAAATATTCTTTAATCTTGACTCTTTCCTGGCTGGGTCTTTTCATATACAGGGATCTTCTGGAGATGTAACTTTCATCATTTTATTCCCTATATATCGTTCCCAAATCTTGTGTGACTCCTTACTCCTTTAGAAAAACATTCAGATTTCTTAAATAGAGCATTCCAGGCCTTTTGTGATCTGGTCTAGATTTTATTTCTAAGTTGAGAGTGCATGATTCCATGGCAGGGATCCTCAATTCCTTCTGGCCTCCCTGTATTCAATATTTTCTGAACGCTTTACTCAACCCTACCTTTTTGAATTTTTCCTTCTGTTCTCTTCTTGAAATGCTGACTGTCTCTGCTTAGCCCAAATCAAACCCTGTCTACTGTACGTCCCAGCTCATGTATTCCTTCCTAAAGCATTTCTCAACCATGCAAGCAAACTCCCATCATTTCACAGTCTTTAGCCCTTATTTTGGACACCATTCAGTTTGCTCAACTGTGATCCCAATGCTATTGATACAAGATGTGTACCTCATCTATAGCTCTGAGCACCTGGTGCAGTGCTTCACACATAGTAGGTACTCGGTACTCATTCGGTAAAGGGATATAAAATGATTAAATGGCACAGAGCTAACATGATCTCATATCTTAGTGGCTTAATGCTGACTATGCAAGTGCTGGGAAGTGCTGTCTGGATTCCAGTGCCAGAATTATATTTATGAGGACATATGGAGGACAAAACAGAAAGGAATGTTACAGTCCAAAAAAGAAAAAAAAAATGTTCTCAGAAAAAGAAGACCATTTTTAACCTTACAGTGCATTTAGATCCCCAGAAGATCATGTAAAAAAATGATGGAAAGTAAAACTTCAGCATGGAAGAACCATCAATTTTAAGCTCCTTAAAATGTAATGCTAAATGTTTCTTAAGTGAAACTTTAATATTTGTTTTAATTCAACATTCTGAGGGACCACTCAAGATCCTTCCATCCTTTTGGTGTTAAGTGTGTTCTTTTGAATATGAGAGAGGTGCCAGAATTTGCTATCACATACAACAAACTGGCTGACTTGGTTTGGGGACCCATGACACTTTATTCCCTTTTTCATCCTGCTTATCATGTCTATCTTAAGTAAGAAAGCCATGGAGTCACAAATGTTCCGTGGACTTCTCCCTTACAAGGATAATTTCTACCTTTCTCCCAGAATGAATCTTGGTTTTGATATAACATTTGATTGAACTTTGATTTTTAGGCTTTTTAAAAAAAATATATCAGAGGGTGTGAGAGTAATATTGGTGCAATTTTGAGTGTATGATGGTAGTGGGTCATTTCTCTCATCTCTGGCTATTTAGAATCAGCAATATGATACTCCAGAAGAAGTCCCAGAAAACCAATCATGATAAACCCATTCTTCCCACATAAGAGATGGGAATGACTGACCCAGTAACGAGGGCGTAAGCCAATGATATTTTCCCAGTGAGAGAAAGAATAAGAAATAGGCACATAGCTGAATTAGAGCCAATAAAATACACAATGAACCGAGCCTAGTTATTTCAAGAAAAAAAGTTCTGTTATTTTTATGAGAGATTTATAGAAGAGAAAGTCTCTCGTGCTCTGTTCCACTAGACATGGCTGAAGAAGCATACAGCCTTAATTCATTGAAACCACGACCCCCAACCACAAGGGAACAGGTCAGGAGATAATGCTAGTACCGTGGTCAGTGTCTGAGAGGTGAGGTGGATCAGATTCCTCAAAAGCCCACTCTTCCTTCCAGTCTTCCTACTATGTGAGCCAATGAATTGGTTGGTTTAAGTTGGGTTTTCTATGATTTACAGTCCCAGGTCCCTTAAGTAATATGATGATTGTGGCAACTGAGACAGATCCTAAAGTAAGGGCATGCCTTATTCCAAATGCCCAACTGGCTCACTAAGCCAAGATGTATTTGCTTTAAATTATCTTGTTTTGATAATTGTTATACAACAATGGCTTTAGCACAGGCATGCCTTCAGTCATCAGTTTATCAAATATTCCTTGAGCACTGACTATGTGAAAGACACGGTGAAGGATTCCAGAAGATGGACATTGAACACATACTGACAGGTGCTATGAGTGTTAGGAAGGCGAACATGATGCTAAGGAAACATATAATAGGGGAGCAAACCTATGGTGAGGGCTCAGAGGAGAAGTCCTTAGAAATTCACTTCTACCCCAAGACTGGACATAAGTAGAGGAGAGCTGGGGGAAGAGTGGAACAGAAGGAACAACACATCAAGTCTTGGACAAAAGAGAGAGCGTGGAAGAACCTGAAGAGCTCAAATGTAGAGAGTGAGAGAAGGAGAGTAGCACCAAGATATCGAAGGCCTTGAGAGTCATGGTAGACATTTTGTGCTTCATCCAAAGTCTTGAAGCATCACAAGTGCAAATGTCAGATATAAATGTCAGAAGATTAACAGTATTCTATCTATTTGCATTTCGTAGTTCTTTAAAAGAAAGTCTGTATTTATATGTATGAAGCTGGGAATTCATGTTAATAAAACAATCATATGAGTATATCCATGGGAAGGCAACTGTATTTCCTTTCAAATCCTTCACTAAGCCAGATGGATAAAGTTTCATGATCTTGAAAACTTTCAAGTGCTTTAGAATATTCAGAACAAATATTTGCCCCCAGGGCATGTAGATGAAGCCACTAAAGCATGCTTACTTTTGTAAAGTTAACCAAATTAGAGTTTGGAGATGAAGCTTTACTCCAATAGTATTTATTGAGTACCTCATCTATCAAGTGTTGAGCATACTTCATCACCTATTTTTTCCCAGTCATATTATGCACATGTTATGCTATACTGTATAATCATTGTTCTTATAGAAATCTATAAATACTGCAGGGTTAAAGACACCCTTCAGGAATTTGATTCCATTTAGTTAGAACTGCCTTGAAATTTACTAGCTGTGTCACAGTGGGCACATGTTACATAACTTCTCTCAGCTTCAATTTCTTCTTTTGTAAAGTGAATATAATATTAGTTCTATGTCAGGACTTTGTTCTCAGGATCAAATGAGATAATATCTATTGAACACTATGCTTCGAACACAGCAGGCACTCAGAAATATCAGTAATTATGAGTAGTAGTCATTATTTTTAATCCATAAAACATGTAGGAATACCAATCCATACGGAGCAGCAGTGAAATGGAAAGGTCACTGGGCTGCCCTGCATAGGAAGAGAAGGTGTATTTAGAAAGAGAACTGAGGCCGGCAACGAGGATGCATACCAGGAGACTGTGCTTTGGATAGGCAGCCGGATCAGTAAAAGCAATCCAGGCAAATGCTGTCATGTGTACCCAGAAATCTGAAATCCAAGATTCAAATACAGTCAGAAGACAGAGAAAGATGACAAGTACTGAAAACAAGAGCGGAAGATCGAATATTGAAGGATTAGAGAAAGTATTCCAACTGGCCTAGCTGCATTTTAAAGATCTGGTAGCCCTGAGGCAGTGACTCTTAGTCTGTGAGAGAATTAAAGGCTTGAAATAGACTCTGGTTAACGTCTGAAGACTTGTTTTCTAGTTTAATCCTGACACTCATAAGCTATTGATTCTAAGCAAAATACATATCATTTTTATGATTCACTTTCCTTATCAATAAAATGGGGGTAATTATAGCTGGTTTGTCTACCACACAGCCTTGTTGGGTTGTTTAAATGAGGTAATGGATAAGAAAGTACTTGGAAAATTTTAAAGAACTATATCAAATCACAAATAAATCCATTTAACAATATTTATTGAATCTTTATCCTGTTCCTGGGGTTGCAGTACAAAGATGAAAAGAAATATTCTACTGCTTTAAGGCATTTGCTGTGTCAAATATCAGTAATCAACTATGCTATATACTATATAATATAATGAAATACCAGCTTTCATAGAGACATGCATAAGGACCCAATGTGTAAGGAACATCCAGGTCTGCCTAGGAAAACTTAGGGAAGAGCTCACAGAGGAGACAGAACATGAGCTCATATTTGATAGATGACTGGGAGCTTTCCAGGTGGATGGGGGAGGGAAAGAGGTTCCCAGAAGAAAGGGCCGAATGTACACAAAGCATAAAGGTATCTCCGTGGATTGAATTAGAAACAAAAGTTGCAAATAAATGAAGCCCAAGGCTACTTGAGGTTCCACCTTTTTTTCCAGTGTTATCACATTCATTTCAGTTGCAGAGTATGGGAAATGACTGACCTTGATCCTGAAATATCCCTCCTATTTGGCCAAGTTCTGTAATCCACCCAACTAGGTCAGAATTAGCCTTGCACCTGCAAACATCACTGTCTCTAGGAGCCAGTGAGCACAGTCTCTTCTCTGATCTTCCCAAAGCACAACTTCTACATTCATCGAGGCAGCCCTTCCTGCGCCAGGTTGAGGATATTAACTGAGCATCCCATGTGGCTGTTTGCATCATTTCAGCCCCATGGCTGAACAGAAGGTTTCAGTTTCCACTGTCTGCTAGGCTACTTAACCCTTCTAAGAAGAAATATTCAGATGAAGAAACCCAACTGTTATTATAATTTTGTAGATGTAAGACATCTGCATATGACTTCATGGCATCTGGCACTGTTTGAAACATACAGAATCCAGGGCTGCAATTTCATTTTTTCTAAGTATATCATGTGACAGTTTAGAAAACATTCGCTTACCATGACAGCACAAACCTCAGCTTCCAAACAATGTGAAATATGTAAAATTACATATTCTGCAGAAATAATTATACAAGAATGTATATAAAATATATTGTGTAAGGAAAAGTCTAGTCAAAGAAATGTCCCTTTATGCGATTTTAGATCTTATCCCCTTTACATAAAGATTGGTTTTTATAAAATACCTTTTACATTGGAGAACATTAAAGGAGGTATTTCTTATATTTCATTCATTAAATAAACTTTTTTTGAACACCTGTTGTGCTAACCATTCTGCTGGACAATGGGAATAAAGAGAAGAAAGGAAGCAAGAGATAAGTGAACGAATGACTACTTGGTGAGAACAAGTCAGGTATCTGCACAGATATCATATTCTCTGGGGAATCCTTGATAAAGTGGGCAGTCTGGGTGCTCTGTCCTTCAAAATCTCACAATCAGGGAAGGTGGATGATTCAGAGAAACTAATAAGTGCCATGTTGGGACTTTCCCACCAAAACATGCAGGAGAGTTTGTCTCTTTCCACATAGGTTGCTAAGGTGGAAAGAGTACTCTGAATGTAGTTTCAACAGTCATCTTCCCCAACACAATGACCACAGCCAAGACTTGGGGGAGGGAGTGAAAAACGACAAAGGGGGAGGAAGAGAGGGAGGACAAGAAAGAAGAGAGGGAACTAGAGAGAAACCTTAGTACGTTATTTGAGATTTGTTTCAAGTGTGCCTATAGCCTTGTTTCTTAGAATTGACTTCTAATTTAATTAGAAATGAATTAGAAGTTTGTTTATTTAATTGATATCTGAATATGAGGTGTTTCAAGTGTCAGATCTTAAACTATCAAATTATCTCAGTTGAGGAGGGGAGGAGACAAGAATTCGTCTCTCCTTTATAAGGAATTTGGTTATGCTATAGCAAAGAAACTAGTTAATCTATACTTACTACATTTCAGGACTCAGGCTACCAAACGCAGAGCTTTGAAAAACTGGTACAAGCATTATTCAAAAAGTGTGTGGTATCATCATCCAGTAATGTCAAGGAGACATGTATCTTCTGTGAACCAGCAACTCATCTCTTAGGAACCCATAATATATATGCACATCAGAACATATGCACAAAAGATTTCCTAGCAGCACTCTTTGCAATAGTTCCAAGCTAGAAACAACAGCTATCTACCAAGAGTAAAATGTATACACAAATAAACAATGGAATACTATACATCAATAGCAATAAATGTACTATAATTACATTTGAGAGCATGGCATAATTTTAGTATCATAATGTTGAATGACAGATCTAGACACAAGAAATGTATAAAATATAATTCCATTCATTTACAGTTTAAAAAAGCACGACCAAAAGATGTTATTTGCACATATTGGTAAAACAATAAAGAAAAGCAAGGGAATGATTATCAGAAAAGCTAGGATATAGTTACTTCTAAGAGGGCTTGAGTGGTCTGAGACCAGGAAGTAACACACTGAAGGCACTGGTGTTAATAATGTTTTACTTTTTGATCTCGGTGTTCACTTCATAGTTATTCATAGAATTATGTTTACGCATATTTTATGAACTTTTTGGTATGCATGTTATGTTTCAGAGTAAAATAATGTACTATGACCAAATGCATTTAGTTCACGATTGCGAGAAAGATTAAATCTAGAAAATCTATCATGATAATTTATCACAAAAATTGATTACAAGAAAAAAATCATGTATTATCTCAATAGGTATGTTCATAGGGTTCTCTAGATTTTAACAGTCATATGTGATTAAAAAAAAAACACCTATCAAAGTAGGAAACTTGATAAAGGTTATATAACAAAATCTAAAGTAAAGGTTACACTCAGTGGGGAAACCTTAGATACTTTCCCCCTTCACAAAGCAGAAAGACAACCATATTCATTATCATCACAACTGCTTGGAGTTGTGATGGAGACCTGGAGGTCTTTGCTAACTCTATAAGGAAAACAAAATACTAAAAGATTGGGAAAAAAATGAAAGAAAGGAGATAAAGTTGTCATTACTAGTGGATGATATGAACATCTACCAAAAAAAGTCAGCAGGATTAAATTCAGAGCATTGTTTTTGTCTTATTGTTGGATACAAGATTGACCTTCAAAAACCAATAGCATTTTTTCACATCAAAATTATCCAAAGTGAAAATGTAATTTCAATAGTAAAAATTACACAGTATCTATGGGTTTTAACTTAACAACTTAAATCTTAGCCCAAGATTTCAATAGAGAAATATTATTTTCTCTAATAAAGAACATAAAAGATTTGAAAACAAAAACATTCTGTGCTCTTATTTATAATTACTAAATAATAAAATGTTTAATTCCCTGCAAATTAATAGATAAATTCAATGTAATCAAAAGCAAATTTTCATCTGGATGATTGTCAGAATTCAGTACAATCATTCTAAAATTTATATGGAAGAATAAAGACAAACAAATAACTGGTTTTCCTCTGAAAAGGAAGAGCAAAAGTAGATATTTGTTCTGTCAGATAATAAGATAAAAGCTCTGGCAATAAAACCAGTATGGCTTTGGTTCAGGAACA
The DNA here is from genome assembly GCF_965194825.1 of Balaenoptera physalus. Taxonomy (NCBI): domain Eukaryota; kingdom Metazoa; phylum Chordata; class Mammalia; order Artiodactyla; family Balaenopteridae; genus Balaenoptera; species Balaenoptera physalus. The sequence continues at coordinate 58,994,180 of NC_138886.1, forward strand.
TCCAAATGAAACAATGAAGCAAAATAACAAGCTTACTAACAGATCTTTGAATATCTGGAGAGTCAGTATCTGACAACCTGCTATCAAAAATTAATAGGACATGAATGAATGTTCTAGCATATGGTATTAAGAAAAAATGATTTACAATATGTAGAAAAATAAAACTGGATCCCTACTGAAAAATATATACAAGAACATTTGTCAGAATAGTTAATATACATGCAGTACTTAGTATATACTAAGATGGACAATTTTTTAAAGCGTTTTTAATATATTAGCTCATTCAACTCTTACAACAATCTTACGAGTTCATTAGTATTACTACCCTCATTTTATATACCCCATTTGTATAGAAGTTAAGTTGTCAAAATTCACCCAGTTAGTAAGTGCAAGAGCCAAGATGGTGAATTCAAATAGTATGGATTACAATAACCTTGGTCTTAATTACTACACTATAAAGGTAAAACCATAAATGTAAGAAAAAATCTTTGTGATCTAGATATGAGGAAAGACATCTTTAAAAAAAGCCAAAAACATTAAAACAAAGAGATAAAGAATTTTATAAAATAAAAATTAAAGATTTGTATTTGCTGAAGACTGATTGGAAAAAGTTCACAATCAGATGGCAAATTGGGAGAGAAAATTTAATTTGCAATGTCTAAGATTTATAGCTATATTAACAAGCAGCTCTTGCTAATCAACAAGAAAAAGAGAGCAACTCAATTGAAAAACAAGCAAAGGATAAAGAACATTCTACAAGTGAAAGGAAACCCCCCTGGAAAAAAGCCTGGCAATGAACAAAATGATGCCCAGATTCATATAGTTAGAGAAATGGAAATTAAAACACTGACATCAATTTTTACTTATCGTACAGAAAAAAAATTTAGAAGGCTGAATCATGCCAAGTGTTGGCAGTGATACAAGAACCCTCATTAAATTCCTGTGGATGTTATATACTGAGACAGACATTCTGGAGAACAATCCGGCAGCACGTTGGTAAATTCAGAATATGCACAGACTATGATCCAGCAATGCCACTCAAATACAAAAGGATTCATATACATGGAAGTTCATCAGTAGGTTGCTTGTGTTAGTGAAGAGTTAGAGTTTATCCAGGTGGATGTGCTAGTTTCATACAACAGATAGATGCAACAGACAATGGACATACAGCAATATGGATGAAATTTTAAATCAGTGCTGAGCAAAAATAGCAAGAAACATACTGAGTTCTTATATATTTTACAAGAATGTGCACAAATGAAACACATTAGAAGGACTGTCTGTGGGTGGATGGACAGAAATGGGAATGGGGGATGGAGGTAAAAGGGAATGAATAAATTAATAAATGGATGAATAAAATCAAGCAGTGATGAAAGTATGCCATTTGATGGAGAAATCTGATGAAGTCCTACTTCTGTCCTTGAGGTTCATGGAAAGGAGAAAAAAGAAATAACAAAGCAAAACCAACACACACCTGGACTTTATGGAGACTGCATTCTAAGGAAGGAGATAGATATCAAACTAATTACAACACTGCTTTTTAAATTACTATTTTGATAACTGCTATCAGAGATGAAAGCATAAGGTGTTACAAGAGCATAGTAAGGTATAAGAGAAAATTAGTATATATCAGTTATGCAGAAGACATTAGATGAATGTTTATGAGATATAAGAAATTGGACTAGGAGTTTGATAGTTTTACAGTTTTAAAACTGAGGGGTGTGTGGAGTTGCGCTGTGTTCAATGTTTAACTCGAAATTCTAGTTATTTATTATTTCTAAGAACTTAATATATGTTATGAAGTAATTTGAGCATGACTGCTCTTGCTAACTCTCTGGGCTAATGCTATGGACTTACTGGCATGATTTACCTATTAAATAAAAGAATGTAAGCCTTATTGTCTGTATATCCATATAACATTATGGCAGCCCTATACAGTAGAGCTGAATATGACAGCATATTTTCAAAACAATGGATTCTAGATAATCTCTCTGTGTTTAAAAATGAATTCAGACTTGTGAAAAAATTCTGCAAAACTAAAGAAAGCGTTCATCTTCCAAAAGATTATAAAAGGTCAAGTATCTAAAAATTATTTATTTAAGGAAACAGAATAAAATTATTTTAAAAATGATAATAAAAATACAAGAATTCATGAGTTCTATGAAACAGAGAAAAAAGTGACAAGGAAACAACAATAGGTTACCCAAAAGGATCTAGCAGTAGAGATAAAAAATGATAAAAGAAACCACAATTACAATAGCTAAATGAAAATCTACTTTGAAGTAGTAAAATTGACATTACAGAAATTCAAATCAGTGAAGTAAAGAAAAAAACCTTAGGAAATCTTTTGAAATGAACCTGATAAATATTAGAAAACCTAGATTCAACCTTAAAGTTTCAGCTGTTTTTGAGAAAGAACACTGAATAAAATGAAACTAAAACAAATGGAAGAAACTTTAAAAATGTGATAATTGAAGTAGGTTATCTGAAAACATATTACTGAGAAAGTCCTGAGTGCGCAATCTACAAAAAAGGAGGCGGAGGGGGAGAGGGAGGAGAAGCAGTCCCAGCAGAGGCAGCATACAGACTCAACCAAAGATATGTTCTTATCACATTTTTAAGTTACCAAGGTTTTTAAAAAGCTTAAAAGCATATTCATAGAAATTCAGGTTGTCAACAAAGAAATATCAAGATGCCACTATTCTTCTACAACTTTAAAATTTTAGAAGACTATACTTCAACTTTGTAGTATTTCTTACAAATCTACATAATTTTTCAAAAAAATATTTTAACTCAAGTGTTTTAGCTTGAACCAAGTTGTCATGCATAAAAGCAAAGAAAAAACAGAAAAACACAAAAAACAAAAAACTTTATTAGAAATAAATCAACTCAGAAGTATGTCGTTTTTAAACATCATTAGTCATGATAGCCAACCATTATGGTCAAGACATGAAGATAAATAATTCACAATTGAGAAAAATGAGAAACTGAAAGAAAACAAACAAACAAAATCCCCACCTCTCTCTGCCGGTCAAAGGTCAATAAATTATGGTAGAGTTGTTAAGCACACTGGCTTTGAAGCCAGATGGCTCGAGTTCAAAACCTGGCTCTTCTAATTGCTTGATTTCTTTGCATCTCATTTTCTTTACCTGTGAGATGGCTAAGGATAGTAATTCTGACTTTCAGAGTTATTGTGAATACCAATAAATTGATATATGTAAGTGTGTCACAGGGGGTCTGGCACATAGTAAAAGTTCAATGAATATGATCTGTAGTTATTGAAAATCTTGAGAATATATTTTTTAGATTTTAGTAGCAAATTATAGTAAAGTTTCTTCTTTGACCAATTTCCATGGGGCAACCATCATAGCTAATGGCACTAATGAGACGATAGACATTGAAGTCACACAATAATAATGTTAATAATGGCTATACCTGTTTTGAACATTTACTATGTGGCAAAAATTTTGTGTATATTATCTCATCTAATCCTCATAAAACTCTGAGTAGGTACTATTATTATCCCACTCTATAGATATGAAAATGAGGCCTGAGAAATAAACAACTTTCAAAGTCACACAGCTTGCAAGCAGTGGAGCTGGGGTTTGAACATTTTTCCTTGCCAGCCAAATACTAGTTCATTAAAGTTAATTTTTGATTTTATCCTCTACTAGTATTGAGTCAAACAAACCACTGCTTTGCATATTTCTTTTTACTCAAATACAGTGCAATTATAGTAAACACGATACAATTCTGTGGCAAGCTAGTTTAGAAAAACAATCAAACAAAAAAGATATTTAATTGGTCTAATGTGAAACAACCCAATCTAGTTTTGGTGGAACTATCTCACCCAATGACCAACTGGCCCCACATATACTTCTATGACAGCATTTATTATACTTTCTTTCATGTATTCGTTTGAGTTTTCAAAATGGTTTTATTTTATTTTTAAAATAAAAACTGTATATATTTAAGGTATACAACATGACATTGTGACATATATAGTGAAATGATAACTACAATCAAGTTAACTAACATATCTACCCATGCATTCTTGACATGTCTGTCTGTCTCAGTAGACTAATACAGTGTCTGGTACTTAATAAATATATGTTGAATGGATGTTAGATTTTTAGCTGAGGACCACTGATAATATTTTCTAAAGCCGTTTGTCAATAACTCAGACATGAATGATGTACAAAACAATGGAAAAAATATAATGAAGGAAAAGTAAAACATACTGATTTAAAGGATTTTTGCCCAAAAAGTAATGAAAATAAAGACATTTAAATGAAGTCATATATGTATATTATAACATATTCGAAATTAGGAAGAATTAATATTGAAGGAGTAAAAGAAGGAAGGAAGGAAGAAAGGAAGACAGGGAAGGAGAGAGGAAAGAAAGGGTGGAAAAAAGAAGAAAAAGAGAGCTGGAAATGATTATTTATTCAGAAATAATTGCTAATCAAGGATCTTGATATTAATTTGTATTATCTCATTTAATTCTTAAAAAACCTTCATTTAATGCAAATATTTCCTTTTTACGACTGAAGACACTGAGACTAAGACAAGTTAAAAGCTTCTAGTGATGCTTTACAATCAAGTTGAGACTTGGGTTCTAGTCTGTAAATTTCCCAAGAATATTTAATGAAAGAAAATTTGCTAATATTTGCATGCTCTCTCTCGAGAAATAAATATATACTGTAGATAAAATGGTGACAACATCCAACTAGGAAACACATTCCTAACTTGTGTTTGGATGGAACAGTGTTTTAGAGATCTTTAATGGTCTAGTACATGAAATTTAATTTTCTTTCTCCTTTAATTTGCAGGCATATTATTCTTCATTGACTACTCCTAGGGAAAACATATTCTTCTCATAGCTGAAAGTTATTGCTAGGAAGTATGTGTATCATGATTCATATTAAGGAAATTGCCTCTTCTATTAGGGTTCTATTACTTCATGGACTCCCGGGTATATTCCTTATAATCTTCACTTTCCTAAGTTCAGAGGGGCTATTTTCAAGATGGCACCTGTTGCCATCAGTTGGAGAACAGCCGTTTCCCTTTATTGGATTATCTGGGTTAACCACACATATTACTTTCATTTATTAGTTCCCTTTAACCCTTTGCTTACTTTACACCATTTATAACCAAATTTAGAATTGCATTAGAAGAATAAAGATGCAGACAGAAATAGTGCCTAAATAATGATTCAACTCTATGCATCAAGAAAGATTTTTAGAGGCCATTCATCAAAGCAGCTCCATGGAAAAGGTGATGAGGAAATGGACTTGTATTAAATATATTCTTTTTGTATAAATATCTATTTTGCCTATCTACATTATTTTAGTCATCAGAAGACATCACAAAGTAAATGATGATGATTCCTAATAATTACCGAGCAATCAGTCTGTTTTAAGAATGATGCAAAGTGCTCTCAACACTGATCTTCAGGTAAAGAAACTGAGGTCCAGGGAGATTAGGTATCTTGCGTAAGGTAGGTGTTACTGTCCCATTTATAGGAAAAACAACTGTTTAATTTATATAACGATATAATTCTAAAATGAAGTCCTACCTTAAGCAAGTCTATTTAATTACAGGATATATAGTCAAAATATTCACAGTGCTTAGATTTTTTAAATTTGAAATTAATGTTGTATTAATGACAATTTCTGGAAAATTCAGTGAGCGAGTTTTTTTCAACCTACAAAGACTAAGTATAAAACTAAAATTAGGGCTTCCCTGGTGGCGCAGTGGTTGAGAATCTGCCTGCCAATGCATGGGACACGGGTTCGAGCCCTGGTCTGGGAAGATCCCACATACCGCGGAGCGGCTGGGCCCATGAGCCACAATTACTGAGCCTGCGCGTCTGGAGCCTGTGCTCCGCTACAAGAGAGGCCGCGATAGTGAGAGGCCCGTGCACCGTGATGAAGAGTGGCCCCCGCTTGCCACAACTAGAGAAAGCTCTCGGACAGAAACGAAGACCCAACACAGCCATTAATAAAATAAATTAAATAAACACAGAATAATCATGTAAAAAAAAAAAAAAACAACTAAAATTAACACCCACAAAATTACTTACCTCGATATATGTATTTATCAGTGTAATAAATATTTTAGATGAATATGTGACTCTGATGTTTTTAGATATCTTAAAATATTATTAGAGGTTCATACCTTCCTTGAGAATAAAATGAAATTCTAAAGGAGTTTATTGAAAAAAAATATACATATATAAAATTACTATTACACTGTAAATTTAATCTACATGTGATATAATACACGATAGTATTATATCATGATAACACTTGTGCTTCATAAGCATGATTTTCAATGGTTAATATATTGTATAAATATGCCTTAATTCATTTAAATGATCCTCTATAGTTGTACATTTAGTTTGCTTCCAATTTGCCACTATTATAAAAAAACTCAATAAAATAAAAATTTTCCCTCACTTTGAATTGTTTTTTTGGGACACAAATACGTATTTTTCAGAACAGTTCTCATAAATGCAAGATTTATATGAATGTCATTATATCTCATTTTAGTTCAACTCTCTTTCTACACCCTAATTTCCTTTTTCCCTATTTGGATTACTCTCACTCTATTGTTGGGTTTACATTCCCTGAAAGCCAGGGTAATTACTACTATTAGTTTTGAATTAGTAATACTGGTAATTAGTACAGTGTTTTGCACCTAGTAAGTGCTTAAGAAATGTTTGTGAAATAAGTGAATTAGTTCATGATTGAACAAGGATTTAATTCATACTTCCAACTATGGCTAAGTAATCACCATCAAACACGAGGTTCCATATGGTGTTTTGCAGTGCCAAGATAATATGCAAAAGGACTATGTGAGTGATAATAATTTAAAATGCATTTGAGCTAGTCTTTTCATAAATAAAATGTAAAAGCATGCATATTAAGATCATGTTCCCACAGCCAATTAATTTTGTTTAATCTGGGCTATACCAAGTAGTTCCCAGATTTAAAACAACTTTATAAGGTTGTCAATGTAAAGAAATGTTTTGTCCAATTCAATTTTGAAATTGTGCTCTTCATTCTCCTGTTGATAACATTTGATCTGTGTTTTGCTAACATCCTATCCACAATCTGATTTTTTTAAAATTAATTAATTGATTAATTTTTTTGGCTGTGTTGGGTCTTTGTTGCTGCATGCCGGCTTTCTCTAGTTGTCGCGAGCGGGGGCTACTCTTCGTTGAGGTGCGTGGGCTTCTTATTGCAGTGGCTTCTCTTGTTGCGGAGAACGGGCTCTAAGCGTGCGGGCTTCAGTAGTTTTGGCATGTAGGCTCAGTAGTTGTGGTTTGCGGGCTCTAGAGTGCAGGCTCAGTAGCTGTGGCGCATGGACTCCGCGGCACGTGGAATCTTCCTGGACCAGGGCTAGAACCCGTGTCCCCTGCATTGGCAGGCGGATTCTTAACCACTGCACCACCAGGGAAGTCCCACACAATCTGATTTTTTTTTTTTAAACATCTTTATTGGAGTATAATTGCTTTACAATGGTGTGTTAGTTTCTGCTGTATAACAAAGTGAATCAGCTATATGTATACATATATCCCCATATCTCTTCCCTCTTGCATCTCCCTCCCTCACACCCTCCCTATCCCACCCCTCTAGGTGGTCACAAAGCACCCAGCTGATCTCCCTGTGCTATGCGGCTGCTTCCCACTAGCTATCTGTTTTACATTTGGTAGTGTATATATGTCCATGCCACTCTCTCACTTCGTCCCAGCTCACCCTTCCCCCTCCCCGTGTCCTCAAGTCCATTCTCTACGTCTGTGTCTTTATTCCTGTTCTGCCATTTAGGTTCTGCCATTAGGTTCTTCAGAGCCATTTTTTTTTTTGATTCCATATATACAATCTGATTTTTAATAGCCAAATATGATTTTCCCCAGAGCAATGGGATGGAAGAATATTTCTATCCTTTTGCCTTATTTGGAAGTGGATATTGATGATTTTGTGGAGTGGTTAGAGCAGGACACTTTACTTGCCTGTAAAGGTGCAAGCAGAGATGCTGTCTTCACTATGGGGATGATGTTCCCCTTTTTAGCTCTAAACCTGGCTTTTCTTCCAAGCTTTAGTCCTACCTCCTCAACTGCCTGCTGGGCATCTCTACCCAGCCACTGGCTCTCTAATACAAAAGTGTCTAACCATGAGCCCTTTTTCTCACTTCCCACATATGCTTCTTTTGAGACATCTATTACTTGTCCTCCTCACTATCTGTAAATGATCAGTTACCAAGTCTTGTTGATTCTATACTGGAAATATCTCTGATATATATCCCTCTTCTCCATTCCCCCAGCGACTTCAAATACTCACGCCTCTATTACTTCCCACTGGTTTACTTGGCTAGTTTACTGTACTCAGATTTTAACCTTTTGGCAAAATTTATCCCACTCACTCTTGCCAGGTTCATAGTTTTTTGGTTTTTGTTTTTAATTTATTTTTGGCTTCATCGGGTCTTTGTTGCTGTGTGCGGGCTTTCTCTAGTTGCGGTGAGCGGGGGTTACTCTTTGTCGCAGTGCTCAGGCTTCTCATTGCGGTGGCTTCTCTTGTTGCAGAGCATGGGCTCTAGGCATGTGGTCTCAGTAGTTGTGGCTCGCGGGCTCTAGAGCACGGGCTCAGTAGCTGTGGCGCACGGGCTTAGTTGCTCTGTGGCATGTGGGATCTTCCCGGACCAGGGCTCGAACCCATGTCCCCTGCATTGGCACGTGGATTCTTAACCATTGCGCCACCAGGGAAGTCCCCAGATTCATTGTTTTAAAGTGCAGCTTGGATCCTCTCACTCCCTAATTAAAATACTTTAAATTCTCCCAGGCTCTCCAAAAGACTAAACATGGAACATACCAGCCTTGATGATCTGTTTCTACCTTGTATTTCCAATTTGTCTTATTCTAACTCTCTTTATACATTAGTTAACCTAGGCTCCATTTAAACTAAATCACTGACTGGTTCCTGTAAGGTTCCCAGCGCCCTTGTTCAAGCTATCAATTCCCTCTGAAAAACTCTCTGCCGTTCAATATCGTCATGTAGTCATTCTTTTGACCCCTTCAGGTCCTTTTTAAATGCCATCCCAAAGAAACTTTCCTCTGTTTTAAAAATTCATAAGCATTTTAATCTATACTAGTCTGCAAGAAGGTGAAAAACATGTTATTTTATCTGCTAGCCCTCAATTGTCTCTTAGGAAGATAACTGTCTCTGTTTAAGAGAATACCCTGGTGGGCCACTTAGCATAGAAAGTGAGGCCCCAAGGGCGTGTTCTAGAAGGAGGCAATAAAGAGAGATTTAAGCCAACCTATCAAAGAAATGAAGAAACACCTAGGGCAAGAAAAGACTGCAGGGAGGGAGAAAATGAGGATGAAGATGTAATATAGCAGAGGTTGTACAAAAAAAAGTGGCCAGTAAAATATTCTCAGTTAGAAATACCTAATATTTAGTTTTAAGTTGTTTACATTGCCATTTACACACATAAATGCCTTGAGGTGTTTCATTTTATTTTCTTTAACGTAAGTCAAGGAAAGTGTTGGCATGGAGCAGAGAAAAGAGAACAATTCTGGGAGATGAGACAAGTGTGATATGAATCCCAAAGGAAAGAGAAACTGGGAGCCAGAAGTGAATTTGAGTCCACAGTACTCAATAATTAAATTTTGGGAAGGACGGTGGAGGTGTCCTTGAAATTCTCACCTGGTATAGGAGATTGAGTTGAATTTGTCTAAATCTCAAAGGGCAGAGTGGCTTTAGCTGATGCATGGAGAGCATCTTTCATAGCCAATTTACTTCCTGCTTGCATTATGGTTATTACTGTATAAGTCCCTTATCAGTCTAGAGTGCAAATGCTCACTTTTGTAGACCTTACCTTTGTACCTTTCATAAAATTTGACCTGGTAGCTTTCACATGGTAGGCTCTCAATAAATATCTACTGAATGAGTTAATAGGAAACCATAGAGGGAGATTTAGGTACATTGAATCGGGGTCATTAGGTCTCCTTCATGCAAAGTTGAAAAAGGCAATTTCCTTAGGCAGAACCAGCCCCATCAGCATTAACTGGTAAAAAATCCAGGTGTACACAGACCTGATTCAATGTGGGAGTTCTGTGGCTGCAGCATGGGCTGGTCTTTAGCCAGACTCCTCCCCAGTCCCTGCCTTGCCTTGTGCTGGACACAGGTATAACCCACACAGCCTTAGGTAGCAGCCCTGTTTAGAGTGAGAGACACAAGGAGTAACTTAGGAAGAGTTTTTGCCACAAGGAATCTTAAGTGACCTGGTAAACGAGGCTCAGAAAATGAAAAGCTTCTGATTTGGTGAGAAGCAAAAGCTCTTTACTGCTAGTTTCCCGGCAATATCCACCATTTTGCAAGGTAGTGCACATGTGGTTACGTAGAATTGGCTTTGAGTGACATTAATTTCAATCCATGGAAGCTATCATCTTTTTTCTTTCTTTCTTTTTTTTTTTTTTAATATAAATATTTATTTATTTATTTATGGCTGCACTGGGTCTTCATTGCTGCGTGCAGGCTTTCTCTAGTTGTGGCTAGTGGAGGCTACTCTTTGTTGTGGTGCACGGGCTTCTTAATGCGGTGGCTTCTCTTGTTGTGGAGCACGGGCTCTAGGCACGCGGGCTTCAGTAGTTGTGGCACGCGGGCTCAGTAGTTGTGGCTCGTGGGCTCTAGAGAGCAGACTCAGTAGTTGTGGCGCACGGGCTTAGTTGCTCCATGGCATGTGGGATCTTCCCGGACCAGGGCTTGAACCCGTGTCCCCTGCATTGGCAGACAGATTCTCAACTACTGCGCCACCAGGGAAGCCCGTTTCCTTTCTTTTTTAACAGTTGTGGTTATTTTAGATAACAGATTCTTGTGAAGTTGAAAATCTGAACTTTGGCAATAAACCCAGATTTGTTATTCATTTCTTGTTTTTTCCTTTTTAAAGGTTAAAAGCAGTTCAGTTGCCCATGTCCAGACACACACTAGATAAGCCCACAGTCCTCTAAATTCAAAAAAATCATTTTAAAAAGTTAGTTTTAGATGACTTTTGAAAGCCTTTACAGCTAATGAAATTATTCTAAAATATTCAGACATTCTCTGAAGTATTCCTAAAGGACTAGAGAATAAATCTAACAGATAATAATATCATAATATAAAAGTCTATTGGAAAGTAACATTAGGTTTCTAGATATTTTATCAACATTCTTAAGGATATTAAAATTATCTAAGGAAATTCCCTGTGGACAAATTGAGACTTACATTTTCCTAAACAAAGGGAATTTTTCCATTAGAGAAAATGGCTCTAGTATTCCTTTAAGAAGAGGCTGAACATCATCTTAAATATATGTAGCCCCAAATCCCTACCTTGAGTAACAGACAATAACAACGGCTAAACCTTCTGAAGGCGAATTCTGTGCTTAGAGCAATTTCTCAAAGCGGATCTCTGGGGACTCATGGTGTAGATTTATGAAACATACAGGGCAAAGGGTGGATCCAAACAGGACATAAAAGAGACCATGAACCGATAACATATGCGTTTTTGCAGGCGAAAATTCCATTGTGTAGACTTGTATGGAGATAATAGGTATAAAACTGACACTGACATCAACCACGGTATTATAAGTTTGAGACTCCTAGGAGTCAAAACTGAAAGCTCCCAGTAATCTTTGAGCAGCAAGCTGAATTACTTTTCTCCATCAACTTGCTAACAGAATTTCCTATTCTTTTATTTTCAAGAGCCAAGGGCTTTCAGGATCCTGATCTAATATGTGGATTATTTGTCACCTAAATTAGTTTATAAAATATAAACTATATTTTGTTCTTCAGTGAGTCCATACTTCTCTGCTACGTACTTAATAAAAGGCTGAGCATAATAAAAACAGAATTTTTTTTATTACTACTGACCTCACTGCCTATCATTAGGGATTATACTTTTTTAAAGAAAAGTTCTTAATGTAAGGGGATGTCTATACAGTAAATACTAGAGATTGACTAGAATACTCAAATTATTCCAAAGCACCTGCTGTCATATGATTCAGTTCTTTAATTTGAATGTTTCTGAACAGGTATCATTCAGTAAAGCCAAGTGTTTACATTCTTTAAAGTAGTTCCATGGAGCCATTGGATTTGGGTTTCAGATATTTTGATAGGAATTATGGGAACATTTGTAAGATATCTACCCTCTGTGGAGTGCCTACATGGCACAACTGTATGTGCCAATTCTGGGCTCATATTCTCTGTTAATGAAGAAATAATAGCTACTTTGGAAAAAAATATATGCCCCAAAACGGGAATAGTAATGAGCATACATAATTACGTTTCTGAACTTCAATTTCTTCTGCTTCCTTATAGGACTTTTTTGAAGACTAAATGAGATAATGTATGTGATTAAATCCAATATAATTATAAAATACTATGTAAGAAGGTAATACAGTTACTTGCCTTTTAACTTTCTGCAAATTTGGAAAACAGAATCCTCCTGCTAAGGAATAGACTAAGTTGAGAAATAATGTTAAAATCATTTGTCTATTTAATGCTTGAAATTTCTTTTCTTTCCATTGGTTTTTGCAAATCATTTAATCTCATCAGAGAAAGAGGTAAAATACTTAATAAATGTCTTAATATAAATGAGAATTAAAGACTGAGTAAGAAAGTTTTGTAATTCATCAGGGACAGAGTAAGAACAAAACAGGTCAACCAATTAAAATAATGAAAAGCCAGAAATGACAATGAAAGTAGAGGTATTTCATAATCAAATTAGTAACTGAATCAATAATTCTACCTTGTAAAAGGGAGAAGAGGTTAAAAGAAGAAAGTATTACTATACAATTATCAAATCACACATATCATCTGACTTACTTAGTATTGCATGCTGTTTAATTGAAATGCACATATCCCAATGGCTCTTTTTAGAAATTATATGACCTTTCCTTCCATTGTATGCTCTGGATTTGTTCCAAATCCCACACATTAGCTTTCTTTAGGAAATAAACCACATAGGTTTTAAACCTTCATTTGCTTCTTTCTATAGGCCTCTTAAGTGAAGTCCTTCTCTCTGTTCTCTTGCCAAAAGTTACTTTTTATATTAAGCAAATGCTTCCCCAGCAATTCAATCTGAAATCATCATTTTAATCATTGTAAGTGGGTTCTCCCACATTTGTAGGATGGTTTTCAAATATGACATTTAAGTATGATTCTTCATTTTTAAGAGAATGAAAATACTACCTAAAGGGAAAGGACAGAAAAGCAAAACTAAACAGAAAAACTCCAGAATCATCATCTTTATCATCAATTGTATAGCTCCTGAGATAAAAAGTTTCTAAAGTTATTTCTATTCCACCAATCTAGTTCATTTCTCTCTACAAGTTCACCATTTCCTTCTAGATTATCATTCATGTGCAGCAATTACCATATCTTTAAACTATAAATATACCCAAATATTATTTATTTTCCTCATGATTTTCACAATGCTCAGGACTACTTATATTCAGAAATTTTTTTTTTTTTTTGGTGACTATTCACCAAATCACCAGCCAGTAAACATTATGATTTTGGCTGACAATGTAACTTGGAGAAGAGAGTCTAATATCTCTGCATAGGGATACCCTTAGGGCTGACTTTTCAGACTGTTAAAGTGGATCATCAATGAGCCTCACATGCCATGAGTCAAATCATACCATAGTCTATAACTCTGTAACATACTGTGGAAAAAACTATTTGATGTTATACAATTTTCCTCTTTTTTTCATAAATCTTTTTTCATTTGTTCTAGTCTGTTTTCATCATGAGTTACAAAATACTTTGGTGGCTTTCCATCACATAGAATGCTGTGACTAGTAATAATTCAGTGGCCAAAATTAACCTAATAGACTATGGATGAAATCTACATTCTTTACATCATGAAAATTTCTTTGAGATATTCTTGCCTAAAGAGAGGCTGATGAAAAATATAATACTTTGTTAGGAATTGTAACTGATGATAATTTCAAACTAAGAGGAGAAAATTTTCTGATGCTGGTAGCAAACTTCCTCAATTCATAATTTTTCACTCTTCTCTCATAGAGAATAATTATGATACTTTCCTTCCGTAATATCAAGCCTCAACTCAACTTTTTCCTGTTCAGTATATTTGTCTCTTTAAGAAGAGATATTGTTTACATGTCTCTTTTGTGTTTAGGAAATGTAATTTATTTTATACACTTTTTTCACATCATCTTTATAACTATATAAGCTAGGTATTACCATGGCTTTCTTACATGTTAAAAAAAGAGAGGTTTAAAGACATCAACTCACATCATTAATAAAGTGATATGAGTCTTGTCTCAAACTGTTCCGTTTAAATTCAAATACCAATATTTTAAAATTCCAAATGAGCCTCTATTAACTGTAAATGTATTTTAAAATAATGATAGGCAATCTCTATACTATAATATATATTTGGTATATTTGTATCCTATATAATACAGAATATCAGTTAAAAATTATATTGTGTGTTTGAAAAGTTCATTTTATAAGCCATGCAACAGTATGATCAAAACAAAACAATAAAAAATAATGTCTTATTAAAGTGAAATGAGTAATTTCACACTTTAATATCACTAGTTGTATAGGTTTTATACTATAGTTAACAATTCTTAATGAGTTCTGGGTTATAAAATATGTCCTAAGGGGAAAGGTGAAAAGCAGAAATGAATAATTTTCTTAAAAGTAAATAAATACAATGAATATTTTAATTAGAGCCTCCAGTTTTGAGGGCTATGCTTCATCTCCAATATATCAATGTAAAAAATTATTTAGGTTATTTGAAGTTTAACAGAAAATGATAAAGCACCATACTGATGGAAACTGAAACCTAAATTATGAACAGTTCTGAAACATACAATAAATTCCTTTGGATGTGAAGAGCTCTAGAAGCACAAGTAAGGAAGCAATGATGAAATCCATCTTCCTTCTGACTTCTCAGCCACATTAGGCTAATTCCAGAAATAAATCCAGTCAATTGGCAAGTTAACCTCTTACTCTTGTCACAGAAGTCATCTACAGCCTTGAGTTTAACTGTTTTCTTTCTCCTTGGTCTTAGTCCTTTCTTTAGTGACTCTGTATTTATGGTGGCATTTAGGAAATTTATCTTTGGTAAGAATGTGCCTCTGAAAATCATTCATTTTACAAAAACGTGGATGCAGGGATCATATATTAAATAAAATCTCTTTAATTCTTTTAACATGGATTATTTTTTCTACTGGGAGGTACACTAAGTCATTCATTTGACAGTTTTGTATTTTTAACATTATTTACTCAGGACTTATTTTATTTGGGCTTTGGAAATGATTGAAATGAGGTGGATAAAATTTACTTTTGATACATTTCATTCTAACCTTTCCTGCAGGCTCAATTTTTAGAATTTATTTCAATAAGCTGAAAGAAAAAAATATCCCTTAGTAATCAGAAATGCAAAATTGTAAACAAGCATGTATTTACTTTAAAAAGTTTAGATTTGGAATATATTTCATTTAGATTTTAAAAAGCAGATAGGAAAACACCTATGTTACATGTTAAGAATATACTAAATATATGTATACATTTGTAAAGTATTGCTGATAAATACTATTTTGTGGCTGAACTGAATGATTGGATGTTTTATTCAATATAAAATTTTGTATCTCATATCCTTCTGTGAAATTATAATTTATTTTGAAATAGAGTCTTATACTTGATCAGCCTTTAATAACTATTGAGTAACTGTGACCAGATTGGCTAATATAGGTTGCAATGGCAAATACCAATCACAGGTAACATTCACATAGAACTTACTGTGAACCTGGCTCTGTTCTAAGCATTTGGCTTTATTTAAATTATTTAATCTTCCAAGAACTCTAAGTGCAGCGTGGTTGATCACTTGTTCAAAATTATACAGTTATTAGATGGTGAAACTGTGATGCATCTCCTGCCAGTCTGTTTCCAGAGCCTACACTCTTAACTACTGCGTTTAAAAAAATCATTAAAAAATAGTTATTAGAGGTTATATACACTTTGATTAAATTTTGTATTTTCCAATATGTAGTGCACCTGAGGTTAATGAAGTTATTAAATGCCTAATTAAAAAAAATACTGGTTAGAATATTATGTTCACACAAGCAAACTCTCATGAAAACACCAGCTGCAAAATACAACAACTTTCTTCTATTAGCAAAAGATGTATTTTTACTCTATTGTTTCTATTTTTCCCACTGTTTCCATCAAATATTAGGTATAATAACTTTTTTATGGTCGATTTAAAATGTAAAACTAATGTTTTGAGCATGTTATCAATAGTAAGAGTTTGGGAGGATCTTTACAATTCAGTTATACAACGATCAGTCTGCAATAATATCAAACTTTAAAGTGAGCTCAGCAATTGAACTAGATTTTATAGCATGGGCTGAGTGCAGAACTTTTTAAAAATATTTTGCTAAAGATGTCTGTCTCTCAACTTGCTATGAACTCTCCAAAAAAGATCCAAACATTATTGTTCTTTGTAAATCCATATCCAGACTTTGATTTTATTTTTAATTTAAAGAAATATTATTTTTATTCATGAAAGTGACATAGAATCATTGCAGAAGAGTCAAAAAATATAGAAATGAAAATGAAATTACCTATAATTCAAATCAAGAGAAAACAGCTGGTTTCATTTCATATAATTTTCTCCTTATATTTAAAATAGATATGTATACACATTTTATAACTATATGCATGTCTATATACTATTTTTTAATTTTGTGTAATTCCTCATAAGCAGTTTAGTACCCTCACTTTTCATTCAATACTATATCATAAAAATCTACCCAAGCTGTTGATTTAAAAAATATATAGCTTTATAATATTCCTTCACATATTTTGACAATTTGTAAACATTTACATGCATTTTGATGTCTAACTTTTATAAATAATTGTGTTGAACATCTTAGAACATAAATTTTGTAAAAACTTTAAAAATCATATGCTTACTTCTTAGGCTAGATAACTAGATTGGATGTACCAAATTCATAGGTATTAGCATTTTAAAGGTTCTTGTACACTAATGCTAAATTATTTTATTTCTGCCAGCAGAGTCTGAGAGTCCTCATCTCAAGACACTCTTGTGGTCAATGAAGTTTGTTTTTTTCCAGTCATCACTATTTGTTATTTGAAAATGACAGGTTACTTTAAAACTTGCCTGTCTCTGAGGCCTAGAGAGGCTAAATATTTTTATATGTGTACTAGGTATTAATATTTTATTAATATTTCTTTTCTTGTCAATTGCTTGCTTTCTGGCTTATATTTTTATTGGCAATCCAAAAATAGTCACTAATTAAAAAAAAAATGAACCCACTTCTCTTAGAAGAATAAGACGTCATTGGAATTCATCCACCTTTAGAACCTTTGTAAAAATTATCTGAGCTTGAACTGTATTCCTCATTTACTAAAAGGACTCTCACAGGAAAGATATTTGTGATGAATGCCTTTGCTATTAGTGCTATTAAGTTTTTGCTGACATATTCCACAGGATGTGAGATGACTGGCTAGGGTTGAAGGTGTGTGAGTATGTGTGTGGGTATGTGTGGTGGGGGGAATGGACTTTGGTAAAATGTCCTGTATTAGGTAGAATTTGGTATTTTGGCTTTCGTAACAGCATCCTCTAACATGCATATTTCCAGCAGAAGTATACATTTTAGTTCACCAATACAATAAATAGTACTCCAGTGCAGTTTATATCCTAGCTTTTCCCATTCCTTTTCATAATTTTTGAACTGGGTAGGAAGGTATATATAGGTGGTGGGCATCATTTGTAGAGAAGAAGAAAAGGTGTTGTGTTTGTGTGTGTGTTACTCAATCACCAGAACTTTTGATCATATAATGTATTCCAGATGCAATAATAAATGTTAATGTGTGAGTGTGTATGCATGTGTTTCTGTGGACTAGTGCTTTATATTTGGGGTGACACGGACAGTAACGTGGTGATTATAGTTTCCTAAGTGGGGAAGTTATTCAATATGCGTAGTGTTTCAATAAAAATTGTCAGATAAAATTGTACAGGATAGACCGATGTAGATAATGACTTAATCAGGACAAATACTTAGGAGTTATGGCAGACAGGATTCTAGATGTGTGGAAATGTTTGGCTAACACGGTGGCAGTGGGAGGTGTTAGAAAAAAATAGCTAGAAAAGGAATTTTTAAGGAAGAAATAATAAGACTTTGAGGAAAAGTAAATACTATGGAGGCAGGAAGATAAATCAAAAGAATCATCAAATCAGCTTTTAAGAATGATGTTGATATAGCTCAAGAAAGGGCAATTGAGAGGAAGAAGTGATCTGTAGAGGAAGATAAAATTTAGATTGCTATAGTAAATATTTAAGGGAAAATGTCTAATGGGAAGAAGGTATATCTCAGATGAATCCAGATTGGAGGTCCATTTTGGGAATCCTCAACCTGCAGACAGTAGTTAAAACTAGAGGGCTGGGACTTCCCTTGTGGCGCAGTGGTTAAGAATCCGCCTGCCAATGCAGGGGACACGGGCTCGAGCCTGGTCCGGGAAGATCCCACATGCTGCGGAGCAACTAAGCCCGTGTGCCACAGCTACTGAGCCTGTGTGCCTAGAGTCCACGCTCTGCAACAAGGGAAGCCACCTCAGTGAGAAGCCCGCACACCACAACGAAGAGTAGCCCCCGCTCACCACAACTAGAGAAAGGCCGCGTGCAACAACGAGGACCCAATGCAGCCAAAAATAAATAAATAAATAAAAAATAAAAACAAAAAAAAACAAACAAAAAAACCCCTAGAGGGCTGAATGAGCCTTGTAAAGAGTATTGGAGAGAAGGACAGGGAGCTGAAGATTGAACCATAAGTGATGGTAATGAGATATGGTGAGTGAGAGTGAAATAAACCAGGGGGAGCAAGAGAGAGAAGGAAAGAGAGAAATTGGAAATGCAGAAGTGTCTCAAGAGTAGTGCAGATATATGATAATTAAGATAAAAAAATTTTTTGTTCATGGAGGTAGCTGTAGTCAATATTTTAAAAGTCAAAGATACTGCTCACACTCTCCTCCAGGGCCTGGCCAAAGAACAGGTGGCCTTTGGTGGCCGGTCAAAAGAATCAGGAACCAGACTGAAGGCGAATTATATTTAAATACAGTGATTAACCTACCACTGGCCCTGCATAGTTATATTTAAGATATTAAAATAAATATGGAGGCCAATTAATATGTTTCTTTCACTCCGAATGATTGATGCAGTGACATCGATCAGAACAATTTTTCTTTAGAAGAAGCTGTAAAAAACCCTCGTTTTTATAACCAAAGCTATGGGGGGTATCGTTGATTAGTGTTCATTTTTTAAGGTCAGATAATGAATTGCTTTATTTAATGACTATATTTGGCACTGTGACCTGGAATTTTATGCTACTGGAGATAAAAACAGGTTTTAGCAGCCCTCCTCATGATGGGTTTTATTTCCAAAACAAAATCTCTTCTGTTAATTTACATAGAAATGGTTTAGCAGTGTAATCCTCAATTTTCATTAACATTGCAAAAATTGTTTTTTAGTCTTTCCCCTAACATATTGTTTTCTGAGAAGAGTTAAATTTTACTCTTTGTATCTCTTTCATTGGCATGGGGTTTGTTTTCATTTGTTTGTTTTTGTGGCCCTAATTGGAAATTTAATGTGTCCTTCTACTGAAGACAAGAGGACACCAACATTTTCTTCTACAAAGAATTGTTCCAAAGAAGCAAAGTCAGTCCCTAGGGTTATCAATTCAGAAGAAAACTGGCATGAATTAATGGAAATAGTTTCATTCAGAATTTACAAAACCGAGTTTATTTTTTTCTTTAGTACAAATATATTTATTCAAGTTGTTTTGAATTTCATAATTAACATTGGTGGATATCATGAATTTTATAATATTGGTGAATGTCATGAATTTTATAATTAATATCGGTGAATGTTATGAATGTGGATTTTAACCATTTTTATCTATTGATGTTTATTGAGCACTTCCTTAGCACACGGTACTGTCAGTCCTGTGTGAGGAATTGATGTGCCTGCACATTTCTGGTTCATTTGTGCAGGAGTAAGATGAAAAACACAGGCAAATAAAGGCATCAATTATTCCACAAAATGCACTGGGAAAGCTAACTTACTTCCTTCTTTCTTTCCTTCCTTCCTTCCTTCCTTCCTTCCTTCCTTCCTTCCTTCCTTTCTTCCTTCCTTTCTTCCTTTCTTCCTTCCTTCCTTTCTTTCTTTCTTTCTTCCTTCCTTTCTTTCTTTCTTTTTCTAACTAAAATCTGTGAGTACATGTTTGTTCTGTGTAATACGCTTGATAGAGTAACTTTAATTAAGGTAATTTTGTCCTGTTCATCAGATCAATAATATTTAAAAATAGCTAATTACCTATTTGCTAGTTCATAATAAAGATTTTGGAACTCTGCCTATGTGTCTTAATTCAGAGAAATAACTACACATGTCTTTCAATGTCTAATGTATTAGGCTACTTCTAAAGAAATAGTAGTTAGCTAGAACTAAACAATACATTTTAAGGTTATTTTCATTAAAAAGAAGTTTTCAATAATCATCCAGGTTGTGGTGTTCAGAATGGTAGGATAAAGCCATAAATAACGTTCTGGAAAGGGTTTGAAAGAAAGAAGGTGGATGATGAATTTACAGCTCAAATTGTCCTACATTCCATATTTACCTTCCCCTAATGAATAATCTCCTGTTTGGGGGTTCAGACAAGGAATCTGATGTCCAATGATACTGTTATGACACACAGATTTGCTGGTGGCAATAACTCTAACCCAGAATGGAGATAGAAAGAAAGAAATATTCTGAAATGCCGTGTCAACATATCAAACTGTAATAATGAAAATTAAAATTGACAAAGCACCCACCTTTCTAAAAAAGAGACTTTTTTACACTGGTTTTTCCACACTTTTACTTGTTATCTTGTCTACAATTTACATTATAATACTGAAGGAGTACAATAAACATTTGCTGAGAGTTCATTTAACCCCATAAGGAGGCTGACGATGAGGGGAGTTGTGGAGAGTTAGTTAGCATTTGAACTAGTGTCTAATTGGTACTATTTCCAGCTGGGTAGTTGCTCTGAAGCTCAAACTCTAGAGAGCCTGGTACTATAAAACCTCCAGCTCTTTTTACCTCTGATCAACACCAGAGGTTTGGTTATTTAGCACAATGGATATTAGACATGATTTTTCTGACGTGACAGGGGTGGGTTTTCAAGATATCTGTATTTCTAGAAATATTATAGGGCCACACTAAGCCCAAGAGACTATGCCTTTCAGGATATCACCCTGGGTTTAGGATTCTAATCCAGTCCTTCATTTAAATGTTTATTGGAGGATTTTGTTACCTGGTTCTGACTAGAAATTTAGCTAAATTATGCCATGCTTTAAATGAAACTTTAACACAAGGTGCTATAAGAGGGCCTAAAAGGACATTTGGGACTTCATCAAGTTTAAAGGTTATATGGCTGTTTTCATGCCTGCGCTCTTATAAACGTTAAATAATTTGGCTTTCATTTTATATGCAACAGAAAATGCCCTTGGTTGCTCTATTTATACCCCATGGCTCAAAATTAGGCTAAAAGGAACACCTTGCAATTACTCTGCAGTGTTGAGGGAAGATGAAGGAAGTTGAGGGAAGTTGAGGGAAGATGAGGGAAGTTGAGGGAAGATAATTTTCAAGTCTCTCCAAATCTGCCCTCCTACCATCCCTATAATTAATTAAAGCAATTAAAAGAGCCTCTGGATCTAACTATTAGATATAGGAGACATGGGGGTAGAGAAACGTTTTCAACAAGACCAAAAAACCCACAGGGATATCATGAGAGAAATTCAATATGAAGATATACAATATTCTTCAATTACTTGTGGTATTTTTAAAAAGAGAGGAAACTTAAGAGACTTAACAGATATAACAATGAAATCCAATGTTTTAGATAGGAAAATCTGGACGTGGACTGGCATTAGATAATGTTAAATAATTATGCTGTTTTATTTGTCATGATAATGACATTATGTTAAACAATCATTATCTGTTTCCGATACATAAAGATATGTGTCTGTGTGTGTGTGTATGAATACACATGAAATGTTATCAGGTCTAGAATACACTATAAAGGGATAATGTTCTTCCCTACTCCCATATTGGAGATAGGAAAAAAAAGATTGGAAAATATCAGTAATATTGAAACTTGATGCTGGGGCGCAGATTTTCATTATTCTCCCTCCTCATGAGGATGTTTGAAAATCTTCATGGTGGGGCAAACTATTCTTCAACTCAACACATGAAGATGTACGAGGCTTTCCTCTATAGCGCATTAGTGATATGAAACCTCTGCTCACCCTCTTGGATGAACATTATTTAACATGGTATTTCTATATTGTTTAATACCAAGAATAGCCACACAGAAAGTTTAAATCTGATTCCTCTAAACACAGAGGTGCCCCTGACTTCTGTTTTCTTACCAAAAATTAGAGCAGAGTTAGTTCACAGAAGTTTCAGGTTTTGTAGTGATATATATATACCGGTTCTTAAAAATTCTCTTTAGGATGAATAACACTAGTTTATATTTTACAATGCTGTGAAGTATAAAATGCTATTTTCGTGAGCTGAAGAAGCAAAATGACATGATGTGAAATTATAGTGAGGCCTCAAAAAAGCATTTCTTTTATTAAATATGTATTTCCAGACTGGACTCAATACATTTGTCCTGGTTAATACATCATCACAATGAGATACTACACAGTTATCAGAATGGCTAAATTTTTTTAAAAAGTAAAAACGACAGACATTACCAACTGCTGGTATGGGAAAACTGAAAGCATCAAGCATTGCTGATGGGAATTCAAGAGTACAGCCACTTTGGAAAAGGGTTGGCGACTTCTTCTAAAGTTAAACATACACTTAACATACAACCCAACTATTCCACTCCTGGGACTTCTAAGTGTTTACTCAAGGGGAAAGAAAAATTATGTTCTCATAAAAAATGCATTCAAATATGACAGCAGCTTTACTTCATCATCTCCCCAAACCGAAAACAACCCCAAAGACTTTCAACTGGTGAGTGGATAAATATACTGTAGTACATCCATACATGAAGTACTACTTATTTAAAAAACTAAAACAAACTACTGATACACACATCAACAATGTTGGATCTCAAAGGCATTATGCTAAGAGAAAGAAGCCAAAGACAAAAGGCTACATATTGTATGATTACATTTACATAACTTTCTGGAAAAGGAAAAACCCCAGAGACAGAAAACTGAGCAGTTGTTGCCAGGGGATAGAGGTACAGAAAGGCAACAGCTACAAAGAAGCTTGAGGGAATTTGGGGAGTGATGGAATTGTTTTATATCTTGGTAGAGGTAGTGGTTGCATGACTGTATATGTTTGTCAATATTCAGAACATACACTAAAAATGGGTGAATTTTACGTATGCAATTTATATCTCTGTAAACCTGCCCAAAAAAGAGGTGAACTCAAAGAAACCTTCCCCAGTTTCCTGCAGCATATTTTCTTTTCTTCTCTTGTTTCCTTACATATGGAAAAGCTTAATGGATGCATAATATTCTATCATTTGGGTGAACTGTCACTGGCATAACAGTCTTCTATTCAAGCATATAAGCTATCTTTTCACTACTGTAAATAAAAATTGAATACAGACATAAATGAACAATGGAATTATTTCCTCTTGAGATGTGTTAACATGGAGCATTTTGATGGTCCTATGTACCTGATATTCCTACTTTGCTTATGAACCAGGACTTGTAGAGTCTACAGAAACAAGAAAACTATACTCAAAATATTCTTGTCAATTTTGAGAAATGTTGTAGATTTATATTTTGATGGCCAACATTTGTAGATTAAACTATTGGATTGGCCAAAAAGTTCGTTCGGGTTTTTCTGTAACATCTCATGGAAAATCCTGAACGGACTTTTTGGCCAACCCAATGTATAGAGGGAAATAAGGGGATGAAGTGTTGACAGTTAATGAAAAATAAATCTTCCTCAAATTATTTTAAAAAATTCTGGCTTAATTAGGTTCGAAGCATCTGAGAAGCAGAGTAAATATTTCAATGGATTTTGTTTCCTGGTCAGAAATATTAGTTCCCCTATGCCAGAATGCTGGTGGCTAATTTGTACTCTGGCCAAATGCCGATTTATGGCTAACTGGAGGTTCTGTGTGTAATTTCAGGATCTATAATAATGGCTCTGTGCAAGAGATGTGTCAAGGAACACTGAGAGTGTAGATGTCTCCACTGATTATTTTAAATTCCATCACTGGCTCTGGGGGTGGAGGTATGTTCTGAATCACTCCAGATGTACATCCTTTTAGAACAGCAGTCCTTCTAACACCCAAGTCTCTGTAAAGGTCTTTAATTAGATAAATCTCAAACAGCAACAGCACCATTGTTGACTTTATTAACATAAATTCTCTATTCTGAAAAGCCATTTTAATGTACAATTTGGGGGGTGGGGATGGGGACCCCTGGCTGAAGATGGGCCGGAGTGGAGAGAGTAGATATAGAAATGGAAAAAAATAAAGTCATATTGCGGTTCATCTCAAGATGCTTGTTTCAACTTCACTTTATAAATAAAGCTTCAACCTATTAACCTTAAAAAGAAAATCTGACTTTACTATAGACTTGTACAACTGGCAAGAATATTTCTCTATTAAGACTCTCTGTGTGCCTAAGCATTTTTAATGACCCCCATTGATGGCACCATCTGGACACCTGACATTGTAAAAACAAACATTTCAGCATAATTGATGAATCTACCTTAGATGGCTAATACGTAGGTCTGACTGCTAAACTTACAGGCAGTCCTCATCCCACCACATTAAACCTTGCTAAGCAGAAATATCACACTGAGAATTAACATGGGTGTATTATAAGGAAAGCTTAACCTGAAGAGACCTTCTATAACAATGAGAGTGATGGTCCCAAAAAACCAAATCATGAGAAAAAACCTGGTGGAGTTTGGACAGAAGCATACTTACAATGAAGAGGTTATAGGGAGATGTCAGTATTGCAGGTGAGCCATAACTTCCCTTACACACAGCCCCAGCAAAGAAGGCTCAGCTAAAAAAATGACCCATCCGATGAACAGCCACAGTTATCCCACCTTCTAGTACCAAAGGATATACCTTTGCTAATACTTCCTTAAACCTCCAGAGTTTCTGGGAAAAGGTGGGAGAATTAACATTAAAGGGCATCTGTTATTTATGAAGCACTTTTGATTCATGTATCCACCCATTCAATATAATCAACAGATATGTATTACATGCAACTTCATGCAAAGTACTATATTAGGTCCTGCAGATGCAGCAATAAGCAAAACACACCATATCCCTACATCTTTGGAACTTATGTTCTACCTGGAGCTTGGGGGGTAGGGGTGGCAGAAGGTTGGAGCCTTCAGACAATCTGTGGATTTGTGAGTTAGATATTATTTTCCCTCTTTTACAGATCAGGAAACAGACTCAGGAAGACTGAGTGACTTCTACAAGGTTACACAACTAGCAG
This sequence comes from Balaenoptera physalus, assembly GCF_965194825.1. NCBI lineage: Eukaryota > Metazoa > Chordata > Mammalia > Artiodactyla > Balaenopteridae > Balaenoptera > Balaenoptera physalus. The sequence goes on from NC_138886.1 coordinate 59,019,754, forward strand.
GTCTTAGAAATGGCATTAGGATCTAGGATCCCAACATAAAGCTTCTGTTATACAATCAGGAAACATGCTTCAGACAAGGACCTCCTGCCTTGTTTACTCCAGGTATCTTGAGGTAAGGCTTCTTCAGATTTAATACATAAACCTTAGGATCAGGGTTCAAACATCAGAGATTTAGAAGTTAGGGGAACCTAGAGCTCAGAGCTTCCATCTGTTTAATTTCAGCAATTTTAGGACTATGATAGGATTTTTGGACTACCAGTTCAAACAATATTGCTGTTGTGGGAAAAACACATTCAGAGTTTTAAATGAATGATTCACAAACCAACTTTTGGAGTCCATCAATCTGTCATCTCTGATTTCTAACCCTCTGGTTTCTAAAAATCTACTTTTCCATGCTAGCTTCCAGCTCACTTCATTTTGAATAAAAATAGAACTCAGCACAGTTTTTCTTCTTTTATTCTTATTTCTTTCAGAATTGTTCTCTTCCAAGGAATACCTACCTGTCTAGTTTCTTCCCATATGACTTCTGGCATGCAATAATTGATTTCTCTCTCTGTTTCCTGGGTGTAAGGGGTGGGGCTCAAGCCTCTATATCACAGTATTCTGGAACTCTAATAAAATTACTCTAATTAACTGAAGGTGTTTTTGTTTTTGCTTTTGTTTTTGTTTTTTTTTGCCTGACAAGGATTATTAACAAAGCATGATAAATAAAATCTCATACTATATATTATATAGAATATAGGATATTTATCCCCTCCAAATGAATAGGGAAATAAGAAGGTAAAGGGAGAAACAAAATGTTTAATATAAAGAAATATTCACTACAAGGTTTTTCAGAAAAATAATATGTGTGGATTTTAATATTAATGAGGCACTAAAGCATATTAAAAATTGCTATGTACAAATTAACATATTGAAAAAAATTAAATGAAAGCCTAAAAACGATCAAGTCATTAGCTCATGCAAAAGACCGATTTGCAGAAGAAAATTCAAAGGGAGGCTACATCACTAACAGTGAAAAATAAAATTAATCATTCTATTATATAAACTTATTTTTGCCACCTTTAGGAGTTATACCTGTTTTTTAAATAACTAATTACATATTTTATAGAAGTAGAAAATTTATAGTACAGAGGTATGCCTTTATAAATAGGATTTTCTACATCAACAACATTTCTACATTAGACATCCTTTATGATGTCTAATTTGTAATTTGTATTGGTTGATATTTTCTGTATAACAAGACTGCTTTTTTCTAATTTCATCAACTTACTTTTTGTCTTTAATCTGGTCACTGGGCTTCTGCTTACTTCTTTGTGCCTAAATCCATATCTCGGTAATCTGCTTAATATCCTCCTCCCTCTAGAACTTAAAGAAGCTGCTCTTGATTGACAGACTCTAAGATGTTGGAGGCCGTGCTTGCACCCCATTAAGGAAAGATCACTATGTGCCTATAGGCTTCCCTGTGCAACCTCCTTCCCTAGATTTTTCAGTGTAACTTTCAGGGATATATTGGGCCCAACTCTTACTGGCTTGCAAAAGGCTGACGTTAAATATTCAGGAATTTCATGAGTGGGAAAACAGCCACAGTAAATGTATTTAAACCAGAGAAATCATCAAATGCTTTTAACCCCTGGAAGGCTTGTTTATCAACACACCACTGAGACATTGTGTCTCTCAGAATACACTAGATAACTGTGTTTCAATCTCCTGACCATGAACTATTACCGAAATATTTATTTGATATCATATTCTACTAGATCTTGTCCCAGTACTTTGAGCTGGCCTTAAAGTGATGACCTCACCTCAGTAAACCAGTGCGGTTATAAATTCTTGTTCCTTCAGTTTCCCCTCTATTCTTCTATGAGGAACTGAGACATGAAGAGCTGAATTTGAAACTATGAACCTCTGAGCAGTCTGGGGAGACTGTCTCTTATACCTGCGTCCTCTCCTGGCCCCAACTATTAAAATACACCTAACACAACACTGTTAATCAACTATACTCCAATATAAAGTAAAAATTAAAAAAAAAAAAAAAAAGAATGTGACTGGTGAAAAATAAATAAATAAAATATACCGAATTGTATTTTAGCCTCTCAAGTGCCACGGTATGGTAAAAGACTAAAAATACCTACTGTCCTTTAATATAAATACATTCTGACTATGGTTTTGGGATGTACACACTTCAAGGGAGGTTAGCTAAGACATGACTGGTCTTATGGCGGCAACTGTCAACTGGACTTAAGTGTTCATTCTGGATGCTCTTGTTCAATGCCAGTTAAGCAGTCATCTACTCAACTCTAGCATGGGGTTATTTTTAGGAATGGATAGTAAAATGCGGATGACAGGCTGAGCTTTGACATCACCGTTAGCAAGAAAACTGGCTAACTACTTGCTCCTTCAAACTATATTTTTTAAGCTATATCTCCTTAACTACCGTGTGTTTTTAAACTGGCTTGTGATAGCTGGTAAAAGGCTCTTCTCCTTTTATCATGCTTACTAAAGATTTACCTCTATAAGTAAATTTTTAAAAAATCACATTCTCTGAATGCCTGATAACATTATAACATTTAGGGACACGACAACGCATCAGTAAAAACCTTCTGGTGATTTTGTTACCTTTCAAAGAAGCCATACATTTCCTGGCCTTATGGCCATGGCACCCCTAAAAGATCCAACCCCTGGAATGATCCCATCCCACCATAAAGCACTTTGCTGCACTGCAAAGACCAAGATTGAGTATACATGCACTTCTTATTTCTCCATTAGAGAAATCTGTGTGTTCTCTTATGGACTCTGGCCCCTTACACACAGCAGTTTTGTTCTTTAAAAGAATTTAAGGTAAGCTGCTATTGTCAACCAAAACTCTCCAAATTATTATGTTTTAGCATACAATATTATTCTTATTTGTGTAATCCATAATTTAGGAAGCATCCATATTATCTTAATTCACTTTAAAGTTTAAGAATTTCCACCCAAGGCTTTAAAATATCTCTAGGCTATACCTGAAATATTTTTTTTAAAATTATCATATAAAATAAAAAACCTCATACCCTTATCCTCCTCCTACATTTCAAGCATCTCAACATGAGTCTTGTTGGGGCTACATAACCGTGGCAATTTAAAATCACCTATCTGCTCGAAACACTCTGGAATTCTAAACTTTTGGCACATAATCCTCTATGTGCTGTTCTCTTACTTGGCTCTTTTTGGAGAAGATGATCAAGATCCGGAATGACTGCATCCCATATAATTCTTCCCAAATGTTTCCCTTCCTGACATTCTTTAGCCATATGGATCATTCTCATTTTTAAAAGGTGAAAAAGTGCCAGGAAGAAAATAAATTTATGCTTGGATAAAAATAACCACATTGCAAATTAGAGGGCAGAAGGCAAAACTGCCCATGAACAAGAAGTAGGGGTGAAAATCAAACCTCCCCTGGAACCCATAAAACTCATCTCCTGGTGGACCAAGAATAGAGGAACAAGTCAATGAAATTACTCTAAGTAAAGGCACTGAACTGAGCCATAGCTCAGATTCAAAACACGTGTGTATACCGAAAAAAAAATTTGGACTTATTTTCAATGCACATTTTATTCAACTGAACAGCACATGGGGAAGCCAAAAATGAGCTAATTTTCAGTGCCATTTGCATTATCTGTCAGGTGTTAAACTCATTAAAGACCACAGCATCATTTGCTGGAATCATCCATCCCTTCATTAGCTACACTCTTTATGCCCTCCAGTGCATGTATTTTGAGTGGACCTTCAGGAAGAAAGATCTACACAGATTTGTTATGGCTACAGTTTCCATTAGTTGAAATGGAAGCAGGTTCAACTAACTAGGGGACATTAATAATGGGTCAGCCAACAATATGTACTGAGCACTTTTTATCTGCTCAGTTCATTACTAGACATTTTAAATGATGCAGAAGAAATAGAAAACTTGGTGTGAGTCCCGATTTCTTCCTCCATTAAGTAGGGATAAAATGGCAATTACTTTGCCTGGCTATTGCGAGAACAAAAAGAAATAGCAGGTGTGAGTGAAAGTAGCCTGGTGAATGGCACATAGTAGGTGCTTAATGAATAATATCTATTTGATGATGATAATTCTCATACATGAGAGAGGAATATCATACCTGAAATAATTGGTAAACAAAACAAGGAGGTATGAAATTAATTTGTATCCTAAGTGAACCACCCAACATTAATAGATGATTGAAAAAGGTGACTGCAATTATACTCTACCAATCCTTTTCATAAAAAGTAATTCTATACAAAGCTAAGATGGACGAGTAGACAATTTCTGCTGCTCTCAGCTGTAGAAGATGATGGGATTGCTCTCAAGGGTACCTTTCAATAAAGTTCACTTCATTATTCCCTAATACATTTTAGCAAGCTTCACTGGCTATAACCATGACTTTCTTAAATGAGAGATACCTTTTTTTCTCAGAGGAGCAAATCAAGATTTCTTATCATAAATGGGCATGTCTGGAAGACAAATTCATACCTCTCATTGTTCAGTGGCTGGGCTACTATTCTAGAACAGTCAACTAGCTTCACTAAGCTATAGTCCTTGCTGTAGAAAAATAAAGACATACATTCAAAGATTATCTGGGAAATATAGGGCTCTGGAATTTCCTTTACTAGAGAATTTTTGGGGCTTTTCTTTGAATAACCTGGACTTCTTTTCTTCATTATAAATAATAACTTTTAATCTCCATAGAGTGAAGTGCATCAATGAACCATAAGACGTCTGCTATCTGGTTTAGAATGAAGCATAGTGCAATAGATTCAATGAAGACTTCTTTCACTTTCCTGTCGCAAGCACATGAATTTAGTTGTCAAAAAAAGACTGGAGGTGTGTCCAACTGGTGTTGTAATATGATTTTTAACATTAAAGTCTGAATCTATCATTCCAGGTCCTCCTACAATAGAAAGGCTATGAGAGCAAATATAATGATGCATAATTTATAAATTGACTTCTCCTCCTCTCTTCTTCTTGTTCTTATTCTTCTTGTTCTTATTCTCAAGAATGAACAAAACATATGCTTTAAAAAAGGAACTCCCTTTATGTTGGGGAATAGACAAAGCAAGAGTCATCCATTCCCTTGGTTTTTATGAATTCAATTTTGAAAGGCTAACATTATTCTGAAGAGTCAGTGATCCCCAGAGTTCTATAAGTGGTTTCTTCTTGTTACAATGGAGATTGAACTCTAAATCTGCAATTCCCATTGGGTTTCAATTACCATATTTATTCACATGATCTATCTGTTATTTTTACTCTGAATTTGGAAAAAGATATTATGTAAGCATCTACCTGCTAGTCTAATCATTAATTTTACGGACCATTAATCATATTTTAAATTCATATCCCTGATATTTAAGGAAAAAAAATCACACTTGATTTTAAGGAATCAATGGTACAATTAATTGGAGTTTAAATGACCCTATAGACTTTTTTCAATGTGTCTTTTTTTTTTTTTTTAGAGTAGGAAAAAATCTTATTTAATGAGGCAGTACTTGTCTATGAGTAAAAAAGAAATGATTTTCTGAAAGATTGCTGGGTGATATTTACATTTAGTACAGTGAGGTAAAAGTAGACACATAAACTTAATAGCTTTCTTTTCCTCTACTCCAGCCTATAGCAAGTTGAGGTAGAGGAAGCTATTTGTAACATTTAATGATTTGTGTATTCATGTCAGAAAAAAAGTAAGTTCATCTTATGTTAACCTCTTCTGATTTCAAGGTTGTTTTAAAGCATAAAATTAAAAAAGCTTGTGTTCCCATCCACATACATCAAGAAAAGAGAAATGGAAAGATAAATTAATTTTCATTTCAAACCATGGATAAGATTGTTAGCAGAGTTATACACAGAAATATATGGTACAGTGTCTTAGGAAAATATAGACATTTAATCCTAATAGACCTTTTCAGCTCTACCCTTCCACTCTCAATCACTTGTTTTTGTTACCCACACCAAATTATTTTGTGTTTTCTGGCAGCTCCAAAGATAGCTCAGAGTGGAGGAAGAACAGGGAGAGTATAATCTCCATCACCCACAAAGCCTCTGCAAATAATAAAATCTAAGGGAAAATAATGTGTGCATTATACAAATGTATATTCCTTCAGTACAAGTCCCTGAAACTGTTTTTCATTGAGATATAGTTGATGTACAATATTATATAAGTTATAGGTGTACAAACATAGTAATTCATAATTTTTAAAGATTATACTCCATTTATAATTATAAAATATTGGCTATATGCCCTGTGTTGTACAATGTATCTTTGTAGCTTATTTATTTTATACATAATAGTTTGTACCTCTTGATCTCCTACCCCTGTCTTGTCCCTCCCTCTACCCTCTCCCCAGTGGTAACCACTAGTTTGTTCTCTATATCTGTGAGTCTGTTTCCTTTTTGTTACATTTACTAGTTTGTTCTACTTTTTAGTTTCCACATATAAGTGATATCATACAGTATTTATCTTTACAGTATTATAAACATGTATATTCCTTCAGTACAAGTCCCTGACTACTTTAAAAATTTTTATTTAGCTTTTTGATAGGCTTCACCCTATTTTTTTCTTTCTAAAGTGGTTTAATAGATCTAACACAAGCCTATTAATATTTCTTTCTAAAAATTGAGAAATGGCTGAAAACTTTCCATCAATTACATTCCCTTCTTGGAGGTCTTCATGCCTTTACCTTCTTACTCCAATCTAAGTCTGTTGCTTTAGATGCTATTTTCTTGGGGCTTCCCTTCACCTCTTTTTCTTCACCTCTGTGTTTGGTTTCTTGTTTCTCGGATTGTTTTGTTTTGTTTTTTTTGTTTCATGTAATTTACTCTCAAGTGTTGCTTAAGTATACCCTCCAGTTGTTTCTTCTGAAAGAGTAGAGGGAACATAATTCTTAAAATATTTTGCCTGTCTGAAATTGGCTTTATTATACCTGTACACTTTCTTGATAGTTTGGATGGATATAAAATTGTAAGTTGGAAAAACTTTTTACCCTAGAAGTTTGAAGGTTTCCTGTCTTTTAGCATCCAAGTATTCAATGTTGTTTTGAAAACTGAAATGCCATTTTTTTCCCTTTCTTGGTATGTGAGATGTGCTCACCACCGCCCTCTCTGCCACCTATGCTCCACAGGTTTAGTTTTTAATTTGATTGTTCCGTAATTTCCCCCTGACGTGCCTCATAGTAAGTCTTTTTAAAAATCCAATATGTTAAGAAGTAACTGAACTTTTTTCAACCTGAGAATCAAGTCCTTCAGTTCTTTAGCAATTTTTTTGGTTATATCTTTGCTATTTTCATTCCTTAGATATTCTGTGTTCTCCATTTCTGGAAGTCATTTTAGACAGTTGTTGGATATCTTGGATTAATTCTGTCATTAAAATGTTTTTGACCATTACTTTTTCTTTTTGCTCTTTTTTTCTGGGAGATTTTCTCAATTTTATATTTCATCTCTCCTTTTGTATTTTTGCACATCTACTATAATATTTTAAATACCTGGGATATTTTAATTTTTCTCTGATTGCTCTTTTTTATGATTTGTACCTTTATTTGTTTTGTTCTCTTTTATACTGAAACTGTTCCTCATACACTGGTCATCTTTGACTATCTGAGAGGTGCCTTAAGAAGATCTTATGGAAGGTTTTGTGTCAATGTGTGTGTGGTCAAGGGCTTTATGATAGGGTAATGCATAATGAGATAGCTTTACTTTGGAATAACAAGACCTACATATCATTATGTGTTGGTGTTTTCTCAAGGACCATTATGTTTTTCCAAAGAATACTCCAATTTTATTCATTGTTCTGATATCCTGTGAGTAGGGAGCTGTGTCTAGGGAGGATATTTGAGTTTCTTTTTTCATTATTTCTGACCAGTGCTTGATCCCCAGCCTTGTTTGGATACCCTTAATTTTTAATTCAATTTCTCTAAAGTTTTATACCTCTGGTCTCCTGTGGGAAACGGGGAGAGGTGATCTAGCTATATAAAAACATGGGAAAGAATTTGGTGATGCAAGCATATACTAGAGATTTTGAAACAACCCTCTTGTTTTCAGTGTCAAGCACTTTCTTCTACTCCCACATACTTGGTAAGTCTAAGTCCTGAGGCTTTCCAGGTTTTGAGAGTGGTGGGAAGGAGCTGGCATGTGTCACAGTTATCTAAACTACTGGCACATAGGTTTCAGATTTATCTACTTTGTTAATTCTCCACTTTCCACCTTCCAGAACTCTGTTGACATCTCTTGATAATTTTTACCCCTCTACTATTCAATTTGTGCTTTTAAATTTTTAAACTCATATTTTAGAGGTTTTTTTTTAAAATTTATTTATTATTTATTTTTGGCTGTGTTGGGTCTTCGTTTCTGTGCAAGAGCTTTCTCTAGTTGTGGCAAGCGGGGGCCACTCTTCATCGCGATGCACAGGCCTCTCACTATCGCAGCCTCTCTTGTTGCGGAGCACAGGCTCCAGACGCACAGGCTCAGTAGTTGTGGCTCACGGGCCCAGCTGCTCCACGGCATGTGGGATCTTCCCAGACCAGGGCTCGAACCCGTGTCCCCTGCATTGGCAGGCAGACTCTCAACCACTGCGCCACCAGGGAAGCCCTAGAGGTGTTTTTGAAGGCAGCAGAGGTAGACTTTGAATTCCATTTGCCATGTTTTACCTGAAGACTGTAGACTATATTTAAACACATGTTGATCATGAGATGTGTATTATTTTGAGATTTGGTATTCTAATTAACTCCTTATACCATAATACCACCCAGACAGAAATGTTTCTTGATATGTTACATAATGGAACATAAGAGTCAATTTGAATGAGAAACTAAGAATAAAGGGTGGTATAGTTTTGTTAGCTATATGATATTAAGATATGGACTGGGAATTACTTAACATGAAAGCTGAGTTTCTAGGAAATGATGACTTCATTTCCACCCAGTAAGAGAAATGTCTTCATCAGTTCATGTAATTTAATATTTCTTCTTTGCAAAAGGTATGTAAAATAATAATTATACTAATATGTGAATGACCAAAGAATTTACAAGGAAAAAAAATACAAGAATAAACTCTTCCGGTTGAACCTTCCTTTTTTTCCCCCCAACTACTTAAGTTTTATTATTTTACCTTAAACCATTTCTTTTATTTTCTTGAATTTTTTAAACTATTTTTTTTCACATATATTAAACTCCTGAGGGGGTGAAAGATGCTGTAAGTGTACTATGCCTATGTGTGTATAGGTGTGTGTACTGTGTGTGTGACATATACATATATATGTTTTGTTCTGTACTCATTTAGTATTTTGCTGAATTAATAATACACCAAATTTACTGTAAAATCATTTTTATAAGAATGTCACTTGGAGAGCACAGAATTATCATTTGGAAGTGGAAAACATAACAAATATACAATGAAGCCCAGGTCTGCTAGCACACCATCCTCTCATGGCCCACAGCCTGTGGCCACTGGGCCTCCCCACCAAGCTACATTAAGGATCAACTAGACTTATGTGACCTCAGCTTGGAATTGAATAGCGAGCTTATAACTACAATTTAAGTGGGGAAACTGATTCCAAGTTTTAAAAACCTGAATTGGAAACATACTTAAGAAAAACATACAAGGAATATATGGTATGCATAAGGACGCTTATGGATTCCTCTTGACTGACTCTGGCTAAAACAGTGACACTAAATCAATATGGCTTTTATATTGCTCTTGCTAATTGTATTTCCAAAAAGCTCAAAATACAAGATACAATTAAAATGACAAACAGTAATTTTTGTCTCTGTTAAAACAATGAACATAATCTTGCATTCTGGGGCTCTTTCTTTCTTGTGACTAGAAAAGACAGCAACTGAAACCTAGAAAACTATTGAAAGTTAGAGATCAGACCAGAAACCTCTCTGATTTCACAGTAGAAACAAAAAGAGACTAGTCCTATCAATTAACCCAAATATTTACTCACTTTCCTACATACACAATTGTGACTGTCATAAGACTTTTTTAGGTCGATTCCATTTGCTTGATAAGATGTCAATAAGTTCTTGCAGCTCACTGGGAAGCATTCTTCTAGACGTCTTAAGTTTTGTCTGTGGTACAATTTACTTATTCATAAACAATTTTTGGAGCCTATTGTATACTAGATACTCCACTGGTGATGCAAAGAAGAATTAGATGAGATCTTTACTTTCAAATTGTTAGCCAACATTTGAAAAATATAGGCATATAACACATTATTAACATAGAGTATAGTAGAGCTATTAGAAGTTAGTTAGAGTGTCACGGGATTAACTGAAGGAGACACATATACAAGTCATGGTACCACAGAAGCCAGCCGTTGTGGCAGCAATATATGATAAGTTTAACAGTGTTAAAGCACAGGACACCTGGAAGTGGAAGTAAGGTAGAAAGATAAAGCTAGACAAGGGGGAAGGAATCAGTTCATGAAAAGCCTTACATTCTTTGTAAAAAGCTTGTATCTAAGCAGGAATGAGACACACAATAACATGTATTTTGGAATCATCATTTTAGCAGAATAAAAATTATAGATAGAATTCAAGTCTTTGTTCCATAGAGACAAATCTATTCAGTCAAACCATGGCAACCAATCATATAAGCACGGATGATCCTTCATTTTAGAAGAGTAAAGAGACTGTCTTTCCTGGGAAAGTCGTTACACTCTTATTGACCTCTGGCTAAAATTTCTTAACCAAGTCATGGAAGAAGAGGCTAATTAAATCACTTAAAAATGGAAAACAAACGTCATTTAAAATTCAGGGATTTTTAAAAATCTTGAGGAAAACAGGTATGAAAAAAAGATAAATAAAAAGACAAGGTTACAAGATGGTATCTATTAATATTTTTAACCATTTTGGGTGCCTACTTACCCTATGTGCCAGCTAAGAAAGCCACAGTCCATACTGAGCTATTAGGTAACCCATACCTTCTCCCTTCTGTTAGTAAGAGTGCATTCTAGAGTCTCCAATCTGGCACTTCTATGGAAAAAGGGAGGGTATGAACTTTGCACCTGTGATATCATTGGCCTCTGGTGTTGATGAGAGAAAGGAAACATAAAGAAATCTAATGGTGAAATTCTGGGTTAAAATAGTCCAACCACTGTTTAACATGATTTTTGAAATTTTGCCAAGATTATTATCTAGCCTCATTAATAATATACTGGGAGGGTGGTTATAGAATTTCAAAAAATGCTATATTAATATAACTATGTTTTGAAAAACTATATAGAATCTTACTTTTTCTCTTTTACCATAATATTAATGCAGTAAGTATCATGTCAGATAAAGTATAAGAATAATTTTGCTTAAGATAAATTTAATGACTTTGTGCTAAAAGGGACAAATCTTTAATTATATGCTTATAATTAAAGGATGAACCAAAGTAGTGTCTGGCATACTGTGTTGGAAGAAATGTACATATTTGAAAGTTAAAAAAACAAAAAACAAAAACCTACGAAATCAAGCTAAAGTATATTTAAATCTAGTAGACCTATCTATAGAGGTACTAATCTAGTAGACCTCTCTACAGAAGTACAGATATCTCTACATTTGCCTAATATTAATTCTGTAATTTTTTTCCATTATCATCAATATTTTGCTTGACATCCACAAAACACTATTTATATGCACATTATCAAAACTACAACAAAAGATAACCAGAACTATCATCTGTTTAAGAAATGAGGAAATTGAAAATTAATAAAAATTGACTTGTCCTAAGTCATACAAAGGCTAAACTTAAACCCAATAGAATTGAAATGTTGGGTTGCATAGCTTTTACAGTCCTAACATTAACGTCTAAAGGATCTACAAAATTCAATGGTAACTTTTAATTTAAAACTTGAAGGGAAGGACTTCCCTAGTGGCGCAGTGGTTAAGAATCCCCCTGCCAATGAAGGGGACATGGGTTCGAGCCAGGGTCCAGGAAGATCCCACGTGCCAGGGAGCAACTAAACACGTGTGCCACAACTACTGAAGTCTGCGTGCCTAGAGCCCTTAACTCCTCAACAAGAGAAACTACCGCAGTGAGCAGCCTGTGCACCGCAACAAAGAGTAGCCCCTACTCGCCACAGCTAGAGAAAGCCCGTGGGCAGCAACAAAGACCCAACACAGCCAAAAAAAAAATTTAAAAAAATTTTATAAAACTTGAAGAGAGAAAGATTTTATGAAGGTAAGTCAGTTAGCATGGAGAAAAATATGACTTGTAAAAATTTGTATGAGTGCTTAGAAATAAAAAACAAGTTGAATAACAATTAGGTTTAGAGTTAATATCAATATAATTTAGATACAGTAAATATTTGTCTCTCCACTGATAAAACTGGAAGATTTCATTCTGTAATGCATGTGCCATTTTTAAAATAGTCTGTCTCAAAAGTTATTTTATTTTATTTTTCTCTCTGCACGAAGAGTGCTAGGGCAGACTGCAAAAGTGCTAGGTAATATGCTATAATTTATGGTTACACTTAGAAATTCTCTCCAGATTTTGGTTAGCCTTCTTTTAAGGAGTTCTGAAAATTTTATGTTGACTTGGGGCTTGTGTGGAGGGATTTGGGGTAGTTTTTTGCTCCTTATAGTCCTTAGGTCTTCCTCTAAAGAAGATTTGGAGTTATCAAATCGTCTTAAAGTTGGCCAGCCTGTAGAAAGCTGGAAATTGTTAGGAATTGCCTCAGGGGAAACTCCAGTTGTGAATGGTTAGAAGAACATTCAAGATTTCAACAAATCTTTCTAAAAGCCCCATGGTTTCTGAAAAGAGGTCAGAATATGAATAAATGAATTATGACTGATGTCGTTCCTAAGGTGAAAGCAACAGATTCAACATATCTTTGACCAATGTTCCCCAGGCATAAAAGGAAGAAACTGTTAGAAATCAGACCATGAACAAAAGTTAGAATTTTAAGAAAAAAGGGACAAAATTCTCTACAACTATCTTTGTGTTCCGATGAACATTGACATGATATAGGATAATCCCTGCTTGTCCCTCCTGACCCATTCTTCAACCTTCTCCCCCTTGCTCAGTGCTTCATGAGCTTAACATTTTAGGATGGCATCAACCAGGCCCTCTTGCCTTGTAGTTTCTTGTTGGTTCAATGTGAGGCACCAGTAGAATATTAGAAGGTAAAAGAAATGAGGAGTCATGGTGTTTATTTTCCTTGTTCTCTACCTGCCAGGGTACATGTTGTCATATGGTTTTTTGGTGTTTTTTTTGTTTTTTATCTTAGGGTCTTGTTGGGTGACCCTCTTAAACAGTACAGGTCTTTCTGGCTTCTGATAACCTTGTGTTCTGTTGAGCCTGGGTGTGGAAGTAGCTTCCAGTTATAGTAAGCCCAGGATGCTTCACTGTCCTTTAACCCTATCGATCCCTCTGTAAAGAGTCACTTTATTAAACGCTCTTCAACCTTTTTTAAGTGTCATCAGTTTTCTGAAAGGGTCCTGACTGATACACATGGACTGGATTGTCACAGGATCATTGTTACATGTGAGAAGGATTAGTGGTGGACTGAAAATGTCATGTGTGTATAACACAACAGACACAAAGGGTGTTCCCAAGACTTAATATGGATAACACAATTATTTTTAAATTTCAGTGGTTTATGGTGATCATTTTGGCATGGAAAACTTCTCCTTTGTGTTAGGGTTCATATGTAGTATGCTCATAAGTTAGATTGCCCAAGTTATAAATTGCTATGGAATTCTGGTTACCTTAGAGATTACTTCTCTTAAGTAGAAAGTGGCAATTGTGGTCTGCCGGGGCCCTGAGAAAGTGTCTGTTTTTGAACTCCAGGAAGACATAAAGGTGGGGAGCTTTTCAGGGATCGCCAGATGTGGCTGCTCCAAGGTTACATGGTCCCACATGTCCCAATACACTGTTCCTCAGGGGAATAACTTATAATTCAACAATTATTCTCACATTCTGGAAGACTAGTAAGCCTGGAGCTTTTGATTTAAATATTATAGAATTAAGTGCTTATGTGAGAAAACAGACCTATGGGTAAATAGATGGTAAAATGCTTAGTGACTGCAGTCTGTAATTACATAGTATATAATCACCTCTGTGGTTGTTACAGTCCAAACAATAGTAGACAGCGAGGTGTACATTAAGAACAAACTGTGTTATTCAAAGTCCTGAAACTCAGAATGTACTCAGCAAGGAAAGAGGTTCACATGCTATTCACTGTCAGCATAAGCAAAGAATATGCTCCTATTCCCTGAAGATTCAGCCTCTTATAAGTGGAAATGCTGTGGATATGGTGCTTTTGTAAATCTAGTGTAGTGACAACTCTACAGCTATTTTAACAGCTCTTTTATATTTCCTTTAGTAAGACCAAACTAACATGTTTTTTTCTCTAATGTGATTTTAAATTCTGGCTCTAAGTTGGGAATCAGGGCTGCTCCTTATACTGGTTTTAATGTTGATACCTACTTGGCAGACAGACTTGAAGGTGGTCCCCAGGGACCCTTCCTCCTGGTGTCTATACTCTTGTATAATCCTGTCCCCTTGAGTGTGGACAGAACCTGTGACTTCCTTCTAACCAAGAGAATTTGGCAAGGCGATAGGATTTCACTCCCCTGATTATGCTATATTATATAAAACTCCATCTTGCTATCAGACTGGTCTAGAGGCTCTCCTTCTCCCTTGCTGGCTTTAAAGAAGTAAGGTGTAATGTTGTGAGAGGGCTTTTGGAGAGGGCCATGAGGCAGTGAACTTCAGGCAGCCTCTAGGAGCTGAGAGAAGCCTCCAGCCAACAAGCAACAAGAAGCTAGAGCCTCATTTTTAACGGTCAGAAAGAAATTCTGCCAACAACCTGAGTGAACTTGGAAGTGGATCCATCACCAGTTGGGCCTCCAGATGAGAACTAAGCCCCAGGCTGATATATTGATTGCATCCTTGTAGAGGAGCCAGCAAAGTATGCCTAAACAAACCCATAGAGACTGTGAGATAATAAATATGTGTTGTTTTAAGCCACTGAGTGTGTGGTAATTTGTTACATAGTATAGAAAACTAATACACCTGTTCAATACATACTGAGTGAGTACCATGAGTCAAGCATTATTAAGAGTATTTGAGAAGACTACAAATGAGATAAATTCATATACTCAAGGAAGTTATGGTAGGTAAGATGATTTCCTTTCACACACAGATACAGGGAAACTATTTACAATGTCAAATGACTGTTCTACTTTAAGTGGATATGAGAACAAGGTAGATCTATGAAATAGTATTGAAATTTTTATCAAGGTCTATCAGTTAAAGTCTAAGGCCATATGTATGTATTTTTGCCATTCTGCAATCACCATTATCTGTGAGGGGATGTATCCTTGCCATTACATCCTGTATCATCAGGTAGAAGAGTAAAACTTCACAAAATTTCAGAACACTCAGCAATGCGAAAAGGAACCCTGTGACTTGCCTTTGCTCAGGGCCATGTTAACCTTCTCTGTATGGTTCAAATTTTAGAATATGTACCATTGAAGGGAGCACTGTCATTTGC
Source organism: Balaenoptera physalus (assembly GCF_965194825.1). Taxonomy (NCBI): domain Eukaryota; kingdom Metazoa; phylum Chordata; class Mammalia; order Artiodactyla; family Balaenopteridae; genus Balaenoptera; species Balaenoptera physalus. Next base: position 59,035,263 of record NC_138886.1, read on the forward strand.
CTTTGCATTCACGATCCACTAGCTTACATTGTCAAACATCTATATCAAATCTATATCAGAGAGTTGGCCACTGTCTTAGATTAAGTTTTCAATAAAGATTTTTGAGTGTCTGAATTTCTTTAATGAAATAGACAAACACAACTAATCATACTAACAGGGGCAGAAAGAAAGAGTTAAAAAGAGGGACGCAGATAGTACAGATGTTAATTTTTTAAAATATTAATGCAGTGATATTTGAAAACTCTTGCCAGGTCTTATGTTTGTTTGCTTTCAATTTGAGGCTTTAGGGACTCACATCAAAGTAACACAAGAGTGGCTGAACTCTGACATATTTTAAAGAGCTTCTGCAACAACAATTAATATGGAGCCACTGACACTAGAATTAATCTTGGAAACCACTCTCAAGGTGATGGGGAAAATAAATGTGCACGGGAGTTACCCATAGTGCTGCACCATCATTGTTGTGTTCTATCACTGATCATTGATGATAGCAAAAAAGCAATCACTCACAAGACAGAACTAGTAACAGTCTTCAAATATGAAAGGATACTCACTCACTTCCATATTTGGTAACAGTTCATGCTTAATGAATAGCGGTGTTTTCTTTTTTCCTGCCCTAAGGGCATAAGAAACAAGCCTCCTCCTCTTCCTTTCCCTGCTGCACTGGAGGCCAGTTCATTCACTATCCTGAAATAGCCCTTTTGGATACCGATTTTTTTCCCAGATCTAAATATGTGGCTCTAAGAGAATATAGAAGATCCAAGTATTAGCACTATTGTATGGCTACAAATATATGGGCACTGCACACAGGACCAACCCTGCCCTGAGCCAGACAGCTGAACTGACATCAAAATTCAGGGAAGATCATGGTGTAACAGGCACTGGAAAGTGTCTACTGTGCTTTTTCATAGTGGTAGTGAAAATGCCATTGTCAGCATTAGTTCCATTACTCTGGTCTCACTAACTCAACCCTTCCTTCCTTTCACAAAAGGGCATTACAGTTACTCTAGTGGTCAATGTGCAAGCCGGGGTTCCTGGGTAACATGAATCCTTGTTAGGTGCATCTTATAGTTTAACCAGCCTGACTATGAGGCTGCACTCTGAGTGTCCCCTCACTCTTGAACTCCTCTTGGTTGCTGCACTTTTGCCCTCTTGATGCCTTCTGATCCTCATAAACAGTAGTTGTAGTAGATAATGAACATTTTTCTATATCAAGTAAATTGTAAGCTCTGTGTAAGGCTCACAGGGGAACAATAACTCTCCTTGGAAATAAAGAGGTAGCCATGTAAAATAAACAACTGTTTGGTCCATTGTTATAACTCATTTCATTCTGGAAGCATTTATTTGAGTTTCGTGAACGAAGTGGATATTGTAAATAAAACTTCCCCACGATCCCAAGATTATGCTTAGTTCTCAGAATCTAGATGGAAATATGCTTATGTTGAACAATTTAGATGATTTCTCAAATACAGGACTCCAAATGTTCCTCAATAACAACATCCCTGTTTCTCATCATGCCTTGAAAAGCACCATCTAATAGCTCACCTTTTCCCTCTGAACTTTTCTATGCATTAAATCCAAAAGAATAAAGGATACCTATGTGATTACTTAGAATGAATAAGATCATAATCAACCCAAAAGAAAGCATTATGCTTGTCCAGAAACTCCTTACCAGGAAAACACCAAAGAGGAAATAAGAGTGTTTATCTATGGTAATAACAATATAGTTGCCTAGCAATCAATTTAAGTTCACTGTCATCTTTATAAAGCAGCGTATTTACACTGGAGACAATCTGAGGAAAGAGAAATCTGTACTGTGATATCAGCACAATGAAAACGTATTTCTAAACACAGCCTCTCATTTGTGAAACAAGATGATGACTACTTAAAACACAGGGTTTAGATAGGCGTGGATTATTTAAAGTTTCAAAATGTCATAACACATTTAAGGCTCAATCATTTCAACTTTTCTCCAAAATCACTTTTTCAACATTATACAATATATTCTACAGAATAGATAATATAGAATATTTCATTGAGAGAGGGAAAAATATTGTCATAGTATGTGTGTACATGTGTCTAAGTATTTGTATGTATATCTGTGCACGTGAGTGTGTGTGTGTGAAGGACCAGAAAGAGAATTATTTGTTGATTCTGTTTAACAGTCTAGGATAATTGGTCTAACAAAAGAATAAAACAGGTTTATTTTAATGAAGTTAATTAAAAACAATTATTTTTAAAATTAATTAACTAATCATGCAGGGACTTCCATTTTATTTTTTCTAACAGCTTTTTTTTTTCCTTAATGAAGTTCAAGAGGCTAGTATCTCAAAGGGATTGTTCAATGTGCATTTAGATATAATAGTTATTCTCTTCCCTGACTTCAACAAGTATACCTAGACCAACTCAGATGAACCACAGACTTCACACCATCAGCAGAAAAGCAGGGCCAGAAAAGAGAAGCTTTGGGGTTTTGTTAAGAAAAGGAATGTCAATAAGTAGAAAGAAAATAAAGTTTCTTTCTGCTGAACTGTCAGAGGAATATAGATGAATTGGCACTTAAAGGTACATGCAGGAGGACTTGAGGTTGACTCTGCTGTCAACTGACCAAGAAGGAAGCATTTTTTTAATGTTTACTGATGCCTCCCCATAGAGCTTACTCAAGGCACAATACTGAGTTAGCGAGACTGTCTTACTACTTACCCTTTCAGCACTCCTCATCCTCTTTTGGAAATAGCAATCACTTTTGCTTTACTTCCTCTTTACTGTAAAATCCTTTCTCTCCATCAATGTGGATAAAATCACTGTGACAATACTTCTACAAATATTTGTATTGAAAATATTATATTTCACTAAGGAAGGTAGGAGGGTGTTTTGTAACGTACATGAGTTGTGGGCAGAGTTCTGAGTCACAATTTCAATTCCTTCCCTTTTCTAGCTAGGTGACCTTAGTCATGTTATTTGGCTGTTCTGAGAATTATCTGGAAAAGAGGACAATCAGATATTCTTTACATGACAGATGTGAGGATTATCTGAGGAGATGTTTGTAAAACAATCTAGCCTAGCACTACCAAAATAGGAGAGAGCATCCTAGATTTTTTTTCCATTGAGGAACATAAAGTACCAGAAAGCAGGTGAAGATTTTGATGATGCTGAAGGACTTTTCCTGCACTCCAGATATAGAGCCATGATGATGATGACTAAGGCTTTTTGAATGATAGGTTGATTTACCCTCCCCCACCCCTCAATAACATTTTAAATGATAAACTTGAATCACAAGTGCAAACACTGGCAACAATCCTTGCAAAATCATTTATGTGGCTCATGGGATTCTGGATAGGAAACTCTAGAGAGCTAGAACCCAAGTGTCACCAGGTACGTCATCTATTAATCTTCACCAAGTCCCAAATAATTTCAGATTGATAAGCTGTTCAAATGCCACAGCAATCTTGAGTAGGCAGTATTATCCTTATTTTGAACATTAAAACATTGAGGCCCTGGGTGACTAAGTGGATCTTAATGATGGTGCTGAAATTTTACCCAGTATTTTGGAGTCACAGTCAACAGGCACTTTCCACTCTACCATCATCAAAATCTACTCTATAGTTAGGAAAATAATGAATGGTGGACTATTAGTGATAGCTTTATACATAATAGACCATAAATAACCAAAATATTTTCCCCAAGATACTTCAAATGTTAGGAAGAAAGAGACCTTTTATTGTGATGATAAATGATTAACACATAATAGCCGCCAAAAAAAAAGAACAACAGCAACAACCATAAACTCAAAGCCACACTTCCTAATTAAAATATTGTGAAAATGCTGCTAAGAATTAATTTTTACCTATTTGTATCTTTATGCCAATAAAAAGGAGGTTACCTGGATGAATCTTTATGATTTACACTTTGGGACAGAAAACTGTCAATTCTACAAGGTTCCTTGGTAAATCTCTACATTAATATTGAGATCAGCACCCATGTTCACTTTTCCTTTGCCTGTAAATAGCAATTACAGGTTAACTACAGGGTAAATCTAGGGCTTTGTGTCCCCGAATGCAGGAGTAATTTGAGCTGTTCTGACTATAAATTTGAATTGTTTAACATATGGTTTCTGTAGATTAGAAACACATTTTAAGGTGACTTATTTCACCTCTCTAAATGCATGATTTTCCCTTTTTTAGAAGTCAAGTGATTTCAAGAGTAGAGCAGGTTTAGAACTCTCATAAGAAAACTTGAAACAAATCAAGAAACATTTTCTTCATTTGAGCATGGCTTAAATTGAGCATAGAGCAAGATTCACAGAAACATCAAATAATTACACAATGACTAGACTTTTTTATTCCTCAATGAAATAGATAAAAATATTCAATGTTTCTATTTTTTAAACCACTCAAGTTCTAGTTTCAACTAAATTGTCAAATAAGTAGCAAAAATTAAAAATGTAACTTTCTCCATCTTTTATCACTTACTTTTCTCTCTCCCCTTTTTTCAAGTACAACCTATTACATACCTTGTCTCTAACTCTTTTTAGTTTCCAATCTCTACTCTCTAAATTTGTTCTACCTCTATTTCCTTTCTTCCAAATTTTGACAATAAAGTGTATGTAGTCTGTTTACTCTCTTTATCCTTATGGTGATCTGCTTTCTTCCCTATTATTGACATTATTTTCAATTTTCCCCTTACTCATTTGTTTTCCTTTTGACCATTATTTCACCTGTTCTCTTTTCTACTCCATTAACTGATGGCCTTCCCCTCACCATCCCAACACATCTCATTCCAATTTGAGGGATGTACCTCACATTGTCCAAATCTCTCATTGTTCTCCATGAGGTAGGTTTGGGGAATCAAATGAACCACTCTGTGACCTATTCTACTCTTAGGCAAGAGGTAGGAATAAGACAGTAATAGCATATGTATGTTGTAAAAAATTACCTTATAAAAATTCACTCTAAGGATTCGAACTCACTCAAAATAAAAACATGCCCATTACTTTGTGCTTGGAATTTCACTCCATCTGTAATGTCTTTCTGTTTGCCTACCATACACAGAAAATTCATGTAGCTTTTTAAAGCCTCCAAATAATGTGAAAGTGTTGAAAATTCACTTTTATTCCTCATGCTCCGTAATAAAATCGCTAACACTTTCCTAAGAAGACACAGCTTATAGTAGTAAAGAAATACTATTAAGCAATAAAACAAAGAAAATTTGAAAACCACACTGAAAAAAAAAAAAAAAACTAGCATGTTTTAAATCTTACCTGTTCTTTAGATCCCACGGGTGTTCACCAGCCGTCTCCCTAAACAAAGAAGAAATGTGACAACAATTAAAATGTTGTGAAAACAATGCTATTAAAATACTCCTCATTTAGGTGGTGTGTTTTTATATTACCTAGATAGTGGAAAATGTCAAATTCCAAAAAGAAGTGAAATTAGTTGTATTTTGGCATTTCCCTTCATTCTTGTTTTAAAGAGCAATTTAAAATTCACCTTTCAAAGCAACAATAAGCAAAAAAGCTATGACTATTCTAGGAAGAGAAATTACAGTTTAGAATATTAATTAAAAATACAATATAATCAAAATTGTATATAATCTGAAATAAATAACAATACAGTCATCAAATATTATTAAATTAAAAATTCTGTTGGCAAAGTCTACAAACAATTCTTACAAAATGGAATATTCCTTGCATTGTAAGGAATTCCTTGCATCGTTAAGATTTAGTTCTTTGGTAAACACACACAACGCATGCTCAGTTTCTGTAACTAACATCACAGGGTCTCTAGAAAGATAGAATCTCCCAAATCATGATGGTAATGTTAAAAAAGAGAGAGACAAATCTAGATTTTAAAATTGGGCCAAGAAAAGGCTTATTAAAAATTTAATTAAAAATGAAAGTTCATTATTAATATAATTTTTATTAGGGTTGAAAAAGATAAAAGCACATGAAAGTGTTATAGTGTTTCAGAAGTTTCATAAACCGTTTTGAAAACTGGACAACCCATGCTGGCATTTTCCCAATGATTTTCATTAAACTTCCTCACCCTAGTTTTTTTTTTTTGGTAAGAATGGAACCAGAGAAATCAATTTGGATTCTGTGAGTAGCTTAGGCAAGTGGAAGTATTAATCCATCTCTATAAATTTCTAGAAAATGCCAAATGATCTTGAGTGGCATAAAGCTGATCAGTGGTTATTTGTAGACATGGGTGGGGAAAAGAGGACGGAGGCATTAAAAAGGCTATAAATTAAACTTTTGAAGTTGACAGATATGTTTGTTATCTTGTGATGATGGCTTTAAAGATGACAAAACTCATCAAATTGTATGCTTTAACATGTACTGTGTATTATAGCTATAACTTCATAAAACCCTAAAATAAACAAGTGGAAGTGTGTGAAATAGATATTTAGTCTAGGGCATTAACTGCCTGGTTAGCCAATTGAAAAATTAATGGAGGTTGCTATTACTGCAATTTTTGTTTAAAAGATTATTTGGCTGCTGTGTGATTACCAGGTTGGATAGAGGGTGGTTGGAAGGGGAGATAAAATTCTGTAAGGAGGCTTGGACTACCATATTGGTAGTGGAGGTAAAGGCTGCTGGACTGATGCTGGACTTACATGATAGAGTTAGTAGGTACAAGGAAAAGACTTCCTGAGGCCCTGGATGTGAAGGTAGGGCAATGTAAGGAACCAAGGATGATGGGCATTTTCTGGCTCAAGCAACTGGATATATGGTGCTGCCATTTCCTGAGATAGTGAAGATTGAAAATATATTAATATTTGAGGAAAATATAAGAGTTCCATTTTGGAAATATTATTTGTGAAACCCCATGAGACAACCAAACGGAAATCTTAAGTCGGGGAAAGGTTTCTAGAACTCAGAGGAAATGTCTGAGCTACACAAATAATTTTGAGAATTTCCAGCATATAGATAAGTATGGGTAGATGCCATGAAATGGAGGCAATGTCACTGAATGTGAATAGAGAAAGAAACTCAGAGTCAGTATGCTACATGGTTTATCTACCTGGATGTTTACATCTCTCCTCCCTCCTCCAAATAACCACAATGAGGGTGAAAAGGTGTTCTATGAGCTAGAAGCTATTTTAAATTATTTCTTATGTTTCTTAGAGGCTACTTTCTAATTCTTTTTTTTTCTTTCTAATTCTTATGTAGAAAAGTTCACAATATAGATAGGAAACAAAAAAATATAATATTTTAGTAAATTAACCAAATTTGTCTCCAGTTTGATCTTGAAATTATCCTCAAAGACTCTTCGATGTCTAATTACTTATTTAATAGGTGTTTATAATTACCTCATCTAAAGTTCATGTCTTAAATAATATTGATATATCTTTTACTACATACATACTTTTAAAATCAAATTAGAGGTGAAGAATAAAGCTTTGTTAAAATTCTCAACAAGATGTCAAAATAATTTGCAGAACATTATTTTTGCAAGATGTGTAGGAAATGCGGAAAAAACTATGATATGATTTGATAAAAGTAGCTGGAAACTCTGTTCTGTAATGCTCTGCAATCAGCAGCTCTTACAAACTCATGAAGATCGCTCATAGAAGCAGAACAAACAATTTTGGAATTAAGTTTATTATTATAGAAGGAAAATAAAACATAGGGATTTCATGTCTCGTATGAATGTTCTGCAAACTATTACTCATTTGAGAATCATGATCTATGGTAGGCTTGGTTTTGTTGGTTTCCACTTGCCTTGAGCATTGCTGGGATGTTGGGAGGTCATGTAACCTTGCTAGATTTGTGGTTCTTCCTCTGTAAAGTGGAAATGATACAACTTCCAAGGGTTTTGATGAGAATAAATGGGATAAGGTACACAAAAATTATTTTTACAGTGCAAAGTACCATAGACTGCACTACAGCAGTAATAATGAGACATCATATCTAATGGTGGCAACTGAAATTACTCAAAAGAAATAGTCAGTGAATTTATGTACTGTATTTAATTTCATTTACAATTTTCCAAGTCATTAATAAAGCCTAGAAGGAAATAACATCAATCTTCAGATGTTGATGAAAGAAAATAAATGACAGAAACACACATATTTTAAACTTTGTACACTTTGTTGACTTAGTTTTTGGCATTCACAATAAAAATAAAAGGTCTAGTACCTGTTCACAGTGCATTTCTTGGACTGAAACACTATTCTGAATCTCTCCTATTCCTTTTTTTATACTTAGTTGCTTTCATAATTTTCTAATTTATATTTCTTCTTTACTCCTTGTGATATTGCTCTTTTTTTTCATTATCTCATCTCTGATTGAGAGTAAATCATTAACTATAATTGTGTAGCTTTAATTTTTCATTTTATAAAAATAATATTTTCCTTTAAAAAAATAATATAATATTCACTGTTGAAATTACAAAAATACACTGAAGCAAAAAAATAAAACAAAATCATTCATAATCCTATTACCAATACTTAACTGCTATTGACTTTTTGGTATATAGCCACATGGTCTCTTTTCTATGCACTAATATATATTTTATAAGTTCAGTAATGGCATCATGTTGTTTCTATTTTTTACTTACTATTCTATGAATATTTTTAAATGATATAGTTGTTTGTCTACCACATTTTTAGGTACTACATACATAACTATTTTGAATTTGAATTTTATGGATGAAATATAATTTGTTAGACCCATCAAAAAGGCTGCTGTCAGTTCTTTTTTCTTATATAAGCAGCCCTGTGATAAACATCCTTAAGGCTATATATTTGCATGAATCATGATTATTTCCTTAGGATGAATTGCTGGACTCAGTCAAGCCTGCATACCAAGTTACAAAAATTATAATACCTACTGCCAAATTGCACTCTATAACATTCAACACTCCTCCCAGCAAGCCATGAAAGCGCCTCCTTCCTCACACTATAGCTAATAGTAGATATTGCCATTTTAAAATGTTTACATTTTTGTCAATTTGATATATCAAATTACATCTTTTATCATTTTATTGTATGTTTTCTTTGGTTACCAGTTGGGTTGAGAAGTTTTTTGTGGTTTTTTTAATTTGTATTTGTTAGTTTCTGAAATGCTTATGTAATTTGCATAGTTATCTATCTCTTTGGTATAATCACTTGTAATAACTTCTTATATATTAAGGATATTCACTATAATCATAAAAATTTTGATTAAGAAGACTGATGATAACCTCAACATTTCCAAGATTAACACATGCAAAGATTCGTCCTCAAACCCAAGAGAAAATTGAACAGCTTTCTTAGTTTACTGAGATGCAAAAATGATTATAAGTAGATGAGTGAATTTAAGTAATTTCAATTTCATGCTTCATTTTTTATTACTCTATTTTCATTCAAATTTGAATCAATGTTAAACTTAGTCTATTGCTGTACTGTCCCTTGAAAACAATTTTTGGATTCTTTATATCAACATATTTTTATTCACTATTATGTCTATATTTTACTTTCTCTTTCTTTTGAAACTATGTGAACATGTTTTTTCCTTATTGCCCCAAAAGAATAAACTGGTCTAACTAAAGTTTTCTTGACATATTACCCTAAGAGGGAGGACCTACTGGTGTAGCTAAGGTTAAGAGAAGAACCAACCTGCAGTACCATCTTTGTGTAAGGTTTTTCTGTGCTCAGCAAGGGCCTTAATGCTTTGTCTCAGTGTTGATGTCATTACATAGAAAGTGACGTCTTTGAGGTCAGCAGCTAATCACAAATGTAATCACAAAGGGATATGTATTCCTATGCATACTCCTCTAGACTTTGGCTTAGGTATACTTATTCAGGGATTAAAAACTAGAAAATTAGGAACTCATGTAGGTTCAGAGATTGTAAACTAGTTGATGTTCATTAGTGGTTAGCAAATAAGTGTGCCATACCAATAATGAGAACTGAAATAAAATATCTTACATTACTATCGTGCATTATAATCTGTTCACTATCTCATGCCACTCTAAATAACTTTGTTTCTATATAGATAGTAGGAACTACAGTTTGAAGTAAAACAGTCAAGGTTTCTGCTCTGATAGAGATAATATGCTAATGGGTAACACAGGTAATAAACAACAAAGGTAGATAGATGGACAGACAGACAAATAGAAGAATGGACACTTTCAAGCAAGATTGTATGGGCAGTGTTGGGTAATGCTGAATAGGGTAGTCAGGAAAATGTTGTTGAAAGGTAATAATCTGAGCTGAGACCTGAATAACAGAAAGGAGAGCCATGCTAAAAAGAAGGGTGAAGACCTCTAGAAAGGGCATATATGTGCAAAGACTCTGACACACGAAAAAACTTCAGTGTTTGAAGAACACAAATGTGCTCAGTGTGGCTGGAGCATAGTGAGCTAGGAAGAGCATGATACAGGAGGAGTGGGAGAGGAGGTGTAGGCCAGGTCACAGATTATGTAAGGCTTTTTAATCATGGTAAGAAGCTGACCACAGTCAGATAACTGGGGGCTACCATGATGACGACGATGATGAAGACGATCAAGATCAAGTTGACTACGAACTCAACAGTATAGAAAACTGTCTTTTACCACCTAAATGTTATATAGCAAGCCAGTCTTTGAGTCTGGTTCCTTGTTTAGACTCTGTTCAGTTTCATTTTCTCTACGTTTTGTTATTGCCTAGAGTGGTGATGTTTTTTCACCTCTTAAGCCTAAAGTTGATAACTGCTCTTGATTTCTGTTTGTTTGTTTCTATTTCTTTTCTTAAGGCATTTGCCAATGTTTGGATTGATTTTAGTGCTGAAGAAGCATTTACAAGACTCAACAGATTTATTTAGGAATTAGATTTCTGAAATTCAAACTATTTTAATGATCTATAATTAATAGACATTTTTATAGCTTTCTCATTCTCTACCTACCCCATGTCCCAAACCACTTTATTTTAAGCCATGCTTTCCTGCACACATATTTTAGCCCTACCAGCCAACACACACACAAAAAGCAAAAGCTACAATTGACAATCTAGGAAGGAATCTCCCCTTTCAAAGCATTGTGTACTGAACTACTCCTTTTGCCTGTTTAAGTCTCACCTGCTTGAACGTCTATTTCTGTTTTCCAATTCCGGCTTTTTCCCTTTACTGTAAAGTCCACTCTGTATCCTTTGCTTTGGCACCTGCTATGTTTGGTGTTCTTCCCAACACTATTTCAGGTTGTACCTCAGCTTTCCTACACAGCCTCTGGCATGCATCATGCATCTTGTCCAGCCAATTTTCTACCCACGCCCTCCACTTCCCCAGTTGGATTCACCAAATGTAACTGTCAACCAGTATAGAATTTGCTTCCCCCTACCCTGGCACTCTTTGTCCACATTTAAATTAACAATAACCTTAATTATAAGAAGAATAAATAAATAAACAAACAAATATAAACACACACACATAACTTATGCATTCACAAGTTAGGTTTTATCCATTTGACAATAGCTGTTACATGGAAAACACATCCATATGTAAACTATATAGATGCTCTAATTTTGTTTGCAGTCATCCACGAGTTTAAAAAATATATACTGATGGAGTTTAAGAAGCATTTTTTAAATTACTTTTTAAGTTACTCTTGTAAATAGTATAAGTTTTGGACTTCAGCATCAGTCTTTTTTTTAATGGTTAAATGATTTTTTAATTTTAATTTTTAAAAAAATTTTATTAGAGTATAGTTGATTTACAATATTGTGTTGGTTTCATGTGTACAGCAAAGTGAATCAGTTATACATATACATATATCTACACTTTTTAGATTCTTTTCCCATTATAGGTCCTTACAGAGTATTGAGAAGAGTTCCCTCTGCTATACAGCAGGTCCTTATTAGTTATCTATTTTATATATAGTCGTGTGTATATGTCAATCCCAATCTCCCAATTTATCCTTCCCCACCTTTCCCCCCTAGTAACCATAAGTTTTTTTTCTACATCTGTGACTCTATTTCTGTTTTGTAAATAAGTTCATTTGTATCATTTTTCTAGATTCTGCATATAAGTGATATCATATGATATTTGTCTTATTAGCAGGAAGATTATAGTATAATTTTAAGAGCTGATGTGGGGCTTTTACCCAAATTAGTTTCCTTAATGCCAATCATTGTACTATATATTTGTATCTTGAAATCATCAAGCTTCAAAAGCGCCCAATAAAATTAGAATTCATCTGAAAGTCCTATCACATATCATGGAGGTGACGTGGGCTGTAAACAGGGAATGAATAGGCCTGAAGGGAGACCAGAGCACTTAGTCATAGTGGAAATTGAGTGTCTCAAAGTACAGAATTCACTTATTTAACAATTTTATGTAAGATCTGTTTTTGTCAAGCTTACCATATATTTTATAATATGTTAACGAGTCATGCCCTTCAAACTAACCACCATTTTGTCTACTGACAGTTTGCCTTATATAAAATGACAGTAACATTAACAAATCCCCATCTCAAGGAAATATTAGCCACATTCAACCTCTCTACCCTCTACACCAGGCTAATTACTTTAATCAGCCATTCTTTGTGTGAAATCTCATCAAGCACTCTTTGTGTATGTAAACCTATAACCCACCATCACATCTACCAATCCCTGATAAAGCATTTGCCAAAGACTTTAAACATGCCCATGGAGTGACTGTACAAAACCTCCCTATTACAAATTGGTGTTGGAGATCCCTTATCAAATCACTTTTTCCAACACATTCTTTTATTAAATCTTCTAAATGTGTTTCTGAGAATTCCTCCAAACTGATAAGATAATCAGACGATATTTGTTGGAGCTCACTAAATTACGTATTCCATAATATTATTATGCTTACTATTTTTCAGACATCAATATTCTCATCACTCCATATACAAATAAATAAATCATAGAGCTGAAATTATACTAGCTTCACTTGACTTTCCATTTAGTGTATATTATTCTTCTAATTCTAATATTTATTTTTCCAAAACAAGAATAAGTATTACGGGCTTCCCTGGTGGCGCAGCGGTTGAGAATCTGCCTGCCAATGCAGGGGACACGGGTTCGAGCCCTGGTCTGGGAAGATGCCACATGCCATGGAGCAACTAAGCCCGTGAGCCACAACTACTGAGCCTGCGCGTCTGGAGCCTGTGCTCTGCAACGGGAGAGGCCCGCGCACCGCGATGAAGAGTGGCCCCCGCTCGCCGCAACTGGAGAAAGCCCTCGCACAGAAACGAAGACCCAACACAGCCATAAACTAATTAATTAATTAATTAATTTAAAAAAAAAAAAAAGAATAAGTATTACATTTTGGAAAATAAATCAACTAAAACCTGTAACGTTAATCTTATAATAAATTAGTAATAGTATAGTGTGTTATCACAGCTAATTGGTAAATAATAAAAGACTGTTAATTAATAAAGTCTATTTATACACTTATATTTTAGTAATCTGTACTATCAACACTCCATCAACAAATATTTACTGTGTCTTCTCTGTGAAAAGCACTCTGGGACATCAGGGGCTGAGGGGAGTATCAGCCCTCAAGATATTGACAATCTGGCTAGGGTGCAGTTCTCATGCATTAATTATAAAAAGTAGCACATTAAAAAAAAGTAACACGTAGCACATGCCAGCTACATAGTATAGCTAATACCTGTCATGAGATGAGGTCAAAGTCTTGTGGTGGTTAGGGAAATCCCCCCAGGAGAGTTAGAACTTAAGCTGGGAGAGCCTTGAGATATGATCAAGATCTAATTATGTTGGGAAAAGGAGGAATACAAGGGTTAGAGCATGAGCAAACAACGGAAATGGGAGGCACAAGGAATAATGTAAAGCTGCATTGCTCAGTATGGTAGCCACTAGCTACACATGGCTTTTGAGAACTTCAATTGTGGCTAGTCTGAATTGAGATGTATGGTTTCAAAGGCTCGGTATGAAAAAAAAAAGGGAAATATCTCTTTAAAATTAATTATTAATTAATTATTATATATTGAAATGATAATATTGAGGATATATTGGGTTAAACATAACAACAGTGGTATTAAAATTAATTTCACTTGTTTCTTTTTGCATTTCTAATGTAGCTACTAGAAAATTTAAATTACATTTGTGTAAAGTCACATTTGTGGCTGGCATTATACTTCTATTGGACAGCATCAAGTCACTGAGTAATTGTAAAGAGGCTGGGTTTATTAAATAAGTATTTTAAAGGAAAGTAATCAGGCTAAAAAAGTGCTGACTGGTTAGGAGAGGCTAGAGACTAGAAATATGAATAATTACCGCCTATTCAAAGGCCTACACATAAAGGGTCAAGGGCTGAATGAAGCAGGTGGCAGTGGAGGAGAGATGGTGTGGCATTATATATTTTTCTGTGTCTGATTACTTCTGCTCGACAATATATTTTTTTAGATTGTTCCCACTGCCAGAGACATTATACAAGGAGACTTTTGGAATACCTAACTCTAGTGACTAGATATGAAGACAGAAAGAGAGAGGAATCGAATATGTCTGCCATTGCAAACTGAGGAGACAGGGAAAATGATGATGCCATCGGTGGGAGTGAGGAATTCGATGGGGGGACATGCTTTGCAGGGAGAGGTTTTAAGCCTTGGAATGTTTTGTAGTGGTGGAGTCGTGATGATGATTAATCTCTCCACGGAATGAATGTAAGGAACAGGTAGATGGCTAAGTCTGATATAATGATGTACATCAATGAGTAAATGTACCTAAGCCTTCTGTAAAATAGAAGTGGAATTCAGGGAGGAAATGATCAAATTAATGATAGCGATTAGACCACCATCTTGGTAGAATTCGATATTGAATTCACGAGTACAGTGTGATTTCAGGTGGTGACTTTTCTGACAGTTCAAACGCAGAGCCAAGAACTGAACCATAGAAAATACTGACATTTGGAGGTTGAAGGAGGATGTTCTATGAGGATAAATTGATCAGTTATGGAAATAGGAAGAGAACAAAGACATTGTGGGATCATGGAGCCTAAGGAACTATAAAAATATCAAGGAGGAGGAGACGGCCAACAGGAGAAAACGTTTTAAGAAATGTATAAAAGACTGTAGATGGCATTTTACTATTTAGCATCAAAATACTAGCCAGTAGGAATACAATCCTCAACCATGGCATCTAAGAGACAGCAGATGTTCCATGATCTGTCTTTCTGCCTTTGGATCACCCGGCCCATGCTTAGGCTTTTCTCCACATATGTTTGCCCTCCTCTCATTCTCTGGTAATCACACTTATCCCATAAAGTTTCTCCTGAATAGTGTCAGATTTACTGTTTCCTGTAGCATTTAATATCTGCATCCTCAATCAGCACTTATCACAGACTGCCTGTTTTATCTTTTCGTACATAGTATTCTCCTGACTCCAAAGTTATTTGTCTTCCACCTCGCTATCTCCTTAGGATTGCCCTTAATGTTTAAAATACTCCATTCTTAGAGGAAACAGAACTGATAAAGATTCAGGGCTAAGGCTAGCAGGAATGCTTGATCTGGACTGTGAGAGCCACAGTGCTCCCATGGACCCACATGTCATCACTGGCTTTTCATTTCTCCACCAGTTTTTATCCTTTGTTTCTCCTTAGGGCCTTTACTGTTATTTAAGGGTGGAACCCACATTCTTTCATTCATTCATTCAGCAAGGCACCAAAATATTTAAAAGGTTATAAAATGAATTCGATATGCATCCTGCATACCCTCAATTGCAATTTATATGCATGTTTACATGTCTCTCTTCCATACTTGAATGTAAGATCCTTGAGGAAAAGAACAGGTTATTATACACCTTATCAATATTTGTATTCTAAATGCCTAGATAGGTCTTGGCACCGAGTAGACTGTCAACTCACATTTGCTTAATTAATATATAAATCAGTCAAAGTGTGCATTCCTTCCTGAAAGAGCTGACAAACTGAGAAAAGAAGACAAAATGTGTATAAGCAGCCAGAGTACAGATAGGAAGGAGATGCCTGATAAAAGAAGTACTCAGATAAAAACATATTAGGAGTTAAGTGAAAGGAAAAAAAAAAAATGTCATACAGAAAGGATGGGAGAAGGCTTCCTGGAGAAGCTGGCATTTGAGCAAGGCCAGAAGGAGGGTGAAAATGGGAAATTTCACTAAAGTGAACAGGGATTTTTGGTCCTACCCCAAAATATTTATCCCTTTATACTTATTAAGAAAAAAATACCCATTTTCCCATGTCTGGTTAGTTTTTACTTGAACTCGTGTGATCATTTTTCCTTTACAAAAAGTTTTTTTTTCCCATAAAAAATTTCCTTACAATATGTAGATGCACAGCCAAATTTTATTTTAAGGACAACGGCATTTTTACCTCCTGTTTTGTGTGAGGGTCTGTGGGTTGTAGGAGATGAGAAAAGAGAGCTCCCAGCTGCCACAGCCCAGCAAAACCCCTGAAAACGATGACTGCATCCATTTCCAGCCAGTGCCACTTTCTGAAAGTGATGTGTTTGAAAGGAGGATTGCAAATAGTTGCTGCTTCTCAAAACTGCAGTTGCTTTTCAGGACGCGGCCATTGCTATCTCCATGCTGACGCAGCTCCCAGCATTGGCACCAGCCTGACTTTGAACTGTTTAAGATATTTCATTCCCAACGACAGAGTATTCCACAAAAAGAAAGAGGCCTTGTTTTTAATAAGCTGAAGTGGATGAAATGGGCAGTCATGGAGTAAAAATGATTATGAGGGAGGGAAGTGGACACCTAGTGAGTGCCCCTCCCACTCTGTCCTCCAGGACTGCGATGTTCTCTGGGTGATGCTCTGAAAAAGTATGCATAAGTAGGGGTGGGGAATGAGTACAAGGGGAAAAATAGACAAGATTTAAAGGAGGCGGCATTTTCGGCACCTACGAGGTATTATGCTGGAAACAGCTTGGGTGTTAGGACAAGGTTTGTATCCCAGTTCTACTCCTTAACAGTATATTTTTTTTAACTTGCTAAGTTGCTTAATATTTCCAAGTTCAGGCTCCTGCATATGGAGCTGGTATTAATTACTTCTCAGCGGTGACCTGAGAGTTTTGAGATAACATCAGAAACTAGTCAGTTCATAAATGTTGGTATCCCCTGCTCCAGCTTGCCTTCCTTTCCTCTCTTCGTGGAGTGCACGAGTGAAATCTCTGTCAGGGACTTCTCAGACCCGTAGATTCACTGCACACGATTGGAATGAGGGCTGCATTATTCTTTGCTGCAAAGATGGTGCTCATCACCCACCATCTGTAGTGTCTGTGCACGTACTTTTCCATTCCTGATGGAGACGCATTTGTATGCTAGGATAGGCAGCTGGACTCTTTTCCTCCATTCTTTCTTGATCTTCATTTCTCATTTGGCTCATTGGGAGTACTCCACAGACGTGACACACAACTTGGCAATAATCAAGTTAGTGTTTTCAGGTAAAGGCTTTCCATTTCCAAAGATGAGACAGGGTTAGACACACCAAATGCTACTGCTTGAAAAGGCCTTGGAAAACATCTCATCCAAACCCTTCATACAGATGAGGAAACAGAGGCTTAAGAACTAACTTGCCCAAGACATAAAGAAATTTAATGACCAGGCTCAGATTAGAACTCAGATTCCTGCTGTTCAGCTCAGGGAGCTTTCCAATCATTCTCATACCTCTCAGAGAGAGGCATTTTGCCAACTTTTTTGGAAGAACATACAACCACAGTAAATCCAAATGTTACATTCAAGGACAGTCACATAAGAATCTGTAAAGGGATGGTTCTGATTCTGACTATCTTTTGGAAAATACTAGAGATAACCCCTTGGAAGATTATCTTTTCCTTCTTTGATTAGCAACAATTCTGAATGCACCCTTGTTTAGAAACACATGGGCACATGAGCACACACACACACACACACACATACACACACACAGTTCTCCTGTTCTCTCTCAGGATAAGTTAGTTGCCCAGGTGGTCTCATTAATGACTGCACTCTCTCAGGCATGAAACACCATGACTTTTTGCTGTTGGGACTGCAGTATGCAAATTGACTAGAGTCAATCGTACCTGATTTTCTAAATTGCCTCTGTTATAACAATTCTCCCACCTGGTAATAAGCCATTGAAATTAAACAATGGGATTGATTACACATCCCTCACTCTGGGGAATCTCCATTAGTTTTACCTGAATAAAAACTGCAGAACAGGGCCCAATTTGGGGTAAGTAGTGTACAAGATGCTTCAGGAAGCACAGTAAAAATAACTCTGAAGAAGTTTAAACATTACTCTTTAGCCACAGGGAATATCAAGCTAACAGAATTTTATTTACAAGTCACATAAAGGCATGCTTAAGTGAGTATTGCCTGATGCAGGCCAGAATTGATAGAGCTCATACTTATTTGAGCTCAGCTCTTGACACAGATAGTGGGCTTCAGGTGAATCCTGGAACCTCTATGGCTCTGTTAGAAATCCATATATAGTATAATTCTCCAGCTTGAGATTTTCTAATTTCAAGCCACAGATAACTAGTAGTTGGGAGACCTGGAGAGGAGTCCCATATCGTAACTCACTAGCTGTTTGATGTTGGGCAAGTAATTTAACCTTTCTGAATCTCAGGTTTCAATTACCTAACTTGGGTTTTAAATACCTGCCCTACTCGTTTCCCAAGATTGTTGTGAGGATCAAATAAAACCATGTACAAAATATGACTTGCAAACTGGTAAGTGCACGCTAAACGTGGAGGATTTGTCTTTTTCGAGGCAGTCATTTTTACTGAGCTTGTGCACAATTCTACAAAACACAGATTTCAGCCAATGGTGAGGTTGGCCTTCTTTTCCTGACCTAACCTCATACACAATGGCTGCAGCATAGATGGACTTTGGAGTCAGATAAACCTATGTCCTATGAATCTTCCATTTACTGGCTCTGTGTCCAGGGGCAAGTTAGCCAACTGCTGAGACTCATCTAAACATGGGCACTGAAATAATACTCACCTCAAGGGCTACTGTGAGAATCAACATTGCTGTGGATGGAACATGAACACCATGCAATTAATGTTACCTATTATTAGCAGAGAATAACTGCAACATGCAGGGATATTCACATCATGCCTTGTTCTGAACAAAGCAAAAGCTTTCATTGCCTGGTACAGTCTGAAGTATTGGCGAGAATTATTCAGATTTCTCTTACAAGGAGGGATGCCTAAGGACCTATAAGAAGACTGATGATACATTGCAGTCCATGGGATCTCATTCTCTAGATAGCGAGCTCTCGGAGTGTGGGATTAGATTTTTTGCATCCCACCAATATCAGCAGTCATAGAGCCTAGCACACAGTCTGGCACACGGCCAGATGTATGGTAAACATTTTGCATAAATGAGAAAAGAAATCTTTGGCTGTGAAAGGACACATAGGAATGAAAAATATGAAACTTAATTCTTCCTGTTGAAAATAAGGGTAGAGATTTCCTTCTCTTTCCTTTCTGTCAGAATATTGACCATTGAAATTTAAAAATGTTAAGTACTTTCACTGTCGTTTGCAATGTATCTTTCTAGAAACTATATAAGCCTTTTGTTAACATTAGGACCTAGGAATATTTTTCTCAAGGACCTGGCGGTCATCTCTTGGAAATGTAAATATCTAGGAAGGGAGTACCCCTATCTCCTAGTTTCTGTGGGAAGGTAGGAGGCTAATTTTGGTGGGCCCCTTGCTCCACATTACGAAATTCCTTCCTATCAAAAGATATGAATTTTTTGTTTCCTCCCACACCCCTTTTGGATAAAGTCAAGTTAACACAGATGGTCATCCCAATCACCAGGTAAAGTTAGAATGAATGATGAGTGACCAATAATGCTGTTAAGTCTTCTTATTTGAAGACTAGTTATTGCTGATCTTGAAAATATATATATGATATGATGCATCTGCTTGGCTATATCAAAGCGTGAGATTTCTTTCTGTCTGCAGTCTCAGCGAATTGTCTGTGATGCATATCACACTCTGGTTTAATGCTTATTCAATAATAAGGGTGTTTTCTTTCTCTACTTATTACCTTTGTGAAGAGGAATTCTGGGTTGGGAGAAGCTCTTTTTTTTTTTTTCTTTTTTTAATTATATTTCCCCAATACTTGCTAAGCAGAGCATCACGTCTCCCAGTCTAAATGGTATCTGATGACTATGGATATAAAGAACGGTCTGCAGGATTTCATATCAACCTCATTCTGCTAGGCTGTGTATTAGACAATAAACTGCATTTTTCTAGGATCTTTCATTCAGAAGCTGTCAGGGGTTTTATTATTGAAGTGGGAATAGACAGCACTGGAGTTCTTGGCCCTTTCATCAGAAATAGATATAAACTCATTTTCATACCTAGTTTAATAAATCTGTTGAACAGATTGAACAGGAAGCACTGAGAAGGTATGAACCATGCTTACTCTTTCTAAGGAGGTGAGATTTCTCAAGACTAATGCTGGTGGTTTAAATGCTAATGGTCTTAACTATTTCTTTGTTTAACTATAAACATTAAACAAACATGCCTACCTCTTTGAAACTTAACTAGAATATTCTGTAACTGAGTAAGTTTTAAGAGTTTTAACGGAGTGACTCAGTAATAAAGATTACTCCCCTTCTGCCATCCAAAGAAAATCCCGATTCAGTAATCATAAATTCTCATTGGCCTCTGGCTAGGGTTGCCCTGATTACTTGCAAGTTTTCTAGAAATTAAAAAATGCTTGGCAGTTTGTATGGAAAGTGGGGATTTCCAGAGCCTTTTCTAAATAGTGGGGTAACTAAGTAATGCTCTGGTAAACAGAGTAAGATTTAAGACAGCTTACTCAAATAAATTAAGCAAGTAAAGATACTGAGATGAAAGGAAAATGCATAATTGTTAGAACAAAATGAGTCTGTTTTAGCCAAGAGGAAAATAAGGAGAGACAGGACTACTAAATGTAATGTGGAACCCTGGATGGAATCCTGGAAGAGAAAAAGGCCATTACGTAAAAAACTAAGGTAATCTGGATAAAGTATGTACTTTTACTACTAATAATGCATTAACATTAGTCCATTAATTGTAATGTAATTAAATGTGCCATTCTAATGTTAGATGTTAATAATAAGGGAAACAGTGTGAGGTACAAGGAGCGCTCTATCAGGGAGGGAGTAGAGTTTAGACAAAGACCTTAGGTGAAAATCCTAAAATACCTTTCTTATTTTAATTGAAGTATAGTTAACTTATAATACTTTCAGGTGTACAATGCAGTGATTCAATATTTTTAAAGACTATTACAAGATTACTGACTATATTGCTTGTGCCGTATATTACACCCCTGTGATTTATTTATTTTATAACTGGTAGTTTTTACATCTTAATCCCCTTTGCCTATTTTGCCTATCTCCCCACACTCCTCTCTGGCAACTACTAATTTTTTCTCTGTATCTGATAATCTGTTTTGTTATATTTGTTGTTTTGTTTTGTTTTTTAGATTTCACATATAAGTGAAAATATACAGTATTTGTCTTTCTCTGTCTGACTTATTTCACTTAGCATAATATCTGCTAGGTCTATCCATGTTGTTGCAAATGGCATTATTTCATTCTTTTTTATTCCATTTATACCACATTTTTTATCCCTTTATTTGTCAGTGAACACTTAGATTGCTTCCATATATTGGCTACTGTAAATAATGCTGAAATGAACATTGGAGTGCATATATCTTTTTGAATTGGTGTTTTAATTTCTATGGGTATATACTAAGGAGTGGAATTGCTGGATCATATGGTAATTGTATTTTTATTTTTTGAGGAAACTCCATACTGTTTTCCATAGTGGTTGCACTAATTTATATTCCTATCAACAGTATGAGAGTTCCCTTTTCTCCATGTCCTTGCCAAAACTTATTTCTTGCCTTTTTGATAATAGCCATTCTGACAGGTGTGAGATGATATCTCACTGTGGTTTTGATTTTCATTTCCCTGATGATTAGTGATGTCAAGCATCTTTTCATGTGCCTGTTGGCCATCTGTGTATCTTCTTTGGAAAATGTCTATTCAGGTCCTCTGCACATTTTTTAATTGGATTATTTGTTTTCTCTGATATTGAGTTGCATGAGTTATTTATATATTTTGTATATTTACCCCTTATTGGACATGTCATCTGCAAGTATTTTCTCCCATTCAGTAGCTTGCCTTTTCTTTTTGTTGATGGTTTCCTTTACTGTGCAGAAGCTTTTTAGTTTGATTTGGTCCCATTTGTTTATTTTTGCTTTTGTTTCCCTTGCCTGAGGAGACAGATAAATATATATGTATGTATGTGTATATATATATATATATGTATATATATATACACACACACATATGTATGTATATATACATACATATATTTTAGTTAAAATATTTAGCTATATATATTTAGCTATAATATATATAGCTAAATATTTTAGCTATATCTATATATATTTTAGATATATATATATATATGTATATATAGCTAACACCAATGTCAAAGAGCATGCTGCCTATGTTTTCTTCTAGGAGTTTTATGGTTTCAAGTCTTACATTCAAGTCTTTAATCTATTTTGAGTTTATTTTTGTATATGGTATGAGAAAATGGTCTAATCTTATTCTTTTACATGTAGCTATCCAGTTTTCCCAACACCACTTATTGAAGAGAATATCTTTTCTGCATTGTATATTCTCACCTCCTTTGTTGTATATTAATTGACCATATGAGCATGGGTTTATTTCTTGGTTCTATTCTGTTCCATTGATCTATGTGTCCATTTTTGTGCCAATTCCATACTGTTTTAATTACTATAGCTTTGTACTATATTTTGAAATCAGGGAGTGTGATACCTCTTGCTTTGTTTTTTTCTCTCATGATTTCTTTGTCTGTTTGGGGCCTTCTGTGGTTCCATACAAATTTTAGAATTATTTGTTCAGCAGAAAATGTCATGGGTCTTTTGATAGCAATTGCAATAGCAATTGCATTGAATCTGTAGATTTTGGGTAGTATGAACATTTTAACAATATTAATTCTGATCCATGAGCACAATATATCTTTCCATTTATTTATGGCATCTTCAATTTCTTTCACCAATGTCTTATAATTTTCAGAGTACAGGTTTTTCACCTCCTTGGTTAAATTTATTCCTAGGTATTTTATTCTGTTTGATGCAACTGTGAATGTAATTGTTTTCTTAATTTCTCTTTCTGAAAGTTCATTATTAGTATATAGAAATGTAACAGATTTCTGTATATTAATTTTGTATCCTACAACTTTACTGAATTTATTTAATCATGTCATCTGCAAATAGTGACAGTTTTCTTCTCTCCTTCCAATTTGGATCCCTTGTACTTCTTTTTCTTGTCTGGTTGGTGTGTCTAGGACTCACAACACTATGTTGAATAAAAGAGGCAAGAGTTGGTATCTATGTCTTGTTCCTAATGTTAGAGGAAAAGCTATCAGGTTTTCACTATTGAGTATGATGTTAGCTGTGGGTTTCTTCATAAATGACCTTCGTTACGTTGATGTATGTGCCCACTATACCCTCTTTGTTGAGAGTTATTAATCATGAATGAATGTTGAATTTTGTCAAATGCTTTTTCTTCACCATGTGTGTTTTACCTATTATTTTGAATGTGGCATATCACAATGATTGATGTGCAGATATTGAATCGTTGTTGGAATAAATCCCACTGGATCATTAGGTATGATTCTTTTAATGTATTACTGAATTCAGTTTGCTAACATTTTGTTGAGGATTTTTGCATCTATGCTCATCAGGGATATTGGCCTATAATTTTTTTGTAGTTGTCTTTGTCTAGCTTTCCTATCAGGGTAAAGCTGACCTTGTAGAATAAATTTGGAAGTTTTCTCTCCTCTTCAACTTTTTGGAATAATTTGAGAAGGATAGGTATTCACTCTTCTTTAAATGTTTGGTACAATTCCCCTATGAAGCTATTTTGTCCTGGACTTTTGTTTGTTGTAAGTTTTTTTTTTTTTTTGATTACTGATTCATTTTATTACTAATAATTGGTCTATTCATCTCCTCTATTTCTTCCTGATTCAGTCTTGGAAGATTGTATATTTCTAGGAATTTATCAATTTCTTCTAGGTTGTCCAAGTGATTGGCATAGTATCCTCTTATGTTCATAGTATCCTCTTATGACTATGTATTTCTATGATATCAGTTTTAACTTCCCTTCTTTCATTTCTAATTTTATTTGAGCCCCTCTCTATTTTTTTCTTGATGAGTCTGGCTAAGGGTTTACTAATATTGTTTATCCTTTGATAAAACAAGCTCTTAATTTCATTGATCATTTCTATTTTTTTATTCTCTATTTTACTTATTTCTGCTCTGATTTTTATTATTTTCTTCCTTCTACTAACTTTGGGCTTTGTTTGTTCTACTTTCTCTAATTCCTTTTGTTGTAAAGTTAGGTTGTTTATTTGAGATTTTTTTCTTGTTTCTTGAGGTAGGCTCTTGGATCATTATGAACTTCCCTCCTAGAACTGCTTTTGCTGCATCCCATAGATAGAGATGCAGTTCTATTTTCATTCCTCTCAAGGAATTTTTAAATTTCCTCTTTGATTTCTTCACTGACCCATTGTTTTGGTTTTTTGTTTGTTTGCTTGTTTTAGTAGCATGTTGTTTAGTCTCCACATATTTGTATTTTTTCATTTTCCTTTTGTAATAGATTTCTAGTTTCATACCTCTTTGGTTGGAAAAGATGCTTGATATAATTTCAATCTTCTTAAATTTATTGAAACTTGTTTTGTGGCCAAGCATGTGATCTGTCCTGGAGAATGTTCATGTGCCCTTGAAAAGAATGTGTACTCTGCTGTTTTAGTATAGAAAGTTTTGTAGATATTTATTAAGTCCATCTGGTCTAATGTCTCATTTAAGGTCAATGTTTTCTTATTGATTTTCTGTCTGGATGATCTATTCACTGATATAGGTGAGGTAATAAAGTCCCCTACTATTACTGTATTACCGTCAATTTCTCCCTTTATGTTTGTTAATATGCTGTATGTATGTAGATGCTCCTATGTTGGGTGCATATATATTACAATGCTTATATCTCTTGTTGGATTGATCCCTTTATCATTATGTTATATCAGTCTTTGTCTATTGTTACAGTATTTGTTTTAAAGTATATTTGTCTAAGTATTGCTACCCTCCAGCTTTTTTGTTTTGTTTTGTTTTCATTTGCATGGAATATCTTTTCCATCCTTTCACTTTCAGTCTGGGTGTGTCTTCAGTTCTGAAGTGAATCTCTTGTAGGCAGCATATATAAATGGGTCTTGTTTTTTAGCCACCCTATGTCTCTTGATTAGAGCATTAAGTCTGTTTACATTTAGAGTGATTATTGATAGGTATGTATTTATTGCCATTTTGTCACTTGTTTTTTGGTTGTTTTTGTAGTTCTTCTCTGTTCTTTTCTTCTTTTAGTCTCTTATTTTGTGATTTGTTGATTTTCTTTCGTGTTATTATTGTGTTGCTTTCTCTTTTTTTTTGTATTATTTTTAGGTTTTTGGTTTGTGGTTACCATGAGATAGATATTTTTAAAGCAGAAAGTTATTTAAGTCCAAAAATTATAAAATCTCTGCATTTTACAACTTTCCCCCACTTTTAATGTTTCTGACATTGAATTTTACATCATTATGTGGATCCCTTAGCTACTTGTTATGGTTATAGTTGATTTTATGAGTTTTGACTTTTAACTGCGATACTACCTTTCTAAGTTGTTGATCCATGCCTTTACAATATATTTGCCTTGACCATTGAGATTTTTTTTCTCCATATTTTTTCTCATTTCCTGTTATGGCCTTTCTTTTTCATTTAGAGATGGTCCTTTAACATTTCTTGTAAGGCTGGTTTAGTGGTGATGAACTCTTTTAGTTTTTGCTAGTCTGGGAAACTCTATCTCTCCTTTAATTCCTAATGATAACCTGCCAGGTAGAGTAATCTTGGTTATAGGTTTTTTTTTGTTTTTTTTGTTTTCTTTCAGCACTTTAAATATGTGATGCCACTCCCTTCTGGCCTGCGAAGTTTCTGCTGAAAAATTAGCTGGAATTTCCTTGTATGTGACTCTGCTTTTCTCTTACTGCCTTTAAAACTCTCTATTTTTAACTTTTATCATTTTAATTACAATATGTCTTGGTGTGGATCTCTTTGAGTTCATCTTGTTTAGGACTCTTTGTGATTCCTGGACCTGGGTATCCATTTTCTTCCCTGGTTGGCTAAGTTTTCAGCTACTATTTTATCAAATAGGTTTTCTGCCTTTTTCTCTCTTACCCTTCTGTGACCCCTATAATGCAAATATTAGTACACTTGATGTTATCCTGGAGGTCCCTTAAACTTTCTTCATTTAAAAAAAAAAAGAAAAACTTTTTTTCTTTTTGCTTCTCTGATTTGGTGATTTCCACTATTCTGTCTTCCAGATCATTTATGCATTCTTCTATATCACTTAATCTGCTGTTGATTTTTCTAGTGTATTTTTCACTTAAGTTATCATATTCTTCAGCTCTGACTGGCTCCTTTTTGTATTTTATAATTCTTTGTTAAAGTTCCCACTGTGTTCCTCTATTCTTTTCAGGAGTTTGGTGAGCATGACCATTGCTTTGAACTCTTTATCAGGTAAATTACTTATCTCCATTTCATTAGGATTTTTTTATGGGTTTTACCTTGTTCTTTCATTTGGAACATAATCTTTTGTCTTCTCATTTTGTTGACTTTCTGTTTGTCTCTATGAATTAGGTGAAACAGTTACCTCTTTTGGTCTTGAAGGTTTGTCCTTGCGTGGGAGCATCCCTGTGCAGACTGTGAGCCTGGTGGTTTTGGCAGGAGGGCTGGATCCAGAGACCAGAATGGGCAGGTCTTCTCCCAGGGCTCACTGAGGGCTGCCACCTTGGTGTATAGGGCTGGAGCTGGAGCCCAGCACAGGCCAGGGCTTCTCCTGGGGCATGTCAAGGGGTGCTGCCTTGGTGGAGGGATGTGATTGGATCCAGAACCAGACCTTGGCAGGTCAGCTAGAATGCCAGGCACTTTTCAGTCTCTTGCCTCTATGCCGTGACTTGGAGTAAATTTGTGCGTGTGTCTTTTAAGAGCAGAGTTTCAGTTTCCTGCAGCCCTTTGTCTCTCCTAGTCATAAGCCCTGCTGGTTTTCAAAACCATTAGTGGGTTTATGTTCCCAGTGCTGGTCCCCAGGGCTGGGGTATCCAATGTTAGGCTTGAACCCCTTGCTCTTCAGGGAGAGCCTCTGAGTTTCTTACATCCCCTTCCACTACTGAGTCACCCACTGGTGGTGTGGGTCTTGACTAGTTTGTGTTTCTGCCCCTCCTACCTATCTTGATTTGCCTTTTTCTTCATATTCTTAATTGTAGAAGAGCTGTTCTTATAGTCTTTAGGTTGTTCTCAGAGAGAGTTGTTCTATATGTAGCAGTAGTTTTGGTGTGTCCATGGGTGGAAGTGAGCTCAGGGTCTTCCTACTCTGCTATCTTGATCCCCTCTCTGCCCGTAAAATATCTTCTTTCTCTTTATATCTCTAGGCCCAGTATAGTGTATACTGAATGAAAAATCTGTTTAATATTCTCCCTTTCTCCTCTCCTATTATTCTCTATTTTCTACCCCTTTCCACATACACATTCCATTCTGTTGATAAAATCCATGCTTCTTGGTTGACCCTGCTCAGGTTTTGAAAAGAATAAAGCATAGAATACAGCCTATACCAACAACTTTGGCTATCAGGTTATTTTCTCACAATTCAAAGAAAGTGAAAGTTAAATTGGTTTGAACATGAATCTACAAAGACTTATGCTTTCATGGTGCAATACGAAAGATTGTGTACTGCATTAAAAATAAAATGTCATCTACAAAATGGTAAGTCCCTTTAATAAACCTATTAAGTAATTCATCCTGTGCCTTGTATCTGGTATTAAATCTAGGCTAAGTACAAAGTAGAGAGCCTACCAATATGTATCTCAGGATAAAACAAACACAGAGTGTTGGAGGTGGAAAGGATCTTAGAGAGTACTTATTTCAATGTCTTCATTTTATGTGTGAGTAAACTGATGTTCAGGGAGGTTACCTGGTTTATCAAAAATCCGCCAACTGTAGAACATTTATATGTCACCTTATCCTATAAAGAATATGAGGAAGGACAAAAGTAGAATGAAAAAAGAATATATAGACAATAGTTTGTGTTAGTGAACTTGACCTTAATGATTCAACCATTAAGATTAGCATCTCCAGGGGGAACTTTGCTGAAGTACTAAGCTTTATAAATATATTAGACAGCAGGGCTAGTTCACTCAAGTATAGAGCATTGCTTACCTGTTATAACTTCAGAGTTTGAAGAGAGTTCCCTCTAAAAATTACTCTGCCACTGAACTTTGAAATTTCTTTAGTGGGCAATACCAATTTTATTCCATAATTAAGGGTTTAAGATAAAAATATCTTTAGAATGATCCCTGTTGTCTTTTCCTTCTTTGAAAGGGTTATCAGGTGGCAGAGGGAAGCTGAGTAACAAAGATGGACACAGTGAAATCCAAAGATCACTGGAGAATTAAGCATGTAAACAAGCTAGGAAGAGAGAGACAAGTCTGCTTTTTACCATGGCCAAAGTCTTAGGAGATTTCAGGGTACCCAGGAGTACAGTGAGAGCCAGCACTGATGACTGCCTGACAGCTCAAGCAGGTACTTCGGAGGCAGGCATGTGTAGTATTATATCTGGTCTAAATTTTGTTACTTTAGGAAAATTAATTAACTTTTCTGAGCCTTAGCTTCATAATCTATAAAATGTGAATAACTTCAAAGAATAGGGTAAGGTATTCAAATTAATAAACTACATAACATTTGGAAACCCAGAGCAAATGCTAAATACATAAAATGTTAATACTTTTTTTTCCTTTTTCCATTCCTACTTCCTGTTCCACGTCTGGATACAAGATGCTTAAGGACACATAATATTTCTAAATAGTCACTGGATGTAGGGTGAATAAGTGATCCAACATGTGCATGACTGGGAAGGTAGGGGGAAAGTGAGAAATCTATGTACATTTGATAACATGGTAAGCAGGCGAGAGGGGAGAGAGTCAGCTGGGGACTGACCAGAGAACAGTTTGATCTAGGCTGGTTGGTTCAGCTTTCCTTACTCCCAGCTGTATTCATTTCCTTATCTTCAGCAAATTCCCTTCCACTATACTTTCAAGCACTCCCAAATAAAAATGAAAGAGCCTGACAGAAGTGAATGTGTGCAAAAGTTATGATTCTTTAAGTGGGACTAATTTAATATTTGTCCAATGTACATGATAACAATTATTCTTATTTTGATTTAAATTTTTTCCGTGCCAGGAAGTATTTCTGAATCCCTAATTAATGCCACATACTTTTTAGAAGTTTTGTTATATTTTCATGGGTATTACTTATAAATAGTACAGGGAGATAATGGTGAGAAGGTCTACCTCCCCACAAATATTAAAGTAGAAAATAAGGAACTAAGATAATATTGCTTTCTGAGAGTTAAGCTATAAAACAAACATAAATCCAAGCATAGCTATATAAATTCTATACATTGAGCTATATAAATGCACAGCTATGCAAAGCTTTAGCTTAAACAGGTAGAATGGCCTTCAGGCTAAGACCTACTCTGGAACATAATTGAAGTTATTTACATATATGGAGAGAATGTGTCAATCGGAGGAGTGTTAGCAACAGAAACACAGCATGCTGAGAAACAATCGTTGGTAATGAATGAAGTCTTATCCTACTTAAGGGATTGGCTTCACTAGCTCCAGACACAGGTATCAAATCCATTCTGCAGCTCTAATCCTTCAGGGCAGGCAGATGCACCCAGAATGCTTATCTTGATAACTCTTACCACATAATGTAGTAGTCCACAAATTAAGGCCTTTGGGGACAAGTCCAGCCCACCAGCTTGTTTTTATAAATAAAGTTTTTTGGAACATGGTCTTGGCCATTCATTCATGTACTGTCTATGGCTGCCTTCTGCTACAACAGCAGAATTGAGTGGTCACAGTTGTGACTGAAACTGTATGGTCTGCAAAGCTGAAAATATTTACTTTCTGTCTCCTTACAGAAAATGTCTGCTGACCATGGATAGCTCAGCCAACTTCCCTTGATTTCATGTTCAACAAACAACCTTTTGATTCGATGTTGATTGTTTGCTCCTGTACATACTTTGTACTAGGAGAGAGAGACAACTTGTAAAATAGTAATAAACCAATCTGTTTAAAGCTCCATCTATTCATACGTCATGGTAGACCCTCTGGGTAGACTAACATTTATGTATGTGACTTCAAAGCTGGTGAACTGACCCAGTGTCCACCCACAGGGTATTGTAGCCTGGGTCTGTTTGGAGCCCATCTTCTCTGGGTAACTTTGGGAATTACAGTGCATTTTTTCTTTCTGATAGCATGTTTTTCAGCTACTACTTTACAGATGAGGAAGCTAAAATTCAGAGAGAGGAAGAAAGAAAACATTTATTGAACATCCATTCTGTTCTAGGCTCACAGCTGTTTCCTATGTAATGCCATTTAATCATTACAAGCCTATATGAGATATAAAACTCAAGTGTGTATATTCACAGATGTGGAACTGTAGGTTGAGAAAGGGGAAGGCCATACTAATTTGTTAGGAAGTCAGGATCTGAAATCAGGTGCTCAGACTCAAATACTTTTACTCTGTGGTGTTTTCACTTGACCTAGAATGCCTGACAGTCTTCTGATGCTGGGCTTAAGAGAGCAACACCATATGCCTTGGTCTCTTCCACTGAGGTGTACTGTTGTTCTTTAATAAACACGATGAAGTTAGAAAATCCTAGAGATTTTAAAGGTGTAAAATTTTTAAATAAATCCTGAACATTAATACTGGAGTACAGAATCTTAGCCAACTACTTTACATATTCAAACATGCTCTTGCATAAAGAAATTGGTGTCACCACAGCCCGATGTTCATAAATAACAGTTCATGACAAAAAATTCTTTTTTCAAAACTGGTTTTGTACTTGAAGTGAATTAAATGTTGTACTCTGAATTCACTGCAGCAAGAACATATTTTAGAATTTCTGAAAGCTGAACAGAGTGGAAGGTTATCTATAACATGGGCATAATCACAGTCATAATATGTGTTTAAAATAAAACATTGAAAAGAATTAAAATGTTCCCTTCAAGCCAAACTCAAAGAAATTTCAACATAAAATGGACTGTAAAAGTGCTATTAATGTTGCTTGCTGAGACCCATTCTTTAGGAGTTCAGAACCTCTGAAAAGCTTTTGGTTATTATTTTTTCAGCATTAAAGGAAACCAGCCTTTAGAGATAGAGCTGGTCCCACCCTCTCACACAGTGGTTGTGCACTGCTTTGGTTTTGATTTGTAAATGTTCTACCTGAGTGTACTTCTTGTCTTCTTATCTAGATTGAAAACTTTTAGGTGGCAAAGTTTATCTCAATGACACTTAATTTACGACTATGCAGATGGTGGGTGTTTCATTAAAAAAAAAAAAAATTGCCAATGCATCATACTGTTGTAAGATAGAATTTTTAACAAATTGATCATAAATGGAAATATATATGAGAATATTCAGAAAGAAAACTCTAATCCATGAAGAATTCACTTTACTAGTTTCTCTCTTCAGTTTTTTAAAAATCGGGAACCAGAACTAAACTCTGAGGAGCCATGAAGTCAAATGAGTAAATACACTGACAGCTAGAAGTTATTTGGAAAAGTCTAGTCACACAAAGTTAGCACTGGAGGGCACCTCTGAGACCACTGAATTCAAGCCATTATGCAAATGCATTACATAAACCCTAGAAATATTAAGTGATGAGCTCAAGGCCACAGGATTTATCGGTAGCCCAGCTGAGAGGAACAACCAGAACTCCTGAATCCAAGTTAATCTCCTGCTATAAGAGTTAATCTCAACTGTACTGGCTTTCTAGGAAAAATAAAAGTTCACATTTCCTTTAGAATTGTTTGAACAAGAAGTCTCTAAAATGCAAGGAGTTATTCTAGGTCTCCTTAGTGTTGGCAGAAAAGGGACTATATATTTCTTAGAAGGCTTTTGATGTGGACAGAAATCCAATTTATCCTGGCTTATGTATAAAAGGGGGAATTTACTGGCTCACATAACCAAACTATGTGTGGTGCTGGCTATGGGTGAGGAGACCTAGAGACTCACACACTTTTAGGATCTGTCTTTCCACATCCTTCATCTATGCTCTTTCAGATGCTGGTTTTATTCTCTGAGGCTGACTGTCTCTGTGAGGCTGGAATCAGAGTGTCAGGTAGATCTAGGCTTCATCTTTACTGCTTCCTAACTAAAGAGGAAACAGAACTCCTCTCTGCCAGTATTAATGAGGAAAATCCTAGGGGAAAATATGGATGGATTCTACTAAGATCAAATGATCATTTCTGGACTGATCACTGTGGTTGAGAGGTTGATTCTTGGACAACTCTAACTGGAATTATTTAACAGGAAGCATCAGGCTAGTAAGACTGAAGCTCACCTCAAACTTACATTTGGGGTGTGAGAGATGCAGGTTCCCTAAGGAATTAGGAGTGATGTTACCTGAGCAAGGAGGAAAGATGTGCTGGGCAATCAGAACAGCAGGTGCCGAGGGAGAAGTTAGAGTCACCGAAGACTTACTCTGCCCCTAGAGAATATACTAGGCACTTAGCAATTTTTTTAGCTTCCTTATCACCTAGATCTCCTTCCCTCTTTTACGGAAGCATGTATCTTATGAGCCTCAGTGGGAGGCATAAGTTATTTTCTACTACCTATTTTCTAGAGAATTTGAAAATGCCAAATACTTGATTTCCCACCCTCCTTTGAAACTAAGGCACAGGAACATGACCTAGACTCAGCCAATGTCCTGGACTTGGAGTCAGGGGTTAGTGACACCAATATTTAGTTCACAGGCAATAGCGGCCGCAATACCAAGTCCAGAGGAAGCAGCAGACATGGTGGATGCAAGCTGGGCAGCCAGTACTCAGGGGTAGTAATAGTGGTGTCCTAACAGGACATGAATTGTAGTTTGAATTTGAAGGTGATCCTGCCTGCTACCCAGCTTGACATGTTCCTGAACATTTCTGAACCTGGTTCTCTAGCCCTGTTGGTGATACCATAAGCTCCCAGTAACTTTACAACAAATTGGTTCTCAGCTTAATCAATCTAGAGTTAGTTTCTGTGCCTCACAACTAAGAGAAAGCAAAAAAGAAATCATATAATTCAGTATCCCAGTACCAGAAAACTCTGGAAGCGTTTTTATGATTAAAAATGTATTATTTTTATGAAGAAACTTAATACCTCTCTTCTGGATTTCCCTGGTGGTCCAGCAGTTAAGACTCTGCGCTCCCAATGCAGGGGGCCCTGGTTTGATCCCTGGTCAGGGAACTAGATCCCGCATGCTGCAACTAAGACCCTGCATGCCGCAACTAAGACCCTGCATGCCGCAACTAAAAGATCCTGCACTCCGCAGTGAAGATACTGCACGTAGCAACAGAAGATCCCGCGTGCCGCAACTAAAGACCCGGTGCAGCCAAATAAATAAATAAATATTTTAAAAAAACACCTCTCTTCAGGGGCTTCCCTGGTGGCGCAGTGGTTGAGAGTCTGCCTGCTAATGCAGGGGACACTGGTTCGAGCCCTGGTCTGGGAAGATCCCACCTGCTGCGGAGCAACTAGGCCCGTGAGCCACAACTACTGAGCCTGCGCGTCTGGAGCCTGTGCTCCACAACAAGAGAGGCTGCGATAGTGAGAGGCCCGCGCACCGCGATGAAGAGTGGCCCCCGCTTGTCGCAACTGGAGAAGGCCCTTGCACAGAAACGAAGACCCAACACAGCCAAAAATAAATAAATAAATAAATAAAATAAATTTAAAAAAAAAACAAACCTCTCTTCTTTGAGAAGTTCTGATTAACAACTTGCCCTATATTAAAGGTAGGTTATTTTTAATACGAATGCTACTTACGTCAATTCATATTAAATAATTCTAAAAGCATATTTGTTAGTCTATGCCATCCACTGGTGGATAGGTATTATCACTGTTAAACACTATGGAATTCAATATTTCTCTTGGATTTCATTGTCAGGATGACTTCAGGGTCACCATAACCTCTGTTTTGCTCCTTCAGTTCTACTAATGCAATGATACCACTAAGTAGTTTACTTTCGACTAAACTCTCAGGCAGAACCTGCCATCCCACCCTTGACAGAAAAATGGCTTGACCCCCAACTCCTCAAAAGCTAAAAGGAAAATCAGCAAGGAGGAAAAACTAAAACTTCAGTAAGAAACTGTTAATGCAGGTTAGTATTTCATTTAAATAAGACTTAATATTATATTTTCCTTAGAAAGGCTGATATATTAGTGACATAACTGTGTATCTTAAATTGCCACAAATAAAAATGAAGATTAAAAGTTGTCTTTAATAGGACAGCATGAACTTCCAGTCTTTTTTTTTTTTTTACAGTTTTGGGTGGAAGATAAAATTTAGACAGGAGTTGCTGAGGAACGACAGGAAATTGTTGCTAAGGCTAAGTACCATCTGAAAATATCCAACATGTCACCAAAGGATTTATTAATTTATCTTCTCTCTGGGTTTTGTTTGTTTGGAAAAAGAACACATACACATATGGTTGCTACAAATAGATGTCATTGACCCTTGCAAGTGGCCCATGTTAATCTGCCACAAGTATCTAAACATGCTGCTTGGTCTAGGGCTGCTGAGGACACTGTCACAGCAAACGGGGTGATACGCGATTTCTTACTGCCTCCTAGCTGTTCAGGAACTGTAGGTGTGTTTGGCTGTTTGCTCATTTTGTGAACACTAACTAGTTGAGGCATTTCTGTCTTTTCTAGGGCAGCACCAAATGTAGAAAGAGTGACTGTCTAACTTAATAATAATGACACTGTTAAATAAATGCTGCACTTCAGAGAAGTAGATCTTAACTTGGAATTTATCAGGAGCTATCAAGTCATTACAAACTGGCCATTACTAGGAACTTCCAATCATTTTCCACCAAGGGAGAATACACAGTA
This sequence comes from Balaenoptera physalus, assembly GCF_965194825.1. Lineage (NCBI taxonomy): Eukaryota > Metazoa > Chordata > Mammalia > Artiodactyla > Balaenopteridae > Balaenoptera > Balaenoptera physalus. The sequence continues at coordinate 59,070,227 of NC_138886.1, forward strand.
ATTGCCTTTTACAACATTTTCTGCCAGCTTCTTCTCTTCTGCTTTTTTTTCTTATTAGTTTTACTGGAAGTTAATCACCTTTCAGAAGGAATGACAGATATCTTTGAGCCTCAAGAATACCAATGAAATATTTACTTTGAATATATTGCCATAATAGCTTATTAATAAGCACTACCTAAGACAGCACCATTTAGACCATTTGCTGAGAAGTACCCAGGACAATAATTTTGCTTATAAAACATAATCAAGATAATCAACAGAAACCAGAAATGAATCAAGTGAAGACTCTTGATGACAGAATCTTAGCCAAATCATTCAAAAAAATGATGCTCAAGAAACATGACTGTCATTTCCAACCACCTAACTAGACATGTTCTGTTAAGGTCCAAATTAGGAGCATGAAATACACTCTACAACCTAGGGGATTTTAGAGCACTTAGATGAATCACAAGTGACATATGGGAGCTCATTAAAGGAAGGTGAAGTTATAAGCACCCAGGGGGCTTGCTGGAAATCAGAGCTTTATAAAAAAAGCGTCAGAGGTCAGTCATACAGATTAGAGGATGCTCTTCATGTTCCTTAAAAATAATCCATTTCTCTTTACCCCTTCTCAGCTAACATGCTGCTTGAGTACTGGCCAGTACTACAAATTTTTGTTGTGTGTGTGTGTGTGTTGGGAGGGGGGGTGGCGGTGGAGGCTGGATGGTCGTGATTTGATTGATTTTGATACGTAAACAATAAAAGCCACGGGAGAGTAAGACCTCAGTGCAGCCTGCTTGAGCCCAACTTGAACGTAACAGTGGAAGCTGCCCGAAGAAGGACAGCCATAGGCGGCTCTTATGTTACAGAAGTGATGCCCATAAGCTGAGCTTTGAATGACACATTATTTCCTGTGTGCACCCCAATCTATTTTCTGCCTGACTAAGCTTATAAAACTCTGCATAAATTCTCCCTCTCAGCCTGTTCTATAATCCTGTGAACACACTGTCTTCCTGTTCATTCCTTCAGCCAGCAAGCACCAGCTGTTCGGTCCTGGAAACATTTTACGTTAAAGGAAAAAAAAAAAGAAGATGATCAAAAAGCTGTAAAAACTGCAAAATCTTGAGATATGCAGATGTTTTAGGGTGGTGAATATCTGACCTGAGTAAAAGAAATGATTGGGCTTCCATCAATCATTACACTGTTGAATACTCTGCTGAGATCGGTTTATCTGGACGCTCCTCAGCTGCCTCAGTTCCGCACAGTCTGTAAACTAAGCCAGTTTTGGTTGTTATGCGCTAAAGAAAAGACAAACTCTGAGCTTAAAAATATGAACAAAGATAGAATTATTTTAATACAGCAATCATGCTTTTTTTCATTGAAAAATGCCACAAATTTTGTTAACTATATTTTTCAGCTTCAGAAGGAAAGTGGAAGTCACTGGATAATGTCGCTTTAATTACTTAAATGCACACTTCACGCCTCAAATACACAGGAAAGCTAGTTGTTATAATTAGAAGTTACACAAAGACATAGTTTATATAAATTGCAGCTAATTACTTAAGTAAAACGCCAGGCTTTTGCCATCCTACAAGGAAAGATATCCAATAATATGTAATTTAAACAATAGGTCGAAGTGGGAGATGTGGTGATTATAATGTGAAATTTTCTTTAAAAAATATAGGTGGATGTTACTGGGAACTGAATGAATCCTGTTTCCATTTGGGCACTTAATTCCAGGTTATCTAGAAAAACAACTCATATCTACAGACCAAATAGTTTGAAGAGAGCATTTATGAACATTCTGTTACTAATGTCTTCCTATTCATTTTATTGATAATTTTAGGGAGGACTTAAAACCAATCAAAGAGATGATAATACTCTACAATAGGGGTCATGAAACTTTTTCTTTCAAGGACTAGATAGTAGATATCTTAGGCTTTGCAGGACATGGGGTCTCTTCTGCAACAATGCAAGCGGCTTTGTACTTGTAGTGGGAAAGCAGCCATAGGCAGTACATAAAACATGAGCATGGGTGTGTTTCAATAAAACTATTTACAAAAATTGGTGGCCTACAGGACATAGTTTGCTATCCCCTGTTCTACACCAAGCATCTAATGACCTGGGAAGCAACACTAGACATTATTGCTATCCTCAAGACACTTTGGGGTTTTTGTTTACTTTCAACGTCTAAGGTGTAGCAGCCCTTCTCCAGGGACCTGCTTCTAGAGAGCGAAGCCTTACTGCTTCAAGGCATCCAGTGGAAGGAATTGGTAACTTCTCTCCTGTGCCTTTAGAACAATAGTAACTATACTATCCTTGGAAGAACTGAGAAAAGGTCACTCACATTATTTTCTGTAAGGCTTAATTTTCTCATGGAACCCTAGCTGGGAAAGGCAAGGATGGGTACTTTATCAAAACTATGTGAATCACAAAATATGCAGTTTGGGTTTGTGGCCCTTGGGGTATGGATATGGAGCAGATCATGTTAATCCAGCCACTGGAGAGTAAGACCTCAGTGCAGCCTGCTTCTGCTGTTTCACCCCAACTTCAAGGTTACAGCTGACGTTGCAGGAGCTGGAACAGTCTGTTTGAAAACAGGGTGAAATGAATATTAATACGTGTCTTTCAATTCAGGTTCACAGATTTACCATCTCATTAGATTTAACAGAGACGTTAAATATAAAAAGCAAAACTCCAAAATGGAGCTTATGGGACACAAAGGTACTTCCAAAAAGTGATAATATTTTAGTAAAAAGGTTCTAATATTGATTTGCTGGTGGTTATGCCTATGGTGAGTGTGCATTTGAACGGCAGTGTGAAAGTGAGGGGCAGTGTAGGGGTGGTGAGGTTTTGGTGGTTGCCCTCAGGAAATTACAGGCAGGCCTGACCTCCCTAGTAAAATGAGAAGAGAGCCTAAAATTTAAGGCCACATTCCTATTCCAAGAGTGCTCTGTGGTAATTCAAGTCCTGCTCTGGATTAATTTAGAACAATAATCCTACTTTTAGAGATTATGGCTACCAATCATTAACATTATTTCCACTCAAATTAAACTCAAAAGATGCCAGGACTTTGGGAATAGAAACAACTTAGTCCCCAACATCTTAAGGGTTGGATATAACTTTGTGAATGGCTCCTGTGTCACTTCTCATTTTGATCTAGAAGGTGGCAAGGTGTGATATGAAGCTTTGCAACGTGAGGACAGTCATTCTGAGCTCAGAGCAGATGTGGCTTCCTGCCACTGCTAGATCTGTCACTTAACATCTATGGTTACTCATACAGTTCATTGCTTCACTAAGTCTTGGTTTCCTCACCTTCAAAAGCTAAAAATAAATAAATAAAAAATACAGTTCTCCCACAGGAGGGAGGCATAAATGACATACTACATTTGAAAAATCCTCCCTTTCACATTATCTCCTGAAGTAAAGCAGTATTCAATATATCAATGAAAACCTAGGGTCTTAACACTGAGACGTATGTTAGTATAACAGCTTTATTTTAGAAAGGAAGGCAGTGAAGTACAAAAGTGTTAAGTTATACAGTTAACAGAAAATGATAGGCCTCGACTTGAACCATGGATTTCTCCCTTTTCCAATTCTACTGCATAGTCTCCCAACACTCAAAGACAATGTGTTCCCTGTCCCTAAACACCAAGGAGAAACTGCGTACCATTTAAAAATATTAAAACAAAAATTAGATCAATTACACAGAATTCATTTATGGGCACAACTTTCAATTTTTTTTCAACATTGAGGACCTAGCCTTCTGATTCCTAACTAGGGCATTTTTTATTCTAGCATATCATCTCCTAGCTATCAAGGTCATTCTTGGTACACATGTAATATTTAATAAAGAGGCAATAAATAAAAATATTATGAAATAATATTATGATTTTATGAGGCAATAGTTTTGTAGTTTTGTTTGTTTCTGAGCATAAAGGGGATTTATTTAAAATAGGGTCTATTTTATTAAAAGGAATGCTTTCAAATTGCCCAACATGCACTGCCTGAAATGTTTCATTATGCAGTACAGCATGTTTATTCAGGTGAAAATATACAGAATATTGCATATCTCTAAATACACTGATCTAAATGCAAATGCAGTTAAATGTAAAATCCAACCTTGGTGTCATTTGGTTTTACGTCCTACCATCAAAATTTAGAGGTATTCTTTCATTTTTTAACATAGAAATCCAGAAATCAATGGCAATTATAGGTAAAACTTATAAAAACAGAAGTAGAACATTTGAAATTTATATGCCCAAACCATTCAGAAAACTTTTTGTGGAGGTATAAAGTGTAAATTAATGTTTAGGTTGTGTCATGGTCATTAGAAAAAAATAAAAAAGATTTGATTGCTTCTAGAGACCATGATTATAGAGAACTTAAAGATAAGAGAAGGTCAAGTGACTTCAGGTCTTTATTTCATTTAGTTGTAGGGCTGACCAAGGTGTTTTCTATCAAATTCATTGAAACCTAATTGTTTTGGAACAAACAGTACACAGGCACTCAAAAGGTAATAGATCTTCTTTCTCTTCTATTCCTACCTAATCAAAATTATATATTCCCAATCCCATTGCTCTATTGTCACAAAACAACATCACAATGAATCTAAGATAAACGTATCAAATTTGCGATCTGGACATGTGAATTAAATACAACTATCACATTTTATAAATATGAATACTGAAATCCAGTAAGGCAAAATGACTTGTCTATGACTCTACTGGTAGACTGAATTAAAGATCAAACCATGCCTTTGGTGCCCAAGCCCACTGTCTACTGGAATATACAGTACACATAGAACAAAGCTGTAAAACAGTCACTGGCTCTGCGTGGGTAACTTTACACTTCCTTTGGAAGTTGCATTAGCAATTTTATGCCACTGGAGGCATATGTTTCTTTCATGGCACTACAAAATAATCTTATTAGGCAGAATGAAGTAATATTGAAAAGGAATAGGTTCATTCTAGCCAGCTGACTGAGTCTGCCTGCCATCTTCCACTGTCTACAGCAAATCATTTTACTTAATGAAAATTTAAATCTAACTTACTCATGTAATGAGCTAAGTGTCCTTTGAAGCAGTTTTAGATAGTGGATGACATTTTCCAATTGAAAAAAACATAGTATCAAAAAGTATTTCCTACTTGCTAAGAGAGTAGATATTAAAAGTTCTCATTATTGGTATAACCATTATGGAGAACAGTATGGAGTTTCCTTAAAAAACTAAAAATACAACTACTGTATGATCTAGCAATCTCACTCCTGAGCATATATCCAGAGAAAACCATAATTTGAAAAGATACATGCACCCCAATATTCACTGCAGCACTCCTTACAGTAGCTAAGGCATGGAAGCAACCTAAATGTCCACTGACAGAGGAATGGATAAAGAATATGTGGTACATATATACAATAGAATATTACTCAGCCATAAAAAAAATGAAATAATGCCATTTGCAGCAACATGGATGGACCTAGAGATTATCATACTAAGTGAAGTAAGTCAGACAGAGAAAGACAAATATCATATGATATCACTTATATATGGAATCTAAAAAAATGATACAGATGAACTTATTTATGAAACAGAAACAGACCCACAGACTATGAAAACAGACTTGTGCTTGCCAGAGGGGAAAGGTAGGGGGAGGGATGGATTGGGAGTTTAGGATTAACATACACACACTACTATATATAAAATGAACAATTAACAGGGACCTGCTGTATAACACAGGGAACTCTACTCAATAATCTTTAATAACCTATATGGGAAAAGAATCTGAAAAAGAATGGATATATGTATATATATATATAACTGAATTACTTTGCTGTACACTTGAAACTGACACAGCATTGTAAATCAACTATATTATAAAATAAAAATTAAATTTAAAAAAGTAATATCACAAAAATTTTTTTAAAAGTTCATATTACACACACAAATGGTAATTCTGGGAGGAGATGGATGTGTTAATTAACTTGACTGTAATCATTTCACAATGTATACATTTGTTAAATCATCACCTTGTACACCCTAAATATATATATATATATATATATATTTTAAATTTGCCTATTATACCTTGATAATGCTGAAAAAATATAAAAATTATAAAAGCATTTCCTATAGAATAAGCTTTATATCTTAGTATATGTGTACAACCTAAATATATTGATTTTTGTTTCCTGAAGAATAATACCATGTATTCGGTTGAATGTTTTGCAAAATGTCTGAATATTGGCAATTTCATAATGTTTGACATAATAGTATACCAGAGTGGTGCAGATAATGGGATCTCATCAAAGATGAGCTCGAGGTCAAATTCTGGTTTTTCCATTTAGAATTGGTACATGATTAGGGCTGTTAAGAGAGAATATTTATAAAATTCTAATCCTTGTGTTAGTCATATAAGTGCTGAGGAGATGCTAGTTTTATGACAGTTGGTGATGATGATTATGACGATGATGATTGTCTTAGTCAGTTTGGGCTGCTAGAATGAAATACCATAGACAGGGTGGCTGAAACAACAAACATTGACTTCTCAGAGTTATGGAAGCTGGCAAGTCCAAGATCAAGGCACTGGAAGATTTAGTGTGTGGTAAAGACCTGCTTCCTGGTTCATAGATGACTGTCTTCTTGCTGTGTCCTCACAGGGAGAAACAAAGCTAGGGAGATCTCCGAAGTCTCTTTTATAAGGGTACTAATCACATTCGTGAGGGCTTCTCCTCATGACTTAAGTACCTCACAAAGTAACTAATACTGTCCTCCTAATACTGTCACCTCCTAATACTGTCACATTGGGGGTTAGGATTTTAATATGTGAATCTTGAGGGGACACAAACATTCAGTCTATGACAATGATAACAAATGTAATGGTGGTGATGACAATGATGATGATAATGATGTTGATAATGTTTGTTCTACACAACCAATCCATCCTGGTTGAGTCAATGGATTTGAAGGGTTGATGTGTTTAGAATGTCCTCATACCATGATTACAGAAAAAGGAAAACACATATACAAAATTAGCATGGGTTGTGTTGGGAATGAAAATTGGAGGCTACTGAAAATGTTGATTAGTGAACTAGGCTTATTGGAAGATTGGTTTTATAAAGTAACTCTGATGTATTCATGGTCTAATTGATTGTTATGGATTGAAGCCAAGATCTAACTGCTAGCTAGATAATTTTTATAAAGGACATGGGATCAGAAAGGATGCTCTGTTACTTTCCTTATTGAAAGCTCTGTATTACCCATAAAGTGAAGGACCAACTTGGAAATATTACGGGCAAGAAAGCACACTTCTTTTTCTTTTTCTTTTCCCCTTTAAGGTCAAAGTCCAACAACAATAACAATAATTAAAGCTACCAGTTCATGTACTGTGTACCTAGTACACATGCTAAATGTTGCAGACATTGCATGAAGCATTTAAATACATCATCTCATTTAATTCTGAGAACAATCCTATGAGAGGAGTTCTGCCATTATCACAATTTTACATAATGGAAAATTGAGGCTCAGAGGAATTCAATCATGTTCCTATTGTCATGAAACTAATAAATTAGGTATTCAATATACTGAGACAATGATACCCTGCACAACTATGAAGAGTTTAGCCAAAGTGTGTATGAAAGTATATGAGGTCTCTTTGGGAACTTTACAATTTTTTGATAACATTCAGTAAGTGCTTCTATCTGAAAAATGAAAAATTGAACTAGTAGATGTAAAATTGTTATGGCTTTTACTAGCAGTCTTTTGTGATCTCTCCTGCCCTTGGGCCTCTATGGCTTGCTAGATCATATTCATTACTCTAATCCCATGCAAGACAGCATCATGGAAACACCCATAATAATGTTTGATTGAATATCTGGGCACTGTGGCCTACCCAAATTGAAAACTAAAATTAACCATCATAAGAGTAGCGACAGGAGACTAGTTACAAAGAATGACTGCAAAAATCCAGGCTGGTAATTCAGAGCCTCAAAACATAGTAAAAGTTGAGTACATACTTGTTAATTTGAGTTGATTTAACAGTGATTTAAAAATCAGACAAATGTGTATGTATGTATATACAGATACATTCATATGCATATACACACACACGCACACGCACGCGCATACATGCCATGAGAGTTAGTGTGGCAGACTCTACATTCTCAGTCAATGCGTGCTCATCAGCATCATTCTGAGAATATTCTGCAAGTTGTTTATTCTGCTGGGCTTCTCCCTGTGCCATTTGTGTTGTGTACTGGTGAACAGTTCTAATTCATAATATCTGATAAAATGTACTAGGGTGCTGCTAGACCTGCCACAAAGAAAGACTAAAGTTTGAGAGTGCCAAGTGGAAATTAGTTATTCTCTATATCTACAGACCTCAGTAATCAGAAAAATCTGCCAAGAAGATAAAACCATCTGTTAAGTCCACCACTGTACTGACCACAGGACAGCTAACTGTTCAAGGAACAACATATATGTGGGAGAAGCTGAAAATCTGTTAATAAGTTTATGGATATTCGGAAATATCATGTGCCTCATCATAAGAAGTACAAAGAGCCTTTTAAACACCATCCTTGAGTGAAGCAAAGGAGCCAAAATTTTGAGACAGTTGTGCTTGACTCAGAAGTTTGGATTCCATAGTAACTTGCACAGCACAGACATTATCAGTGTAAAATAAGTACTGAAAACCTACCTTGTAACTTGAATTTCTCATCTCCTAAAGGGAATTGTTAACATGGTTATTCTCAATGTTCATTCCCTAGTTCCTTCTCAATGTGGATTCTAAATGTCATTTATGGGAAATTTATGTCAATGAGTATATTCCCCTCTTAAGAAGAGGGAGGTTTAAAGCTTCTAAGGCTCATTTTACTTTCTTACTGGGCAGTAAGGATCTTGGGATTTTAAGCTGGATGAAGTTTATGACTATAAAACATTTACTGGCACCTATTTTTCACTACCACCATGGTCAATTTTTCCATGTTTGAGGTAGTGCTGTGAACTTCATTGAATTTCTTTCTTCATTATTTATTTGACAATGCAAATGTATTTATTAAATCATGTTTATTATATCATTTAAGTAAACAAATGTCTAGTAGGTATGTTGGAAGTAAAAAAGAATATATTACGATGATATTACCATTGATTGTAAACTGACATTTTTGAGAAAGTTCTGTGGGCACTGACTCCACCATTTACTAACTTGGTGACCTTGGATAGATCATGTAAGCTTTCACACCCTCATCTTAATATTTTCTCTTTCCTCAGTGGTATGTGTTATAGAGTGGCTGTAATGATTAAATGTTCATGAAAAACTCTTCATAAACCTTAAAGAACTATACAAATGCAATTAACAGTACAGATAGGACTCTCATTACAGGAAGCAGAGGATCACATATGTTAATATATAAAGATTTTTTTCTCATTATACCAATGAACAAGTTAAAATGCATCAAAAGATTATTCTGCCATAGACTTAAAAGTAATCTATTCTTTAGGGATTCTCAGTGTTGGCAATGTTTTTGTCTTTTTCCAGAATCAGAGTATATTTGAGCTGAAAGGAACCTTGGAAAACATCCAATGTAATGTCCTCAATATCTCACCCCCATTTACCATAATGTAAAATTTAATGTGGACATAAAATAAAACTTTCTAGATGGTTAAAATGGATTTCTCTTTGAAAATTGCATGTTAAAGTGTATTTAGATTCTACTAGGACACAAATGAAGCCTGAAATTTTAGATTCAAGAACAAGAATCAAAATTCCTAAGGGATTTCTTGTTAGGTGATAAATGAAAGGATAAAAATATAAAGTTGTTGGGTATATCTGACATGTTACCATACTAACGTCTGGTAAAGTATGTCCACATAAGAAGGATATATGGCCACTATCAAATAACATCAGAAAGTTATGAGGGTGAATGAAGCTGCAGAGAATGTGTAAAACATCAATGAAATTCCCAATTCTCTGTTATCTATGAGGTGACTGTTCAAACTGCAAATGCTTGATTCCACCCTTTTCCCAGGGATACCAATAATGTTATTCTGAGTAGTTATTTTCTATAATTAGTCAAGGTGTATGCAATGAATGGAAAATAATTATAATATTAGCCTAAGTAAGACATGATGGGGGGGGTATAAATATTTTTTAAAAAATAACATAGGCTGAATTCTTGAGAAAAAACCAAATAGCTTCTACTATTCACATCTTCCTTTATTGTAGAATTTCCAAATATTTACAAATATTTCAATTCCCTAACATCTACAAAGAATAACCTAAAATGAAGCTATAAGAAAAAAAGAAATTCCTAGGACTCCTTAAACACATATCATGTACTTTACCATGTTCAGAAAGAGAAACAGTGAACATTAAATAAATCTTTAAATATTGAGAACAGAACACACAGGGGAGCTAGGGCTTGCACTCCTGAGTATTTTTTTAGCATTATGCTCTATAATGGAGTCACCACTTCACCTATCAACTAAAAGTAAATTAGAATAAAGCAGTGTTCTATGCAATGTTATGGTCCATGAAGCATTAAAGGAGCAGTGATATTCTTTTTAGGTTCTGATTGGTAAAAATTTGGACTGGACTGGCTAAATCTCCTGGAAAGATAGTTTAGAAGATAATTTCTATATAATACTATGGGTCATAGAAATATTATAAGGAGTTTCCTTTAAAGCAAGGGGAAAGGGAGTTAAAGTTAGAGGAAAAGTTGAAAAAGAAAACAAGTCATGAAGGAATGGATGACAGTGAGGTTAGCCTTGGAAGAAAAAAAAAAAAAGACTGCTTTCCCTGAAGTTAGAACAAAGGAGGAGAGAATGAGGAAGGAGGGGTAATATATTTACAGTGGAAATAAACGTGTTTGCCCAAAAATGTTCATTTGGAGCAGAGGGAATTTGGCGGAACTAAGGCCAGAGAACTCTAATCTCTAAGTTAAAGAGTGGGTAAAGAGTGGGTCCTTTGCTGAGGCAGAAGAGATGGAGAAAAACTTGGTGGTCCTAAGAGTGTTGAAACAGTTTGGAACAGTGACAGTGAGTTGTACAACATGGAGGAAATATAAGAACAGTGTAGAAAGGGTGGTGGGGAGCTCTGAGGACCCAGCTGAGGTTAGAAATCAAATGGTATGTTTTCACTAGTCAGAGGGTAAAGAAAATATGCGATGCCAGTAGCTCAGGGTAGGCAAACAGCCAACTACAAGGTCCCAAAGTAGGCAGCATTGAAATGATCCATAATCAGGCTCAAACCAGATAAGGAATAAGTGACTCCAGAAAAAGCCTCAGAGCTTATGAGGCCAGTGAGAGGTTTTAAAAGGGATGAGAACCATCAGGGTGGAGGCCGTTTCAGGATATGGATATAGTCAGAAAAGAGAGACCCTAGCCACACTAAATTAAGTTAGAAATAAATAACAAAAGGAAAAAAGAAATAGCCTATGTAAAAAGAACACTCAATGAACACATTTAGAAACAGACTGATAATAAAAATACAATATATCAAAACTTGTCAATGCAGCTAAAACCATTCTTATAAAAATTGTGTGCTTAAATATATTTGTTAGAAAAAAAAAGTTGAAAATTAATGATGATAAGGAGGTAGAAAAAATCAGTAAGTTAAACAGAAGAATCTGATGTTATTGGGACTGACATATACACACTACTAAATATAAAATAGATAACTAATAAGAACCTGCTGTATAGCACAGGGAACTCTACTCAATACTCTGTAACGACCTATATGGGAAAATAATCTAAAAAAGAGTGGATATATGCATACGTATAACTGATTCACTTTGCTGTACACCTGAAACTAACCCAACACTGTAAATCAACTCTACTCCAATAAAAATTTTTAAAAAGATGAAATATCACTTAATAAATGAATTTAACAAGTTTCTTGGATATAAGGTAAATATACAAAAAATCAATTATATTTCTAAAAATAGATAATGAAATAATAAAGAAAATATTTATTAAAAGCAGTTTTAAATGCATAAAAATAACTTCAATAAAAATGTATTGGATCTCTCTATATAAAGCATAAAATTATTTTGAGAGAAATTTAATACTTAAATAAATGAAGGGGTATACCTTGCTTATGAATTTGAAGATTCAGTATTGTAAAGATGCCAATTCCCTTCAAGTTGTTTTATAAATTTAATGTAAGTCCAGTAAAATATAAATATTTATTTATTTGTGTGTACTGTTAGAACTTGACAAGTTGACTTTAAAATTCATATGGAAATGCAATGGGCTAAGAATAGCTAAAATATTCCTGAGAAGAATAATGACAGAGGCGGGACTTTCTTGATCAGATATTAAGGGTGATTTTGAAACTACATTAACTAAAACTGACATTGGTTCATGGATATAAAAATTGACCAATGGAACAAATAGAGGCTGGTGAGAGACCCATGCATGTATAGATACTGGATTTATGAAAAGGTGTGCAACAGAGCAATGAAGAAAGGAAGGTCTTCATAATAAATACATTTTGATCCCTATCTCACATCATAAAACAATATTTTCAACACATGTAACAGAGAATAAACAGATCCCCTAGGAATCATTCAGAAAAAGACCATCAATCCAACAGAAAAAAAAAGGGCAAGATATTTGAACGGGCAATTAGAAGAGGATATCCAAATAGGATATCCAGGAGATAAATATATGAAGAGACGCTCAATTCTGTTATTAATCAGAGAAATCACAAAGAGATAACATGACTCACTCACTATAATGGCTAAAATTAAAATCACTGACATATCATGTGTTTTCATGTGTTGGTGACCATATGGAACAACTGAAGTGCTCACCAACAATACAATGGAAAAATCAAATATCACTATAGTTCTACAACGAAATCCTATTCAGCAATAAAAATTAAACTACAGCTAATTGCAAAAAATGTGGAAACTTACAAACATAATGCTAAAAAAGAAGCCAAATACTAAATAATGCACACATTTATTAAAGTTCATATCTGAACTTTATGTAACATTCTAAGTCAAGTCTAATGGAAGTTGCCTGTAAGAAGTTAGGTGAGTAAACACTTTTAGGGAGGAGGGGAAGAATCATAATTGAAAGAGGACCAAAGAAAGGCTTACAGGGTAGCAGCTATCTTCTATTCCTTGACTAGGATGGTGGTTATATAGATTATTCACTTCGTAAAAATGCCTTCAGCTGTAAATTTGTTTTGTGCACTTTTCTATATATGTTACACTTCAACAAAAAATGTTAAAAAAAAAAAAAGAACATGTGAATGGAATTTTTGACAGCATATTTCTTCTTACAATGTGATAAATTTCAAATGCTATTTCCCATTTCTACTGCAGTGAATAACTTTTTTCGGACATGTAGACTTAGATTTTAGAATCTTGTTTTATTAAAAACTAAAACAAACACAAAAAAAGAACAAAAAGATGACAATGAGGGCTCATAAAAAACAAAATAACTTGCATATATTATAACTCTTCAGCTTCAGAGCAGCTACTTTAGGTGCCTCCCTCCTTTTCCTTTTTGCCCACAGATAGCCTGGGCCTACTAATATTTGTAAGATGCCCCAAGGCTGTTCATCAGTGGCTCAGATTATTGGTCAGTTTGACTATCCCTAAAATGTAGGTAACGGTCACAGCAGGACGAGATGAAGCCAGGCTCCATTAAAAATATTAATAAAAGTAGAGCACCAATTTATTAAATGAAAAGCCTCTGATCTGTTCACTGTAGCAAACGGCTGTGATTCTGTATCCTATTGAGGGCCTTGGGACCCAGTGACACTAGCAGGTCTGCCTCTGTGCACATTTCTCTCAGCTGGTCAAATAAACAGCTCTTCTCTCCTCCTGTAGACAAGGCAGGGTTGCTCCCAGTTGTCAAACTCAAATAATCCCCTTCAAACAGAATCCCTGGCAAGTTCAAAGGAAACACACTAAACCCCACTGCTTTGGGGGATAATGGACACTGAGAGTCAGCTGCAGGAGCAGAAACAGAAAGATGCCTCTGAACATGAAACATTAACAAGCCAAGCATTATTACCAATATTTCTCCCCCAGCCAATGACCTTTAGCAAAAAATCAACTCCAATCCCTAGTGTTCCAGTCCTTTCTTTTCTTCTGCATTTCATATTCTACTAGCTGAAGTTCAAGTTTACTTAGTAGCATAAAATTCTACATACACATACACACATACACACACACACGCACACACACACATATCAATAGTTTGAATACAATGTAACCAAATCAAAAGAGAAAGTAGGTAGGATTACATGTCAAAACACAGTTTGATCCTCATTCTAATAATCAGGGAAGATTTTTTCATCATTTAAAAAATATTAAACAGTTGATAATGCACAAATACTGCATGGATGCCCCTGGATGCACTATATGTTTCTAAAAATAAAAAAATTTAAACCTTGAAAAAAAAATACTGCATGGATACTGTCTAATGAGTAAACAACTAATTATCCATAAATAACAGATATGGCTAATAATTCATTTACATACTTGTGACTGACAGAAGAAACTGATTATTTTTTAAGATTTGGAAATATGTTTCTCAATCCCTTGTTAGTTATCACAGTCTTTCTCTGTATTCCCATAAACCCCACCTCCAAAGGAAAACTGACATTATCTAGCTATCTATCATCTATCTGATTATGCTTGAGAAAATGAGGTCCAATATTTAGCTGATTTAGTAGGCAAGACTGAATATATGTTTCAGTGGATGAATAATGCCAATAGTGAACACAGCATAAGTGATTTAAAATGTCATGCTACTGTGCAAATATCATATGACTGCTTATATCTATCATTTGATTTCTGCCTTTATCCAGAATGAATTTCCTGACTTGATTTTAATAGGCACCATGCGGCTTATTTCCCAATCCCAGGCAGCTCTTAAATTTCAGAAATAAAAGACTTCTGCTTATCTCACAAGAATGTTTTAAGAATAAATGTGATAAATTGCCAGAAAGCATTTGAGTTTGTTGGAGAAAAGATACTATGTAAAAAGAAATGTGATACTACAATGGCTATGGTTTTCACATGGTGATCCTGAGCCTTACATTTATCTGGGTAGGATGTCTCAGGCTTTCCTTTCAATGGAACGCCATCCTTGACCCCTGTGTCCTGTGAAAGAGGGGTATACAAGGATGAACGCTCAACTAGGAGTCAGGAGACTCCAATGTTTATTATGCCTCTACTTCCAACCAGCATGGGTAAATTTTTATAAAACTCTTTACCTCTCTGGGCATCAGGTACTTTATCTTTAAAATGAGGTAGAACTAGACATTACATGAACTCGAAGGTGGCTTCCAGCTCCAGCATTCTTTAATTCTATGATTGAGTGTGATCCTTCGTACTCAGGAAGGTAAGAAATTGTTTTTAAAAGTAAATAGCAGAATGGTGGTTTAGGAGTTAAGGTTCTACCTTCACTGAAATGCCTACTCCCATCAAATAATTTGAATTTAGCTTTGATGGTGGCTCAGGATTTGAGAAAAGCCTTCCCTTATCCTATGCAAGCTGGTTCCCAGTTACTCCAGAAAATCATCATATTTACTTCCCTCAACTCACCATAATCTGTATCTTTTTTTTTTCATTAAAAAAAAAATCTGCCTCCTCAAATAGAATTTAGGCTATCTTGTTTACTGCTTAATGTTTAGTGCTGAGAGCAAAGCTTAGCAAATCGTAGGGCTCAAAAACATGTGTTGAATGAATAACTTACTGCCTACCAAGGCCATTAAAAAAAAGTGTAGCATACGGCTAGATCTCTTTAAGAGAAAGATGTTTAGTGAACACTAGTACATGGAAGACTTTGCTTTCCTTAGACATGTCAAAAGGAAAGGTGATGTGCTGGAATTAGATCAATAAAATATATCTGGAAGCTTTCCCAGCCTAAATCACTTTTGCCAGGTCACTGGAGAGGTACATGGTTTAAGTATGATGAGATTTTGCAGTAATACAAGGAGAATAGTCCTCTCTTTTATATGACACACGTTAATTCAATAGAAGCTTTTATTAATCCTAGAGTAATTACTTTTATTGACTGTGGCATGGCTTTAAAAAAATATACAAGTGAGATGCAAACGGCTGCCAAAAAGTTCAGCTGAGTGCTTGAATCAGTTTCATTTTGTACTAATAACACACCACAATATACAAATTGTTATATATTACATTTTAGAAAAATAATTTACATCACTGGGGTTTAAGGCATAAGAAATGGCTTCTGCAAGTTTTCTCAGAATCTGTAGCTTCAACAACATGTGGATCCTATTTGTTACTGCTATTTTTTGTGTGAGTCTATTTTTAAGGATCCCAAGTTTGGCAGAATTAAAAATATGGATATCATCTGCATTGCTCCAGACCACTCTATCACAGCATAGTAATTTGTATATAGGTCATCAGAATTTTTAAAAAGGGAATCTATAGTTATATTTTATATAGTCAGAGAATTCACTGTTCTATGATGACTTTTCTCAGGTCATCTTGAGAACTGATTGTCACACAATGATCCAATCAGCTGTTTGACTGATCTGATTCAGTTCATCCATGGCACCTGGACCAACCATTTCAAGGTCAGGTTATTTCTGTATGATATTGATGGACATGGCATGCAACATTGAAGGATAAAAAGAGTTTATTATATTCAAAAACTGCCCCACACCAAATATATTTCCATCCCTTTGCTTAAAGAAAGCTGAGACGACCTAAACTGAATAATGTTAACTCAGTAATTTCATCTGACAGCAATGTTTGGTAGGGAGTTGCACAATTAGTGTGGACACTCAGTCAAATTATTGAAAATCATGAAGGCAATAATGCTTCATTAAAGAACTGCAGTTGTGTGTTTAGAAAAGTGATATGAATAGGGGGTTTGGAAAAATTGTCTAACACAAATGAGCAGATAGCTTATGAATTCAGACTATAAGCAGAGAGATCTAATATAATGCAATGCAATTTCACATGTTTTAAAACAAATGTACATAACTGTGGAGCAGCCTTTGATTGTACTTTGAACAATCAGTTTCAAACTCAGATTTATTTTTTATATGTCAGAACTTTTGGCTGAAGCATTCATGCCACTAATATTCATCGAGCACTTACTACAGAATTGGCACTCTCCTAGGAACTAGAGATACATGTGTGTGTGTGTATGTATGTGTATATATATATACACATACACATGTTAAACAGACAAAAATCTCTTTCCTGTTGGAATTGAAATTCTACTGGGCAGAGATAGATAATAAAGATATTAGTGAAATTAATTAAATAGTGTGTTAGGAAGTAATAATGCTATGGAAACAAAGCAGAATAATGTGGATGTGAGTGCCCTGATGTTGGAAGATTCAATTTTAAACGGAGAGATCATGGTAAACTTTGTTAAAAAGTGACAGTGGAAGAGACTGGAAAGGTCCCATTGGAGGGAGATCTATGATATCAGTGGGAAACATGTTCATTGCAGACTGAATAGCCAGTGCACAGAGTAGGAAGGTATATTGTATCTGACATGTGTGAGGAACAGTAAAGAGGTCAATGTGTCTGGAGTGCAGTGAAACAGGGAATAGGAGTAACATATAAGATCAATTCTATAGGACCTTGTAGACCATCATAATGACATTGTCTTTTACTCCTAATGCAATGTGAAGCTAATGGGGAGGTTGAGTAGAAGAGTGACAATATGTGAATTACAGTTTAACAGACTTACTCATCTCAACATGACCGAAAATAAATTACGGGGTTTTAGGTTAGGATGGAAGAAAGGAAGAAGGATATTCAGTTAGGAGTGAGATGCTAGTGGCTTGTACCAGAGTTTTAAACCACAAACTGCTCATCCCACAGCCATACTTTCTCCTCCTTGAAATCATACCTTAATGTCTCTGGAAGGCTTCTAGAGTTTTTCTAGTAGTTCTCACCAGTGGAATCCATCAATTGATGTAATTTACAGATGTAATCCATTTAACCTCACTATATCTTAGTTTTCTTATTTGTAAATAGGGTTAAAAACAGTGACTAATCCTTATGATAATGGTGTGAATTATATAAGAATACTCATGTATATATACAAAGCTATGGTAATTAAAACAGTATGGCATTGACACAAAGACAGACACACAGATCAATGGAACAGAATAAAGAGCCCAGAAGAAAACCTACACATATATGGTCAAATAATTTATGACAAAGGAGCCAAGAATATACAGTGGGGAAAGGACAGTCTGTTCAATAAATGGTATTGGGAAAACTGGACTGCCACATGCAAAAGAATGAAACTTGACCACTAGTTTACACCATACACAAAAATGAACTCAAAATGGATTAAAGACTTGAACATAAGATCTGAAACAGGGGCAGGACAGGAATAAAGATGCAGACGTAGAGAATGGACTTGAGGACACGGGGAGGGGGAAGGGTAAGCTGGGACAAAGTGAGAGAGTAGCATTGACATATATACACTACCAAATGTAAACTAGATAGCTAGTGGGAAGCAGCTGCATAGCACAGGGAGATCAGCTCAGTGCTTTGTGACCACCTAGAGGTGTGGGATAGGGAGGGTGGGAGGGAGATGCAAGAGGGAGGGGATATGGTGATATAGGTATGCATATGCCTGACTCACTTTGTTATACAGCAGAAATTAACACAACATTATACAGCAATTATACTCCAATAAAGATGTAAAAAAAACAAAACAAAACAAAAACTTGTAGAAGAAAACATAGGTGGTAAGCTCCTTGATGTAAGTCTTGGTCATAATTTTTTAAAAATCTGATACCAAAAGCAAAAGCAACAGAAGCAAAAATAAACAAGTGTGACTACATCATACAAAAAAGCTTCTGCACAGCAAAGGAAACCATCAACAAAATGAAAAGGGAACCTAGTAAATAGAAAAATACTTGCAAACTATAACAGGCTAATATCCAAAATATACAAAGAACTTATACAACATAATAGCAAAAAAACCAAACAATCCAATTAAAAAATGAGCAGAAGATCTGAATAGACATTTTTCCAAAGAATATATACAGATGGCCAAGAGGTACATGAAAGTATGTTCAAAATCATGAATTCTCAGGGTAATGCAAATCAAAGCCACATACTTGTCAGAATGGCTGTCATCAAAGAAAAGAAATAACAAGCATTAGCGTGTATGTGGAGAAAAGGGAACCCTTATGCACTGTTGGTGGGAATGTAGATTGGTGCAGCCACAGTGGAAAACAGTATACAGTTTCCTCAAAAATTTTAAAATATAGTTACTATATGATCCAGCAATTCCACTTTTGGGTATTTATCTGAAGAAAATGAAAACAGTAACTCAAAAAGATATATACAACCCTATGTTCATTGCAGCATTATTTTCAAGAGCCAAAATGTGGAAACAACCTATGTGTTCATCAATGCATGAATGGATAAATGTAATGTTTAGTAGTTTCATTATAGCAATCTTGCACATTGCACATTTGATTTACATACAATGCTAGTAAATGGTGTCATTTAAATTTTTTAATTTTCTATCTATTCATTGCTAATATGTAGAAACATGATTGATTTTCACATGTGGATGATGAATTCAATTACCTTGATAAATTCATTTATACATTTTAGTACTTTCTCTGTAGATCCCATGAGTTTTCTACACATACTGTCCTATCTTTTGCAAAAAAAAGTCAGTTTTATTTCTTCATTTACATTTCTTACATTTTTTTCTTGCCTTACTGCACTGGCTAGGGCTTCTAGTTCAATGTTGAATGGAAGTGTGGTAATGGAAACCCATATTGCATTTCTCATCTCAGTAGAAAACAAACTATTTCACCATTGTTATGATGTTTGCTGTAGATGTTTTTGCAGATAACTTTTATCAAAGATGCAACCTTGAAGTGATCTATATATATATATATATATATATATGATTGAAACGATTCAGTTTGCAAATGTTTTGTTTATGATTGTTGCATCTGAATTCATGACAGAAATTGAGATTAATATTCTTACCAGACAAAGCAAGGGTCTAGGAACCATTTAACAACATTTATACCCTACTGCTTTTTTTATTCTCATGCAGTTTAATCCTACATATATCAATTTTCACAAGATATTCTAAAGGCTCTATGCTAATTTACAGTTTCCCTACTATAGGTCCTTCCTACATTTTAGTGTTTTCACTGTGGTCATTTCTTTTTATTTGAAGCTCTTGTCTTATTATTTCTTTCAGTTGTATTTACTGGTGAAAAATTCTATCATATTATCTGAAAACATCTTCATGACAATTTTTTTGAAAGACATTTTGACTGATTACATAATTTTGGCTTACAGTATTTTATTTTAGCACCTTAGAGATGTCAGCCATTATATTTTGGCTTCCCTTGTTTGGCTAAGATGTTAATTGTCAGTCTTGTCACTATTTTAAAGGTAGTGTGTCTTTTTCTCCCCCTTCAGCTGTGTTGGTTTTATTTTTCTTTGTATTTATATCTTGAGGTTCTTAGTGAACCTTTGGCTTGTTATCTTTTGACAGTTTCAGAAAATCTTCAGCTTTTATCACTTAAGCTATTGCTTCTTTCCCATTCTTTCTTTACTCTCCTTTCACTCTCTAATAATACACACACTAGATATTTTCATCCTGTTCCACATATCCGTAGCACGTTTTTTCATTTGAAACAATTTTTTTCCTGTGCTTTAGGTATTTTCTATTGTGCTACATTTTAGTTCACTAATTCTCTCTTCTGCTATTTCTAATCATTAACCTATCTATTGAGTTGTTAATTTTTATTACTATATTTTTCATTTCTAGAATTTCTATTCAATTTTATTTTCATTATTTTAATATCATTTCTCTGGCTAAATTCGCCATTTGGTTTATCTATTTCCTGAAACATATTAATCATTTTTAAAATTTATGACTATTAACCTAATATATGTATCATTTGTGGTTCTGTTCCTATTGTCTGTTTCTCTTCAGGTAGCTCTTGGTCATTTGATCCTGGCTTCTGGCATGCCTGGTAATTATTCAATGAATACCAACCATGTATATAAAATTTTTTTGAGCTAATTTGAGGCTATGGCTGATGTTATATTACCCAGAATTTGTTTTTCATATCACTTAGGAATCCTGGCCATTCAAATTTCTGGCCTCGGTTACTCTCTGATCCTTCAACAGAAAATTATTTTTATATTTGCTCAGTGGGAGGGTTAGGCTAAATAAGGTACCTTTCCATTTCACTGATTTTTTTTTAAATATAAGAAAGTGAAAACTTAAATTACATGCACCCACACAAACTCACTTAAATATACCCAAAGTCTGTGCTCAGATTTAATCTTTACTGACTTTTATTATAGAAAAGATTTTAATTATCAACTAAGTAAGATATTTCATATAACCTTTAGAAACCATTAATCAGGCTAATGAATCAATTTAGAGTAATTTGTTATGTATTAAGGATACCTATCCCTTCATATGCATAATTTAGATATGAATAATACTAAAGAGCCATTGATTCCAGAATTAAAGAGTGTGTCCTGGTAATTCACAAAGCTTTGACATTAGTTTAATCTTGTAAAGAAAACAAGGAATCATACTTCTCTTTCAAAAGTTTAATTTCCAATGAAAAGTAAATTATTCCATGGTAATCATCATCACAACCTATCATAACACTAAAAGTAGTTCCAACTATATTTTTGCATGTATTTGTATAATGTTATAACTAAGTTTTTAAAACATTACTGCTTATGTTTGAATTTACTGTGCTTTTATGTTTCTTCCCCTCTGAGTCCCTGGCCACCTTCTTATTTTGCTTATTTTTCATGTTGTGTCTATCAAATAGTGTACAATGTTCCTTAGGTATGAACCAACTATGAGTTTTATTAGAGTGTATTTCTTCCTCCAATGCTTTTCACCTTTTTTCCTTCTTGGTAGGTACTTATCATATATATATAATATATATATTTAATATATATATTATATATATATAAAAGATATATTGTTTCTAGAACACAGTGATCAGGGAAAGTTGCCTAGGAGTTGAGGGGGCCAGAGTGGGACCTGTGTAATACTCTTTTTCTCTTCTGGAGCAATTTTAAAATATAAATATTTTAAAATATTTATAATAACATTATAATTTTAACATAATGATATATGTTAAATATTGTGGAATTACAAATGTGTTTGGTCTTTGTCTGCATTTAAAATATATATATTTATATTTATATATTTATATATATTTACTTCAAGTTTTCAAGGACTTTTTCAATTAGTCCTTTGGTTATTTGCTGAAAACATATTTGGATTTTTTAAATTAAGCTTTTTATTTTATAAAAATGTAGGTTAACATACAGTTGTAAGAAATAATACAGAGAGATTTATGCAAACTTTCCTCAGATTCCCTCAATCTAACACCTTGAAGACCTGTAGTATATTATAACCAGATATTGACAGTGATGCAATCTGCTGATCTCATTTAGATTTTCCCAGCTTTACTTTTACTTTTGTGTGTGTGTGTGTGGGGGGGGTAGTTTTATGCAATTTTACCACATGTGTAGGTTTTTGTATCCATCACTAGAGTACAGATACAGAACTTTTCCATCACTCACAGATCCCTCATGTTGCCCTGTTATAACCACATTCATCTCCCTCCTCCCGAGCTGCCCAGCTACCTGTCCCTACAACTACTATTCTGTTTTTCACCTCTATAATTTTTCATTTAAATAATCTTATATAAATGGATTCAAACAGTATATAACCTTTGGGATTGTTTTTCTTCACTTGGTATAATTCTCTCAAGATTCATCCAAATTGTTGAGTATATCAATGATTTGTTGCTTTTCATTGTTGCATACTAGTCCATGGTATGGGTATATCACTGTTTGTTTACAATTAACCTGTTGAAGGACATCTAGATTGCTTCTAGCTTTATCATGAATAAAGCTTCTATGAAAATTCCTGCACAGGTTTTTATGTGAACTCTAAGTTTTCATTTCCCTGGAATAAATGCCCATGAGTGCAACTGCTGGATTGTATTGTGATTGTATGTTTAGTCTTATAAGAAATTGTTATTTTCTTGAGAGGCTGTGCCATTTTACATTCTTACCAGCAATGTTTGAGTGATCCTTGGATTTGTTTTAAAACTTCTGACATTCACTGTCATCCAGTATTTTAATAACTGATTTGGTATCACTTCTTACTTTTTATTCATGGGATACTCAGTTAAACTCTTTTTCGTCTTTATCTTGCAATTTACATTTTACAATAAATTTCTTTATGGGAAGCTATTTGTTTAATTTTAATAGTTTCAGGAGATAGAAAAATAACTTTATTATTTCTAGTTTTATAATAGGATTTCATATATAAAAGGAAATAGAAAGCACCTACTTAAAAAAATAAATCAAGAATATGCCTTTATTTTATAATAAACAGGACCACAGTGCATATGAAGACCTAAAGGAAGGTATAAAAATATTACTATACTTAAGTAAATGTTTCCCAAGGTGGAACTCTAAATTCCCAAGACAAGAATTACTTTAGGTGAAATAGTGAGATATTTAAATACTATTGCTAAATAAAAAATGTCTACAAATTTATTATATTTTCAAAACGGAAATAGCATTATTTTTATTTATAAATAAATGCTTATTAAAAGAACAAAAAATGCAGAAAGTATAAAAAATCTATAATAGTAGTCATAGAAAATTGACTTTCATGTATTCACTACTTAAAGGTCCTTGTGACTAAAATGAGCTGTTTTGGGATAAGAAAAAAAAAGTGGTTAGGAAACAGAATTGAAGTGGAAGAAATATAAATTTTATTTCAAAATTTTATTGATGAAACACAATGCTAACAAACTCAAGGCAAGAAAAGTTATCATGATGATACCTTAGCTGTTAGATTACAACTTCAGATTGCTGACTAGAGCCTCTTTTTGAGGCCATCAAGCCAACAAAGTTATCAACTCTTTAAATGCCCATCATTTAGTTTCTTGTAGTGATCAATGTAGTACCTGACTAAGCTCCTCCTAAACTTGACTACCCTGAAATGAGTTTACAAACACAGTGTTAGAATGTGAAGATGAAAGAAATGTGTACACCTCTTAATTTAATATAGAAACCTCAGGTATTATCCGCAACTGATCCTGGCAGCACTGAAAGAGAAGCAGTATAAAAACGAGTCCACTCCAGCAGTGACAGAATTCAATCACCCAGCTATTGTGTAATATCAGCTTGAAGATCATCGATAGCTTGTTATTTCACCACTGGATAAAAAGAATCCTCAAAATTAAATTAAATTAAAAAAAAAAAGCTTTTCTTCCAATTGTCTGCCAGGGAATACAGTTTTAAGTAAATCAACATTTTATTATAAAATATTTCTGTAGTTATTTCTTCCATGGACAAAGTCCTTGAGGAATCAGTCATGTATTTCAAGTATCAGCAGAGCTTAAGAGACCAGCTGAGTTGTATAACTCTCAGCATTTTATTTATTCACAAGGAAATCTTGACTTAAATTAGCCAGATTCTGCCTTGGCTTCACTTGATTATCTAGATTTACACAGGGGTTGGTGAAACTATTTTTGCAATTCAAGATGCCAACTTGTCAAAGAATAAATCAAGGTGATTTTCATAAAGCTAGTTTTACATAAGGGGTCCTGTACTGCCACAAGAAATAATATACTATTTTCCTCTCATTCTTTCATAGAGGTATGGAAATATTGTTGCAGTACATTATTATACGTTCCTATTCTCATTTTTCTTTGAGTATAGCTATCTATATTGATCCAAATGATTTAAAAGTTTCAGGTTGATCCAGTCAACTTTATCCAAGTTCAAAAGGTCCTAAAATTCAAGAAGTTAAAAGTTGAGGGTAAATTCCATTTAGTATATTTTAAAAAGGAGACAGAACCCATCTTGCTCTATACAGTTTTTCTTGATTAGTTTCAATCTCTTTAAAAAAAAAAAAAAAAGCAACAGACTTTTTACTTATTCTTTGGGAATTTCAGTCACAGGGACACACGCCTGGTCTTACTGTCTGATTGAACCTCAGTTTAAGATCCTACGGTCACTGCATTTCGGCACTCTATGGAAACTTCAAGGCTTCTTTAGTTCAAGATTTGTATTTATTTTTATTTTGGAAGTGAAATTCTTAATGTGCCAAGCAACCAGTCCAGTTTAAACAGCTAATAAGTGGTGGAACTAAGGCTAAAAATTGGAGTACCTTAGTGCTGCTGCTTGCTCTCCCATACCAATAATGGTGCTTTAAAAAGATTGGGGGCTTCCCTGGTGGCGCAGTGGTTGAGAATCTGCCTGCTAATGCAGGGGACACGGGTTCGAGCCCTGGTCTGGGAAGATCCCACATGCTGCGGAGCAACTAGGCCCGTGAGCCACAACTGCTGAGCCTGTGCGTCTGGAGCCTGTGCTCCGCAACAAGAGAGGCCGCGATAGTGAGAGGCCCGCGCACCGCGATGAAGAGTGGCCCCCGCTCGCTGCAACTAGAGAAAGCCCTCGCACAGAAACGAAGACCCAACACAGCCAAAAATAAAAATAAATAAAACAAATGTGAGGTTTAAAATGTTCTGATAAAAAAAAAAAAGATTGGGAACACATATTTAATCCTTTCTGTGGTGGACAGACCCTGGAGTGGCTCCCACGGCTTTTTCCTATCTCCTCTCATCCCGTCTGTTCACACCCTGTATGACCCTCTACTCCTAAGTGTACACAAGACGTGGCTTGCTTCTCATCTATAGACTATGGCAGGGGTCCCCAACCCCCAGGCGGCAGACCAATACCAGTCCACGGCCCGTTAGGAACCGGGCTGCACAGCAGGAGGTGAGCAGCGAGCGAGTGAGCGAAGCCTCTTCTGCCCTCCCCATCACTCGCATTACCGCCTGAACCCTCCTCCCCCCACGCCCCATCCATGGAAAAATTGTCTTCCACGAAACCGGTCCCTGCTGCCAAAAAGGTTGGGGACCACTGGATTATGGCAGAGGTGAAGAGATATTACAGATATGTAACTTAGGTTCCAAATCTGTTTATTTTGAGTTAATCAAAAGGAAGATTTTCCTGATAGGCCTGACAACCAGGCAAAAGCCCTTAAAAGAGGGAGTAGACCCTCCCTGAGTTAGACGCTAAATAAGAGAGAATTTCCTAGCAGGCATGATGAAGCAAATAGTCATGCTGAGGAAGCACAAGTGGCAAGACACTCGGGCGGCACCTGTGAACTACGGATGGTCTCGAGCATCAGAGGTTGTTCTCTAGCCTATAACCAGCAATAAGTGAGGGTGTTCAGTCGCACAGACAAAAAAAAAAAAAAAAAAAAAAGAATTCTGACAATAATCTGAATGAAACTGAAGCAAATTCTTCCCGTTACACCTACAGATGAAAACGCAAAGCCAATACTTTGATTGCAACCTTGTAAAATCTCGAAGAAAGGACCCAGCCAAGCTAAACTTGGACTTGTGACCCACAGATACTGTGAGATAATAAGTGAGTCTTATTTTAAGCTGCTAAGTTTGTGGTAATTTGTTACTGTGCTATAGTAAACTAACGTGCTTTGAAGCTAGAGCCTTTCCTTCTTTGATTTGAGAGTAAACTATGTTTTTAACCTGCTTGTGTGTAACACATAGAAATGGTCCACTACTTTTTTTTTTTTTTTTAATTTATTTACTTATTTATTCACCTTTGGCTGCAGCGGGCACTCATTGCTGCATGCAGGCACCCCCCCCCACCCCAGCCGCGGCAAGTGGGGGCCACTCTACACCGCGGTGCGTGGGCCTCTCAGAGACTGCGGTGGCCTCTCCCGCTGCGGAGCATGGGCTCCAGGCACACGGACTTCAGCAGTTGTGGCTCACAGGCTCTAGAGCGCAGGCTCAATAGCTGTGGCACACGGGCTCGGTCGCTCCGCAGCATGTGGGATCCTCCTGGACCAGGGATCGAACCCGTGTCCCCTGCACTGGCAGGCAGACTGTCAACCACTGCGCTACCAGGGAAGTCCCTGGTCCACTGCTTTGTAGACTTGTTTCCCACATCACAGCTCTTCCCCAACTGTGCTGCACAGTTACCTCAGAACTCTGGCCATACTAGGAAGTGATTGTCTCCTCAGGCAGTGGTTCCCAGACATGGGATTTCATAAACTAGGATAATTTAAGGATATGTTTTGGGGATAGACATAGTGTTGCCAACCTTTAAGTTTTCAACATAATGCCATTTAAAAAACATCAACTAGTATCTAACCATTTTATCATTAAAAAATAAGCTATAACACCATAAAGTTTACTATGGATATGCTCTCAGAATAAAGGAGAGACTTTCCCAAGAAAGGAGGGTTTGCAACTTATGTAGACATAACACACATCCCCATATACACACACCCACATGCACATACACTCAAACTCACACTCACTCACTCTTTAACTTTCCCATTTACCTTAGACTGGAACAGACATAACACTGTCACAGACTAGAACCAGACTATAGATTGTCATTTGGAAGCTACTATTATAAGGAAAAGTTTTAAAAACCACTGGACAGAGCATAAGGCATCCTCTGCTACTTCTTTCAGGCTCCTTATTATCTTTCTGGATTAAGGGGCTTTTCTTAAGGAGTGAACTGGAAGTGTATAAACTGTCTTTTTATATCCCATTAATTATACTCTTATAAAAACATCTCTTCATTTACCTGGTACCTCCTATTTGCCAAGCACTATTCTATATACTCAAGGTGTATTACATCACTGAATCTTCACTACAGCCCTAAGATTTATGTTAACATGATTATCTCCATTTTATAGATCTTAGGAATCTTAGGTTGTGAAGGCTTAAGTAACTTTCCTGAAGTGATCTTAGGTTACTGAGCTCAAACTTTCAAACACTATGTTAGACTACTGGAGTCACTTTTTGCTTTGCTCAGTCTCCAAACATTTTTTATACAAAGATTGAACCAGAAAATGGATATTTGATGGGAAAGGAGGACATAAGAAAGATACTCAATGGAGCAAAGATAGAGTCTTGAACAAATAGTGCTGGAACAACTGAACATCCACATGCAAAAAAAGTGGATCTAGACATAGATGTTATACCATTTACAAAACTTAACTCAACATGGATCACAGACCTAAAACAAAATGCAAAGATATAACACTCCTAGAAAATCACATAGGAGAAACCCTAGATGACCTTGGGCATGATGATTTTTTTTTTAGATACAATGCCAAAGGCATGATTCATGAAAATATTAATTGATGAGCTGGACTTCATTAAATTTAAAAACTTCTCTGTGAAGGACAATAACAAGATAATTAGAAGACAGGCCACAGACTTGGAAAAAATCTTTGCAAAAGACGTATCTGTTGCTAATTTGATGGACCTAATTTCCTAACATACTAAGTCTTTTCCATTGTTGACATTGGTAATCTTATGATTGAGCAAACTGAATATAAGAGGTTGGTTGGCTGCTCTTTATTAAATACACACACACACACACACACACACACACACACACACACAGTCTAATCTTTTTCTCTATGTGTTTATAGGGGTTCAAAACAACTGGTTTAAAGAGCAAGTTTTCTGAGACTAATAGAAGACAGTGTCACACAAAGATTTGTGAATAGACGTGTGTATCTATGCTCTACTTTAACAAGCCATAGTTGGGGAGCCATGTGAAATATCACTTTATTGGAGTAGCCACATGTAACTGGCCATAGTTAAAGACATAGATATGGCTACATACACAAGATGAAGCTGAAGGAAATGGGCAAGTCCCTTGGAAACATGAAAGAGAGTGACCCTAGCTTAACATGAGTTAGTTATGTGTTCACAAGGTATGCCCCTGCACCAAGCCCTGTGTCTTTTTTTCTTTTCTCTCAAGCTTGAATGAGTTCTGAAGCAAGCTGTGGAGGATGTGCCCACCTGCTTTAACTTAGAAAGAAGAGTTAATAGGAAAAGAGAAAATTTTACATTTTGCCTTTTAGAAATGTATACTAGATTTCTGTTCAGATATATTCAAGGGCCTTGAAATTTTCAATGGCCTATGAAATTTTTCAAAGATCATCATACAAAATTTGAGTCTTCATAATTAACTGTATTGACTATAGAAAAACAAAAAAGAAAACTACAAAATCAAAATGAATAAATGTTTAATTAAATGTCTGCATAATATAATATTATGTCAACTTCATTAATTACTAAATTTAGTATTCATAAAAGTTTTATTACACTTGAAAGCAGTTTTGTGGGCAAATTTTTCCCACTTTGCAAGATTCTCCAAGTCTGCAGAATGTCAAAAAAATCATAGCCCATCACAAATTATATTAATTACACATAGTTAAATAATTTCAAAAGCCAATATAACATTTCTTTCCCCAAATTTTACAGTAAATAATTGCTGTTGAATGTGGGTATAGTTTCCTAGGTTTGCTATGCTGTATGCTCTGGCTTTTAAAAGCCTGAACAACTTCCACTTTTAATTCAGCCATTGCCTGCTGTGCCACGATAGATAAGAAATAGATATTTGGTCCATGATTTACTACTCTAAAACTTTTCAAACTAGGGGAGGCCTTGGACTGTGTTCTCTGGAAGCAGTCTCTTGTCAGAGAGTTGTGTGCAGAAGGTTTATTGTGGAATGTTCCCAGGAAATACACACACAAGGAAGGCTGGAAGGCAAACTGGGCAGAAGGAGAAGCTCTCTACACTAGGATTATATGAGGTGACTCAGCTAATACTACAATGAGCTCTGGTGCTAGTGTGGCCCTTCAGAGTTGCCCCAAAATGGGGCAGGGAGCAAGGCCTTTGGATCCCTACATCAGCCAGTTCTTGGTCATGTCTCCCCTGGTAGCGGACATAACCTTTGGCAGCTCTAGATAGCGGAGGGAAACACTTCATTGAGGGAATCTGGACATGGAGCATCATAGTATGTACGTACTTTAGGGAGAATTACATTACCTCACAGCAAAATTCAGCCCATGTGTTACAGTCACAGACACAGGTAAATTGGGGGAGAGGTGGGATTTCATCCAGTTCATTAGTTTATCAGATTAATACAATGGCAATGATGTATTCCTGGGCAAGGGTCTCTACTGAAGTTTAATATTTAAGTGGAACCAGTGTGCTAGGTAAAGCTACCAATGCAATATTAAATGATCAAAGACTTCTTGAACACTCTAAATTCTGAACTAGTGGCATATTGTGTAAAATAGACATGTACAATTCTGGATTTAATCTAACTTGGCCAAATCATAATCTGTTGTTATCATCCATTGAGCATCTCTTACTGGGCTAGACCCCTGAGTGCGTAATATCACTTATTTCTCAATTTATGACTCTTACTTTAAAGAACAGGAAACAGATGTCAAGAGAGTTGAAATAACTTGGCCAAATTCACATAAGGTGTAAGACATGAATGACAGAATTTAAAAATCTTTGATCTACAGTCCAGATTTTCCTCTCCAATATACCATGTTGTCACTTCAGTCTGGAATACGTTTTTTAAAAACCCTTTAAAATACATGCAAAAATAATGTAAAATTATGCTCAACAAAGTAAAGAAAAGCTATACATGAATACTAATTTCTTTGCAAATATAGCTTGCTACTCTATGCCACATGCTGTTTGAACTGCTTTACTTGAATAGACGCTTCGCAGCTCTAGAAAGGATATACTATCATTGTATTATTCCCTTTTTTGAGATCAGTAAAATAAAACATAGATGGGGTTAGGTAACTTCCCAAGGTTACACGGCACTAAGCAGTAGAGTTGGCATCAGACTCCTGCAGTCTAACATCAAAAACTCCCACTTAACCGCAAAGCTCTACGCCTCTTCGGGTTAAGTGTTGATGTATTATGTTTTAAGTGCTGGTGTACCACATTGCTTTATAAAAAAGTGTTCCCATTGACACACATTTCTGGGAACCAGAGTCAATGTGTATAACATCTAGAACATTTCAAGGACTGCAAATGAAGAGGATTTGAGAGTGTTATTTTTAAGCAGAGGTAATGTGTCAGCCTTTGTCCCTAACAATGGTAGTAAAAGTGGACTTCAAATGACACACAGTACAGCAAAAGCAGGCAAGGCTTTTAAGAAGGCCATTCTATGAAAGAGGAAGAGTAGATAGCACCATAGCTTAAGGATAATTGTTTTGATCTCTCATCAAAAGAGCCATCCAAAAAAAAAAAAAAAAAAAAAAACCCTGCATCTTTCTAAATATCAACACTGTACTTTCTTTAAAGCTTATGTATTTCTTAGCTACTATCTTATTTCTTTTTAAGACTATAGGATGCAGTATACTTTTAACCAACCATTTCTGCAACTACAGGTGAAGGTTATGTTTTCTATGAAAACAATGTTTTTTAAACTTTCTTTCCTTTTTTACTGCATAGTTAAGCACAAAAAGGGGGTATTGATTAAAGTGTATGATTCCACAATTTATAGTTATTTAATTAGAAAACAAAAATTTTTCTGCCTGCTTATCCTCCTAAGAAATATATACTTAGTGATTATTTGATCAACACTTAGTCTAAAGGGACTTTCTCCTACTATAATGGCATTGTGCTAATGATCAAGACAGAAAAAAAGGTGGAAACATGTACACATAATCTTTTAAACTATTTTATAACCACATAGTTAGGATTCCTAGAATAAATACCCTACTCTTGCCAGTAAGTGCAAATATTTTACATGATTATTTCCTATATCTCAGAGAAATATTAGCAAAGTAAAAATATAGTGTGCTAATTCTCGCTTTGAGACAGGCACTATGCATGTGTAAGCTTTGATGAGTACTAATGGATACTTCTTAGTTTTGACCCTTAGTTTGAAAATAACAGCTTGTTGTTATTTTTTAGGAAGAATAAGATCCATTTCTAAACACTTTAGAAATCTCAGGGCTTTTTTCTCCTTAGAAATAGACAAATAAATGACCACATTAGCACTTGCACTTCAATGTGAGCCAAGGACATTTTTAAAATGTCAGAACTCAGGGTTAACACTCTCATTTTTGACATTTGCCTTCAGATTTTTCTCCTTAATTGTCTGTTTGCTGCCTCATTGCCATACACAAAGATTGAAGGTCAAATGTATCTCTTTCCTGCATTGCCATAAAATGTTAAGTCTCAAAGTTTTAAATATTTCATGTACTATGGGCTACCAAATATTCCCAAGTTCTAAACCAGTTTAAACATCTTGAACATAGGAAGGTCTTCTGCTCAGGCCAAAATTGCTCTCAGTAAGGACTGTCAGTTACTTGATTCCAGGTATAAGCTGCTTACTTTTTAGCAGATGCTTGTGGGTTTGTTTTTCTAGACCAGTGGAAACATTTTGGGCTAGTCTTACAAAAGAAAATATGAATGCAGTGAACACATGGTAGTATGCTCTTATATAAGAAATTGAGAGATTGGTTCAAGATGGTGGAGTAGAAGGATGTGCTATCACTCCCTCTTGCAAGAACACCAGAATCACAACTAACTGCTGAACAATCATCGACAGGAAGACACTGGAACTCACCAAAAAAGATACCTTACATCCAAAGACAAAGGAGAAGCCACAATGAGACGGTAGGAGGGACGCAATCACAATAAAATCAAATCCCATAACTGCTAGGTGGTTGACTCACAAACTGGAGAACACTTATACCACAGAAGTCCACCCACTGGAGTGAAGGTGCTGAGCCCCACGTCAGGCTTCCCATCCTGGGGGTCCGGCAATGGGAGGAGGAATTCCTAGAGAATCAGACTTTGAAGGCTAGTGGGATTTGATTGCAGGACTTTGACAGGAATGGGGGAAACTGAGACTCCACTCTTGGAGGGCACACACAAAGTAGTGTGTGCATCAGGACCCAGGGGAAGGGGCAGTGACCCCATAGGAGACTGAACCAGACCTACCTGATAGTGTTGGACGGTCTCCTGGAGAGGCAGGGGAGAGAGGGGGCTGTGTCTCACTGTGAGGACAAGGACACTGGCAGCACAAGTTCTGGGAAGTACTCCTTGGCGTGAGCCCTCCCAGAGGCTGCCATTAGCTCCACCAAAGAGCCCAGCAAGGCTCCAGTTTTGGGTTGCCTCATGCCAAACAACCAACAGGAAGGGAACCCAGCCCCACCCATCAGCAGACAAGTGGATTAAAGTTTTACTGAGCTCTGCCCACCAAAGCAACAGCCAGCTCTACCCACCACCAGTCACTCCCATCAGGAAACTTGCACAAGGCTCTTAGATAGCCTCATCCACCAGAGGGCAGACAGTAGAAACAAGAACTAAAATCCTGCAGCCTGTGGAAAAAAACCCACATTCACAGAAAGATAGACAAGATGAAAAGGCAGAGGGCTATGTACCAGATGAAGGAACAAGATAAAACCCCAGAAAAACAACTAAATGAAGTGGAGATAGACAACCTTCCAGAAAAAGAATTCAGAATAATGATAGTGAAGATGATCCAGGACCGTGGGAAAAAAATGGAGGCAAAGATTGAGAAGACGCAAGAAATGTTTAACAAAGACCTAGAAGAATTAAGATATGAACAACACAATAACTGAAATGAAAACTACACTAGAAGGAATCAATAGCAGAATAACTGAGGCAGAAGAACGGATAACTGACCTGGAAGACAGAATGGTGGAATTCACTGCTGCGGAACAGAATAAAGAAAAAAGAATGAAAAGAAATGAAGACAGCCTAAGAGACCTCTGGGACATTAAACACAACAACATTCGCATTATAGGGGTCCCAGAAGGAGAAGAGAGAGAGAAAGGACACGAGAAAATATTTGAAGAGATTAGAGTCTAAAACTTCCCTAAAATGGGAAAGGAAATAGCCACCCAAATCCAGGAAGTGCAGAGAGTCCCAGACTGGATAAACCCAAGGAGAAACACGCCAAGACACATAGTAATCAAATTGGCAAAAATCAAAGACAAAGAAAAATTATTGAAAGCAGCAAGGGAAAAACGACAAACAACATACAAGGGAACTCCCATAAGGTTGACAGCTGATTTCTCAGCAGAAACTCTATAAGCCAGAAGGGAGTGTCATGATATACTTAAAGTGATGAAAGGGAAGAACTTACAATCAAGATTACTCTACCTGGCAAGGATCTCATTCAGATTTGATGGAGAAATCCAAAGCTATACAAACAAACAAAAGCTAAGAGAATTCAGCACCACCAAACCAGCTCTACAACAAATGCTAAAGGAACTTCTCTAAGTGGGAAACACAAGAGAAGAAAAGGACCTACAAAAACAAACCCAAAACAATTAAGAAAATGGTAATAGGAACATACATAACAATAATTACCTTAAACGTGAATGGATTAAATGCTCCAACTAAGAGAAACAGGCTTGCTAAATGGATACAAAAAAAAGACCCATATATATGCTGTCTACAAGAGACCCACTTCAGACCTAGGGACACATACAGACTGAAAGTGAGGGGATGGAAAAAGATATTCCATGCAAATGGAAATCAAAAGAAAGCTGGAGTAGCAATGCTCATATCAGATAAAATAGACTTTAAAATAAAGAATGTTACAAGAGACAAGGAAGGACACTACATAATGATCAAGGGATCAATCCAAGAAGAAGACATAACAATTTTAAATATTTATGCACCCAACATAGGAGCACCTCAATACATAAGGCAACTGCTAACAGCTATGAAAGAGGAAATCGACAGAAACACAATAATAGTAGGGGAATTTAACACCTCACTTACACCAATGGACAGACCATCCAAACAGAAAATTAATATGGAAACACAAGCTTTAAATGATACAATAGACCAGATAGATTTAATTGACATTTATAGGACATTCCATCCAAAAACAGCACATTACACTTTCTTCTCAAATGTGCACACAACATTCTCCAGGATAGATCACATCTTGGGTCACAAATGAAGCTTCAGTAAATTTAAGAATATTGAAATCATATCAAGCATCTTTTCTGACCACAATGCTATGAGATTAGAAATAAATTACAGGGAAAAAAAATGTAAAAAACACAAACACATGGAGGCTAAACAATACGCTATTAAATAACCAAGAAATCACTGAAGAAATCAAAGAGGAAATCAAAAATTACCTAGAGACAAATGACAATGAGAACACGACGATCCCAAACCTATGGGATGCAGCAAAAGCAGTTGTAAGAGGGAAGTTTATAGCTATAAAAGCCTACCTCAAGAAATAAGAAAAATCTCAAATAAACAATCTAACCTTACACCTAAAGGAACTAGAGAAAGAAGAACAAAAAAACCCCAAAGTTAGCAGAAGGAAAGAAATCATAAAGATCAGAGCAGAAATAAATGAAATAGGAACAAAGAAAAAAATACCAAAGATCAATAAAACTAAAAGCTGGTTCTTTGAGAAGATAAACAAAATTGATAAACCATTAGCCAGTCTCATCAAGAAAAAGAGGAAGAGGACTCAAATCAATAAAATTTGAAATGAAAAAGGAGAAGTTACAACGGACAACACTGAAATACAAAGCATCCTAAGAGACTGCTACAAGCAACTGTATGCCAATAAAATGGACAACCTGGAAGAAATGGACAAATTCTTAGAAAGGTATAGTCTTCCAAGACTGAACCAGGAAGAAATAGAAAATATAAACAGACCAATGACAAGTAATGAAATTGAAACTGTGATTAAAAATCTTCCAACAAACAAAAGTCCAGGACCAGATGGCTACACAAGTGAATTCTATCAAACATTTAGAGAAGAGCTAACACCCATACTTCTCAAACTCTTCCAAAAAATTGCAGAGGAAGGAAGACTCCTAAACTCATTCTATGAGGTCACCATCACCCTGATACCAAAACCAGACAAAGATACTATAAAAAAAGAAAATTACAGACCAATATCATTGATGAATATAGATGCAAAAATCCTCAACAAAATACTAGCAAACAGAATCCAACAACACATGAAAAGGATCATACACCATGATCAAGTGGGATTTATCCCAGGGATGCAAGGATTCTTCAATATACACAAATCAATCAATGTGATACACCATATTAACAAATTGAAGAAAAACCATACAATCATCTCAACAGATGCAGAAAGAGCTTTTGACAAAATTCAACACCCATTATTGATAAAAACTCTCCAGAAAGTGCGCATAGAGGGGACCTACCTCAACATAATAAAGGCCATATATGACAAACCAACAGCAAACATCATTGTCAATGGTGAAAAACTGAAAGCATTTCCTCTAAGATCAGGAACAAGACAAGGACATCCACTGTCACCACTATTATTCAACATAGTTTTGGAAGTTCTAGCCACAGCAATAAGAGAAGAAAAAGAAATAAAAGGAATACAAATCGGAAAAGAAGAAGTAGAACTGTGACTGTTTGCAGATGACATACTATACATAGAGAATCCTAAAGATGCCACCAGAAAACTACTAGAGCTAATCAATGAATCTGGTAAAGTTGCAGGATACAAAATTAATGCACTGAAATCTCTTGCATTCCTATACACTAATGATGAAAAATCTGAAAGAGGAACTAAGGACACACTCTCGTTTACCATTGCAACAAAAAGAATAAAATACCTAGGAATAAACCTACCTAGGGAGACAAAAGACCTGTATGCAGAAAACTATAAGACACTGAAGAAAGAAATTAAAGATGATACCAACAGAGGGAGAGATATACCATGTTCTTGGATTGGAAGAATCAATATTGTGAAAATGACTATACTACCCAAAGCAATCTACAGATTCAATGCAATCCCTATCAAATTACCAATGGCATTTTTTACAGCATTAGAACAAAAAATCTTAAAATTTGTATGGAGACACAAAAGACCCCGAATAGCCAAAGCAGCCTTGAGGGAAAAAAACGGAGCTGGACGAATCAGACTCCCTGACTTCAGACGATACTACAAAGCTAGAGCAATCAAGACAATATGGTACTGGCACAGAAACAGAAACATAGATCAGTGGAACAGGATAGAAAGCCCAGAGATAAACCCATGCACCTCTGGTAAACTAATCTATGACAAAGGAGGCAAGGATCTACAATGAAGAAAAGTCAGTGTCTTCAATAAGTGGTTCTGGGAAAACTGGACAGCTACATGTAAAAGAATGTAATTAGAACACTCCCTAACACCATACACAAAAATAAACTCAAAATGGATTCGAGACCTAAATGTAAGATCGGACACTATAAAACTCTTAGAGGAAGACATAGGAAGAACACTCTTTGACATAAATCACAGCAAGATCTTTTTTGATCCACCTCCTAGAGTAATGGAAATAAAAACAAAAATAAACAAATGGGACCTAATGAAACTTCAAAGCTTTTGCAAAGCAAAGGAAACTACAAACAAGATGAAAAGACAACCCTCAGAATGGGAGAAAATATTTGCAAATGAATCAATGGACAAAGGATTAATCTCCAAAATATATAAACCGCTCATGCAGCTCAATATTAAAAAAACAAACAACCCAATCCAAAAATGGGCAGAAGACCTAAATAGACATTTCTCCAAAGAGAACATACAGATGGCCAAGAAGCACATGAAAAGCTGCTCAACATCACTAATTATTAGAGTAATGCAAATCAAAACTACAATGAGGTATCACCTCACACCAGTTAGAATGGGCATCATCAGAAAATCTACAAACAACAAATGCTGCAGAGGGTGTGGAGAAAAGGGAACCCTCTTGCACTGTTGGTGGGAATGTAAATTGATATAGCCACTGTGGAGAACAGTCTGGAGGTTACTTAAAAAACTAAAAATAAAATTATCATATGACTCAGCAATCCCATTACTTGGCATATACGCAGAGAAAACCATAATTCAAAAAGATACATGCACCCCAGTGTTCACTGCAGCACTATTTACAATAGCCAGGTCATGGAAGCAATCTAAATGCCCATCGACAGACGAATGGATAAAGAAGATGTGGTACATATATACAATGGAATATTACTCAGC
This sequence comes from Balaenoptera physalus, assembly GCF_965194825.1. NCBI lineage: Eukaryota > Metazoa > Chordata > Mammalia > Artiodactyla > Balaenopteridae > Balaenoptera > Balaenoptera physalus. The sequence goes on from NC_138886.1 coordinate 59,108,099, forward strand.
CATAAAAAGGAACGAAATTGGGTCATTTGTAGAGACGTGGATGAATCTAGAGACTGTCATACAGAGTGAAGTAAGTCAGAAAGAGAAAAACAAATATCGTATATTAACACATATATGTGGAACCTAGAAAAACGGTACAGATGAACCGGTTTGCAGGGCAGAAATTGAGACACAGATGTAGAGAACCAACGTATGGACAGCAAGGGCGGAAAGTTTCGGGGGGGTGGTGGTGGTGGTGGTGGGATGAATTGGGCGATTGGGATTGACATGTTTACACTGATGTGGATAAAATGGATGACTAATAAGAACCTGCTGTATAAAAAAATAAATAAAATTCAAAAAAAAATGTCCAAAATGTTATCTATTAAAACTATGCTATGGTCCCACCTTTGAACTCGGCTCCCCTCCTCAGATTTAACCACTATTAACTGATATTGTATGTCCTTACAGAAATTTCCTTTGCATGTGCAGCTATGTATTTGTGTGTGTAAATGCGTGTGTGTATATAGCCTTCAAACAATATTAAATTTGTACCTTTAATTTTTGTTTACATAACCATATATCTTAGAGATCTCTTCATATATGCATGTTTGAATTTACCACATTCTATTTTACAGCTACAGAGTATCTGGACTGTAAAACTGTAATATATCTCATTAGTTCATTATTGATGAGTAGGTGTTTTCTAGTTTTTGGCTATTACAATAGTTCAATAAATAGGTTTAACGTCAAAAAAAAGAAAACTGAAATTGAATACATTGTCAAGGTGATGCTATTAAAGATTAACTGACTGACATAACTGGGACATTAGTTTTCTTTTTAAATCAGGATCACTTCCAAAATGGCATCAAGTGAACTGAACTGTGCCCTCCACACAAACTCTCCACTTAAGAGGTCTCAAATACAGAAATATTCTAAATCTATGGGCATGGAATATTGAACTTCTTGTTGGTTCATACCATCCATTGAGAATACTAGAGAATGGAAACATCATATGATGGTGGTTTTAACATGGAAATGTTCAGTTTAGTCCAGAATTCATACTGCTCATTACACATTCAACAAACATATTGATCATCTTTTATGTAGTACATATTGAGCTAGTTACTAGAGAAAGAAAAAAGTTGCTTCTCTCAAGAAACCTAGGAGCCTAAAGACTGATTTCTGGCTCATATGCCACTCTCTCTAATGATTTGCCTTTATCTCTCCCACTGGATTATTATGATCTTTATAAACTATTATAAGACCCAGAATGCATACTAAATCCTTAAATGCCTTTCCAAGAGTATCCTGTAGTTAAGTGCCAGTCCTCCTGTCCTAACTCCCTACCCCCAGCTATGGATGTGGCCTTAGTCTGTTTTTAGAAAATATAAGTGTCCGAATTCTGTATATCAGGACCCTACTCCCATGCCTACAGCAGAAATGACTAAGGATGAGTGCCTAGCCAGGGTTGACAATTTGTGAGCTGAATAACAGCACCTGGTGTGGCTTTGAGCAAAAGCTTTGTCCAATATGGACAAGGAAGATTGGTTAGGTCAGTCACATACTTTCTCTGAGGAATTTGAACCAAGGGGGGGAAAACTGACTGTGGAAAGCAAAACAAAAAGAGATTGAGGAAAGATAGCACACAGGAACTACGGGGCAGCAGAAGCTCTGAATAAAGACACTATGACATAGGAGAGAAGAGAAATAATAAAATACAGTCATTGTGGCTGAAGTGATATACAGAGAGAAAGATAAGCTCATTTTTTCCCCTACTCGTATCAGAGCTGCAAATTTCTGAAAAAGCAAAAGAAAAACAAAAACAAAAACAAAAAACCCTGACTTCCATTATCTCTGAGTTGGCTATGCAGCTGCTCCTGGATTTCTGTGTTATTTCTCCACTGTAGTCTTCTAATAAATATCCATTATTTAAGGTGAACTTAGTGAGTCTCTGTCCCTTTCAATTGAAAGAGCCTAAAATATTTCATTATGACAAATGTGCAAAATATTTACAAAGTGCCCTAATGAGTTACCAAAGCAGAGTTCAGGTCCTTGACCCTGAAGAGTTGGTAATATAACAGTTAGAATGTACCTAAAAGAAAAGATAAATCATAAATAATAAATGTACAGATATACACATAATCCATGCTTGATCATTTTTCAATGATCTGTAGATATAGAGACACACATATAAATCCATAGATAAATACAAGAACAAGGATCACGGTGATACGTTCCTAAATGCAGCAGCTATTCTAACCCTGCATGCCTGGGGGGAAATGTTTTCCCATAAGGAAATGTGCATGGTATTTCAAGGAGGAAGAACTCAGAGCCAGCACTGAAATATGAGAAATTATAGATAAAAGTTTTCAAGGAAAGTATGAGAGAATTTTAATTGAGTGCCAGCTAAGATGCTGACATTACACCAGAGCTCATCACGTATATGATCTTATGTAATCCTTACAAAAAACTCTGGGAAGTTTTATATTATAAATTATAAAAATAAGAAAATTGAGACTCAGGGAGTTTCAAGTAACTTCTCTAAACTCAAGTTTGAAATTGAAATTCATTACTTTCTGGCTCTAAAGTCCATATTCCTTTCATCTTACCAATATGCCTGCTCTTCATTCAACATAATCGTCTGACGTCAAAAAGAACATAATAACCTCATTCCCACTAGAGCCCTTGACTCCTGATGCTTGTGCCCTTACTCTTCGCCTGAAATTTCTAGAAAGGAAGTTCTTGCTAAATTGTAAGTGTTGTCAAGGAAGGGACTGCCTTCACTTAATAAAATGGGGTCTGTCATGCAGTAGGTGGTCAACAAATATTTGTTGAACAAATGCTTTAAAGGAACTTTACAAACATTATCACAGATTACTCCAAACCAACCTTGGCTATCCAAACGCACCTTTGCTGGGTTCACTGCGTTTGCAAAAAAAATAAATAAAGGTGGTTTTCATTTTATTTTATTTTTTAAAAACTATTTATGGGAGGCAAACTCATCTAGAACTTAAGCCTGTGGGCTTTGGAGACAGTGTATTTGAAACCTGACTTCCACTTCACAGCTGTATTGCCTTAAGTAAGTTACTTAATCAGTTTCCTAAACTGTAAAGGTTAATAATAGATGATAGGTTTGGTGTGAATATTAAATTAGTTAATACTATGAAATATTTAGAACAGTGCCAGGAAATGGATAAACAGTAAATAAATGTGAGCTATTTTAAGGGACCTCAGGGAGTTTTCGTTTAATACCACTCCTATTCCTTACCTCCTAGGAAACGGCAGGCCTTTCTCAGATCATTTGTGACTTACCAGGGGAGTTGACAGAATCCTGTAATATGACTGTGTTCATATGTCAGGGGTGGTGGTGTGCGTGAGGGGTATTCGTATCTTGAAGGACCTCACACTAATTAATAGATAGCCTACTCTTGAAAAGGGGCCTTCTGTAAATGGTCTGCTAATTAATAATTTTGGCTTTGTGAACCATATAGATTCTGTTGCAACTACTCTACTCTGCTGTTGTACTGTGCAAACAGTCACAGGCAATAGGTAAACAAATGAGTGTGGCTGTGTTCCAATAAAACTTTATTGACAAAAACAGGCAGTGGGCCAGATTTGGCCCAAGAGCCAAAGTTTGCTGACTTCTTCTGTAGACAATGGTGGGTGCAGTGTTCAGAAAATGAGTACACCGCTGGGACAATGGCTTCCCAGATGTACCTTGAATATTACGATTTAATCAGGGGCAGATCATTTAAACTTTATGACAAAAGTTTCTCATTTGTGAGTTGGAATAAATGTCCCATGACACTCCTTTAAGATTAAGACTCTACTGAGTCTTAGTCTGCAAAGGCCTGGAAATCCCATGTAGCAAAACCAAAATTAATATTCTATTAAGATTCCTAACTTTTCTATTCATCTTCTTCTAAATGGAATCTTGCTTTTCCCACTTAGATTTTCTTTCCCCAACTTGCCTGACTGATGATTTGGAGATTTTATAATGAGATTTAATTAGAAAAGGGGCAAGGCAGGAGGATAAGATGAACATGTTTGCCAGGGCTGGAGAAAATAGTTTTCTGTAAGATTCAAAGTGAGAAATGAGAGAATATCTATAATATGTAATATAGTATAGTATAATATAATATAATATGTGAGAAAAGTAGAAAGGAAATAAAGTAGTGATGCTGTGTGTAAGAGAAAAGTTTATTTTGAATTGTTTTTCGATGGTGAGCTCTGTGTCTTTAACTGGAGCATCATTCTGTAACTGGACCACATGGGTAATGGCTTCTTAAATATTACACACTTATAGTCAATCTAGTACAACCCCAGAGTGAGAAGTGAAGATAGATGACAATGTTACTTAGGTCTGAAGTGGCTGTCATTGTGATTTTTATAAGCCTGCATTTTGGTTGAGGGGCAGTAGCTTCACATAGAACAATAATAGTTAGCAGCCTGGCACTTTTATATAAACTCAAAAAACATTTCCATCTTCCTAAGTGGGGTAATAGTAATGATGGCTCCTGAACAAAGACCATATCCTTACTCAAAACATCACTAATTTCAAATTGCATCCTTCCAAGTTGAGTCACTGCATACTTGAAATAGTTCTTAATGAGTTTCTGATATCTTATCCCATTGACAATACTGAGAATTTCAATTTTTTTTCTTATTAATATCAGCATATTCTTCTGGAGTTCTACATTTCTGATAGATCTCCAATCACAATCTAATTAATTCTTATTAAAACTTTACCCATTAAAAAATACATTGTTAGTCTTGCATATTATTTCTAAGACTTCAGAAGGCTTCTTGGTAGCTTCAATATGTGCATTTGTCCTACCAAGATTAAAAATGGTTCTTATCTCCAGAATCTACTCTCAAAACTGCTTTTTATGGTAATAGTCCTATTCAGCATCTATAACAGTGCCTAACATACTTAATAAATATCTGTGGAATGAATAAGTAAATGAATAGTCATGGACAATGACACAGATATACACCTGCATGTGACAAATACTAAACTTGTACAAATTCCCAGTCATAAGAAAACTAAACAAAACCTAACAAAACAAGTCAATGGAATAGTTTATGATCCACTGGAAAACTGAGCTTTCTTTCAGGCTTGGGACAAATGGGATGTTGTTTACTTTCAGGATTAGTCTAGGTATCATTTACCATCACGCTTAAAAATCAGTTGGGTTTTGTGTGAAGTGTGGGAATAAGATTCACTGAAAACCCTAAGTTAAAATATTCTTTTTCTTCCCCCTTATCTAACTAATGCCACCTTCTATCTGCCAGGATTACATAAGGGTTATTGAGTGCCTCTGCAACCTTCTTTTCTCTCAGCTCACCTTTGGAATTCTCCTCCAGTTAGAAAGTAATGATTCCTTAGAACATTCGCTCTTAAATTAAACTTTTATTTGCCATGGGAAGGTTAATAGTGTTTTGGATTAAAAAAAACACTAGGCTCACTATTGTCATAAACATGCTAAAGTTAAACCATTATCATGTTCTCCTACTTCTCAGAAATAATGCACCTTTTTCAAACACCAGTGGTATTGTCTATTGTAGGGCAAAGGTCTTCTCTAAGGTAATACTGCTGGGAACTAAAACAGACACAGATATTGAAATGGTGATACCTTATTCATGACCATATGCTGCTACTGATTTTTGCATCAAGGCGTTTATCAATTCATTCCTTTTTTTCTTCTTGTTTCAACAGACTCATACTATTATTATTAAAAGTAAAACATGTAATAGACAGCTGAATGATAAGTAATCTAATATTCACTGATTGATATATTCAGCAGCTACTATATTACTTTTACCCTGTATAGACATGAGAAATGCATTCATAACAAAATATGATTTAAAAAATAAGTGTAATAGCTATTCTATTGACTTATAACTTATGTGAAAAAAATTACTAGAGATACTATATTTAGAACAAGTCAACAGTAGAGTGAAAAAGAATGGATCTGAAAGAAATATAAACTTAATAAACTTATCAAGTTCATATTATATGCAATGTGCTTTAAACATACAGATGGTTAATAATTTAGAATTTACAGAGGCAAATTAAAAATTATTATGCTCACCAGCCATATCAGTAATTTCATCAAATATAAGTGCTCTAAACACACCAATTAAAATATAGAAATCTTTAGACTGGATTAAAAAAATAGGACTGTATTATATGCTATTGAAAAGAAACTTACTTTAAAGATAAGGACATAGCTAGATTAACAGTGCAGAAAAAGATATATCCTTCAAACACCCAAAAGAAAGTGGCTATTTTAATATCAAAGTAGGTTTCAGAACAGTGTAAAGAGAGACATTACATAGTGATAAATGGGTCAAACTACCAAGAAAATATAACAATACTAAATGTGTAAGCATCTACTAGAACTTCAAAATACATGAAGCAAAAACTAATAGAAGTAAAAGGAGAATTAGATAAATCCTCAATTATAGTTGGAGACTTCAACACTCTTTGCTCAACAATTGATAGAACAAGGAGACAGAAATCTTTAAGTATACAGGAGATATGAAAAACACTATTAATCAACTTGACCTATAAATTGTTATTTATAGAACACTCCACCAATAACCACAGAATACTTATTATTTTCAAGTGCACAAGAAATTTTAACCACAATTGACTCTATCTTGGGCAATAAAATGAGCCTTAAAAATGTGAAAGAATAGAAATTATGTAAAGAATGTTTTCTTTCTATAATATACTAATGTAGAAATCAATAATTTTTTTTTAAATCTAGAAAATTCCCCAGTATTTGGAAATTAAGCCACACATTTCCAAGTGAACCTATGGATGAAATAGGAAGTCATAAGGGAAATTAGAAGCATTTTGAATTGAATAAAATTGAAAACACAACATATCAAAATTTGTTGGGTGTAGTTAAAGAAATATGTAGAAGGAAATTTAGATAGTTAAATTCTTATATTAGAAGAGAAGAAAGACTCAAATCAATTATCTAATCTTATCTTCCATCTTACAAAACTGGAAAGAGAAAAGCAAGCAAAAGGAAGGAAATAATAAAGAAAAGAGCAGAAATAAATAATGTGGAAAACAGGTAAACAATACAGAAATCAATAAAACCAAAAGCTAGTTCTATAAAAAGATCAGTAAAATTGATAAACCTCTAACCAGACTGACCAAAGAGAAAAACAGAAAGAATATAGAAAATCAAGAATGTAAAGGTAGTCATGATCTCAGATCCTACAGACATTAAAAAAATAATAAGAGAATATTAAGCTCAATTTAATGACCATAAATTCAACAACTTAGATGAGATGGACTAATTCTTTTAAAAATACAAAGTACCAACCATCATTCCAGAAGAAATAAATGATCTGAATAGTTCGATGTCAGTTAAAGAAATAGAAGTTAAAGACTTCAAACTAAGAAAACTCCAGGTGCAGACTGCTACCTTAGAAAATTCAATTAAACATTTAACAACAATAACAACATCAAAAAATTCCACACAAATTCTTCCAAAATATAGAAGAGAAGGGAATACTTCCTAACTTATTTTATGAGCCTAACATCATGCTGATACCAAAATCAGACAGAGACATCACAGGAAAAGAAAATTATAAAGCAATATCCCTTATGATCATAGATGCAAAAACCCTCAACAAAACAAAAGCAAATCAAATCCAGCAATGTATAAAAGTGATAAGACATCAAGATCAAACGGGGATTATCTCAAGAACACAAGGCAGGTTCATTTGGAAATCAACCTGGGAATGGTGATTGCATTCATTCATGGTAAAAAACAAAAACAAAAAAACACAAAAACCCTGAAAACTGGCATAGAAAGGAATATCATTGCTAATGTATAGTATTTACAAAACAAACAAAGAAACCAAAACTACAGCTAATAGAAAAGAAAGGAAAAGATAAAATGGTCTTTATTCACAGACAGCACATAGAAAGACTGCAGAAATCTTTAAAAAGAAATAAAACAACTGCTTGAACTAAGTTCAAACTTGCAAAATACAAGGTCAACGTACAAAAATCAAATGTATTTCTATTTGTAAGATGTCAATTTTTCCCAAACTGATCTATAAGATCAACATACGTGTGGTACAGTAATAAATATATCTGGTCACAGGCAAGGCCCAAGGAAGTCTCCTGGGTCTTTTTGTGGTGAAGAACACTTCTAGTGCAGATACCCAGAAGGTTCTGAGATCCTCTTACACGTGGCCTCCAGCTGGGGATGACTTTAAAACTCCCCATGGTGATGGATGTTAACTAGATTTATTATTATTTCTATATATTGTTTCACTATATATATATATATATATATATATATATATATATATATATGTATCAAATCATTATGTTGTATACCTAAAACTAATATACTGTTATATCACAATTATATTTTAATTAAAAAAATATTCTTAAGGATCCAAGATGGCATCTAAATTCCTTCTGAAAATAATACACAGCAGCAATAATAGGAAAAAACAAAAAAACTTCAACAACTCCCCAAGAGACAACTGTGAACCACATGAACTGTGGAATGTGACATTATAGTTAAAATCAGTGTTGAAAATTATTTCTGAACATGACTTTCAACACTAAAAATTTTTGTGTACCATGACACTTTTTACAATTCTGTAAGATTAGATATTAACGTACAGAAAACTGTATATAACATATGAATTATATTTGTCAGATGAGACAAATAATGTCTGTTTGGTACAGAAGATTAATCCCAAAGGTTTCAGTTTAATTGCCTCTAGGACAGTAAATATATTTTATCTAAATTGGCCAAAAAACCCCCAAAAACTCATGAGCCAATGTGACACATTATAGGAGGGAGGTATATAAAATGTTATGGGAGCTTTGTGAACAGGACCATAATTGAGTATAGGAGGGCGTGTCACCAATGAGCTCCTAAATGTCAAATGTCAAAGGTACTGTTCTTTACTTATCCCCTACGGTTTCTCTGTTGCATCTCACATTGCTGAAAATATTATTAATCAACTTGAATTAATTCACTCACAGTTGAAAATTAGAGGTTTTCATATCATAATACAGATTTCTCCCTTCTCTTGAAACATTGGAATGTAAGGCAACACTTGATTTGCATACATACAGGGCAACAATGAGCTGGATAGGACCAGTAACTGATCCCTACGCATGAGCAAAATGCTTTCTGATTTGCAAAAACAGGCATTATATTTTGATTCCTGGCATGGTGGCTAAGCATTTGGGAAAAACTGGTTTTCCTGAAAGCAAACACAGTATCAGCACTGTAATTAGGAGATTCAGATTGGAGTCAGCAGCAAGAGTTGGGGGGACTGAACCTGATACTCCCGAATTAATCTGGAAAGGGTTTAATGCATCCACAAGTTAGTAGCACACCATGGTTCCCAAAGGAAGCCAGTACAAAAGCTCTCTGAAGGAAATTGTTGGGAAATAATTCTTGTGGGTCTCCTATTTCTGCACATCCTGTGAGCAGAAGCCCTAATTGTGTTAGAGACTATCTTTTCAAGAATATTTGTAGAGCAAAAAGCCTTGGAAGACAGAGGCTATATCTCCTTAAGGAGTAAAGGTTATGTTTGTGTATTATCCAACATAATCAAGATAGTATCTCCCCCTGGATCACAGGACAGGCATGCCTAACAACCATCATAAGAGAGTCAGGTTCCCTAAGCTAAAGGTATTCATCACATAACACAATAACATGTGCAGGTGTCACTTGGCCCTCTTCACTTGGCCCTATGCATATTTGCACCTGAGAAATCTGCACAACAAAATGTGGACCCTTTGGCTGCTACCATTGCTGTGAGTAATAAAGTCTTTCTGTTTCTGACCCAGCAGTGTTGTGTCTTTTGCCAGTATCTATGAAACTGTGGTAGGCTAAGTTAATAGCCAGCAAGTAGGGTAAAATGTCAGACCCTTCACAGTTCTAGCCTTTTAAAGGGACATTTGGCTATAACTACTAACATTCAAAATGCATATGCAATTTGACCAAGGCACTTTACTTCTAGGTTTCTAATTTAGAGCCACATTTTCTTATAGACATAAAGGCACACTAGGATATTTATTGCAATGTTGTTTGGACTTAAATATACACATAGGATAACTCTAGGCTAAATTGTTGGCTAAATTCTAGGACATTCATTGGTTACCTGAAATGACTATATAATGTCCTATAATTTAATCACACATATCTATAATGGCTAAATTATAGGACACCCATCGGTTGTATGAAATGAGGTCAAGCTATGTACACTTAGGTGGAAAGATTTTCTGGACATATATTAGGTAAAAAAAAGCAAACTCAAGTGAAAGTCGCATGATGCTTCTGGTATAATACCATGTACCTAAAACTATCCACAATATTATATTTCTATATTTGTAATGTATATATAATATCTATAACACATTATAGGTAATATATATACAATATTTATATTATTATAATATATAAATTCTGAAATGTCTGCAAAACTCTTAACAGGTTACTGCTGGAGAGGGGACTGGAATTGGGAAGTGACTGCCTAGTTGTCAAGGGCTTTATTTACCAGAATTGATTGAATTTCTAACAATATCAATATATTTGTTATACTGATATGATATATTGTTACATTACATCAAATAAATGTATTTATATAGACGCTACTCAATCATTACAAAATTAACAAATGCTCATTACCCATTAATACCCCAAAGTCACACTCATCATGCTGACTCTCTGTCTGCAAATTACACTTCCTTCTCTTCCCCCGATGCCAGTGTGCTCTCTTGCTTCCTGTACCTGGTTTCTGTTCTTTTGTCCCATTAATATGTTTATTATTATCAGTCTCATCATTATTATTTAATCTTTTACAATTATTAACATAGTTCTGGGTACTTACAGCAAAGTTACTAATGATAAAAATAATTGTCATAACAACTATATTATGATATCCCAGTGATTTATATAAGCTCATGGCATTGTGCAGATCTTACACATTATTAGAGAAAAATATAACATAATACAACATTTTTTGAAAACAAATTTGAACGTATTTTGTAAACTTAATCACTTGAACATCTTACAAGCCACTGATTCTACTCCTAGACAGACTTTTACACATGGTCACCAGGAGAAATACACAAACACGTTTACGGTGGTATTGTTCACACTGTTTAAAAGCAGGAAACAACAGAGATGTCTATAGACTAAATAATCAATACATACACTGTGGTATAGTCATACCACAGGGGATTTATGTAATAGTGAAAAAGAACAAAGTTTAATAAAATGGCATGGGTAATTCTCGGAAACATAATATTTAGTAGAAAAAGCAAGTGGGAGATAGTACAGAAAATAATGATATTTTAATGAAAAATTTTTAAAAATTGTGTGTGTATAAACATGTGATAAACCTTTATAAATGCCAATACAATGATATGTGACAACAAAGCAGATCATGTACATATTTGTTGGGGGCACATGATGGGAGAACTAAGGAGCAGTAAATGCAACCATTTTGGTGATATTTTAGTTCTTCACTTAGGTGCTGGTTCATGACTATTCATTTTCTTGCTTGCTTCATAATTTACAAATATATACAGCAAGAATATGTACATTTTTTCATATATAACAAAATATTACACATCCATGTAAAAGTACCTTGCCTATCACCAATCATCTTTGCATTGAATAAATGTCCATGGACTGTATCTGTCTTAGTTTTTGGAAGTTATTTTGCAGGGAGATAGCTTAGCTTCTGTCTGGTTGGGTTTTGTGTTTTGAAGGTAACAACCATCTTTTGTGTCAAGCCCATGTGACCATGTTCAAAGCTCCTCTTGAGTAATGATCAAGCAGGCAGTAGATATATGCTTATAGGATGCATTTTCACAATTGTGAATTATAGTTTAAAAAATAAAAATATTCTATGCTGGGAATAGCATAGGTGCTACTGGAAGCTTCATTCTGTGTAATGGAAGTAAGGATTATTTTTTATGCCCATGGTTTCTATAAATAAAATTAACCAGACACCAATTATCACTTCATTGAAGGGATAAGTCGCTGTGACATCTACAGCTGAGATCAAACTCATTGCTTTTGCAATGCGAATTAATTAGAGTGGGAGAAAGCTATACTGAAGGGTTAGGATGCACTGCAAATTTGAAAAACCCTGTATTTTAAGCAACTCAGGGGAAATGTGTTCCAATTAGTGTATAATGTTCATATGCAATGATCTTATTTATATACAGGTTCAGAATTCTGAACATTCCCTTCAGAATTCCCCACATTCTGAAGGGAATGTTCTTGTCCTGTCTCCAGGTATATTACTAAGCAGGTCCATTCCCTCTTTCAATATTTAGTGTTGACAGTCTTAGAGATAAGAATCTGCAGGGAGATCAGCTCGGTGCTTTGTGACCACCTAGAGGGGTGGGGGGATAGGGAGGGTGGGAGGGAGACGCAAGAGGGAGGAGATATGGGGATATATGTATATGTATAGCTGATTCATTATGTTATACAGCAGAAACTAATACACCATTGTAAAGCAATTATACTCCAATAAAGATGTTAAAAAACAAAAAGAATCTGTAGTGAACTCACAGTGGTGTAATGTACAGTTCCTAATCTTAATGACCTGTTGATCTCATATTATATTACTAACTCTGATTTCCAAATTCTCATTTGCACTGTGTGTATAATCATTCACAGTAATCTGATTGCTTAGTTATTTACAATGCAGTAGTTTGATTTCACATAGATATAAACTCCTTGATGTGAAAGCAGGTTTAGTTTGTTAATTTTTATTATGCCTGTTTTTGTTTAGAAACAATAAAAAAAAATTTTTTTTAATCAAAGAGTATCTAAGAAGTTGATATGAAATTTGAACCAACTGGCCAACATAAATGAAGAGAGACAGAGTAGAGAGAAAGAAAGCAAGAACTTCAACAAATGAACAATCATCATGCTCAGCAAACAAATAACTAATATTGTAGACATAATAAAGTATTTTTCAGAAAGACCTGAGCATAAATAGACACTTGAGAATTCAACTGCTGGGTGAAATTTGGGATATTAGGTAGATACTCATTTCTCATTTTTAAGAAGACATATAGAACATTAATTACAGACAGATGATGTTCTTAAACGAGCAGAAGGATTTTGCTGGCAGCTCTATAAAAATACACCCACACAGATATGATTAGCATCCTCACCTCCCATGAAATCAAGAATGGGGATGGAAGGGGATTCTGAAGGTATTCACGGTGCATTAATGAGGCAGCAGAGCAAGGTGCAATGATAAAACCAAGTGTCTGCGTGAGATTGCCATGACTGACATTTACAAAACAGAGAAACTAATAAGATAATTATTATCTTTTGTAGCACTTGGTTTAAAAAAAAAAATTCTAAAGCATTAAAATCATGCCGTTTTTGCAAAACAACTTGTGAAGCTGAAGACTTGAGATGTGACATGTGTCTGTCACTTATGCATGCTACCTCACTCAGTTATTCCTAAATAATCATATGATTAAACCACAGGTAGACTAAGTGAGTATATTTTTACTTTACATCATTAAAATGGGAGGAAATTATACCTTGACTATACCTATAGAAAATCTTATTTTAATTATTCTAGAATTCTAGAATTAATAGCAATTTTAATATTTTTCTCTAAATCCACTATCTTCAGTAATTGATGTAAATTAAACAATAACACTCTCTGATATGCCAACAAGATTTAAGGCTATATTTGGTATCTGAAAAAAAACCCAAAAAACAGAAACAAAATCACAACTCTTTCGAAGTTGATTTGATTTAGTGCTTATCATAAATGATAAAAAAAAAAATGAACTATCTGTCAAGACAAAATCGTACTGATCAGTGCTTCAAAGGCAGGCATACAGGACCTTCTTTTAAATTTAAATATTTGCCTGGACATTTACATGATTATTAAAGATCACAGCTAGAGTTTTTACTGCATATGTTTTATAAATATCTAGGTTATAGCTGCTAGTCTATTTTTAATAGTTTTTTTTAATTTTTATTTTTAAGAGTCTTATGATGGATTATTTCCTGTCATTCATATAGGAGAACAAGAAGTAGGAAGTCCTGATGTACCTCTATTTTCTTTTAAATTTACCTTTCTATGACTACCAACAGGTGGTGCCTGGGTAGGGGCAATGCTCTAAACAAAGTAAATGGTCAATTTGAGCCACTGAACCTAAGTCACACTGCTGCAACTGTGGCTTCTTCCAAGTCATTCAGAGATAACTGCCAGCAAAGGGGTGTAGAGAGAGGTGGCCTTCAGCCATTTGGCATTCACCAGCATGTAGGCCAGATCTGCTCCAAGAACCTAATCACCATCAATCAGCAAGATAACAACTTACCCTCTCATTGATTCAGAGCTGAAACATTCACTTTCCCACCATGGCTGCCCATTACATAGATACTTTAGCCCATGTGGAAAACATTTTCTTAAATATATAGACTACAATAGTTTTACAATATAATCATACATGGAAGTTACCTATCATAAGTGATTCTGATCCCATTGAACAAATTAGTATTTTTAGTGAATTAAGCTGCTGGAGATTTTTCCCTCAATTTTGGGAATGACACTCTGAAAAAAAAATAAAAATGGCACAAACAATATAACTACAAAAACAATGTTTGTGAATTGCTGGATTTTTTTAGCTGATGGAGTTAGCTAACTTTTTAATCTAATCAATATTATTTTCTAATGGTGTTTTACTCTCAGACACAATTTGAGCAAAAGGGCTTAGGAGAAGTCTTTTAGTCACTTATTTTCATTGGAGGAGAGCTGTTTGTTTGTTTCATTGTACCAACTTCATGGACAGCATGATGATACTTTATAAATTGTCTCAAGCCAATGTCTTTTAAAAAAGATTCATCAGACCTCTGCTTAAGTTAGAAGAATCTTGGTAAGTCATTTTGGATTAAAAGAAAGTGTGGAATAAATAAATAAATATGTGATTAACTTATAAAAGTTAAATGAAAATGTATTATTTTAAATAAAATGTTCATAATTGTTCTTGTTTTAAATTTCATAAAAATAGCATAAAAAAACTTTGATTTGAGTAATTATCTTCTTTAACACATCCTCTCCACTTCTGCAAGAAAACAAAAACAAAAACAGAAAAACAAAAAAAAAGAATGACAATGAAGCTACTTTAATTTTTGCAGGTGTTGAAACTTTCCATTTGAAAATGTTCTCCATAACACAAAGCCGTCTCTGTTCAGAAATCGATTTTGATAGTACAAAAGCAACTTTGACCAACAGAGAGAGCAGGGCTTAGCAAATTTTTTTGTAAAGGGCTAAACAGTAAATATTTTAGGCTTTGCGGGTGAAGGAGAGCAGAATTTGCTACCCCAAAATATGCTTCTTTGGCATAAAGATTATTTTAGGCTGGTTAATTTTAAGAAACTCCAACACAGGAGAACCATTGAAAACCAGTACAAGTTATCCTTTGGTAAGAGACATTTACATTTATAAAGGAAATCAGCATATGTAAGGGTGTCTCCCTCTCACTACCAAGAAGAGGATGATCAAATCTCTAGAAACTCTTATCAGTGCAGAAGGCATTCAGGACTTAAATCTGCATAACAAACATATCATTGTTTACTTTGCCTGAAAACTCCTTAACTTCCACCCCCATACCCATCCCAGCATCTTTCTTTTGTCTTTAGCTGGAGATGGTATTTAAGGTGGTGTCTTGGGCCATTTTGGGGAGTTACTCAGTTTTCTTGGATCTCTCGCATATATACAGGAGGTATACATGTTATTAAACTTATGTTTGTTTTTCTCCTGTTAATCTTTTATTAGAGGGAGGTCTCAGCCAAGAACCTAGAAGGGTAGAGGGAAAATTATTTTCCTCCCCTGGATGGGCCATACAGTGTCTGTCACAAGTACTCAACTCTGCTGTTGTGACATCAAAGCAGCCAGATACTAAATAAATTAGCTTGGCTGTGTTCCAATAAAACTTTATTTATGGGCATTGAAATTTGAAATTCATAAAATTTTCATGTACCATGATTATTATTCTTTTGAATTTTCTCCCCAAACATTAAAAAATGTAAAACCCATTCTTAGCTCACAGACTGTACAAACACAGGTGGCAAGGTAGATTTGGCCAATAGACCATAGTGTGCCAATTACAGAGATGGATGATAAAGTCTTTGTTTTTATATATATATATATATATATATATATATATATATATACACACACACACACACACACACCAATGGAATATATATATATTCCATTCCTACTCAAGTAGGTGTTTTGTGAAGGCTGTTTGGTGGTAATAAGGTAATAAGGTTTGTAAAACAGTTATTTCTAAAGATACTCAAGCCCTCTGTCATTTTCACTGAAGGCCACTGCTGTCAGCTAAAACAAGAACCACTTTGGATAGTATCTTATTAGGGCCTGAAAATAAGAACAGAAGCTTGAAGATAATCTTTCATGGTGAATTGCATTGACTTGGTGCTCAGTGTCTCTTTATTTACTTTCTGCCTCACTGACAACAAACCTCAAAGCCCATTTATTTATACACTTAGTCATTCCTTTGTTTATTCCATCATTCCCCATTAAATGCCAGGTACTTTCCTAAGCACTGGGGAAACAGTAAGTTAGACACAATTCCTGAAATGCAAGAACTCATAACAGCTATGAGACAAACAAACTAATAGCTGGATTTCACTGTGCCAAGTGTGAGATACCAGAAGAGAATCCCCAGGACACCAAGGAAGAGAAAGAATGCCTTGACAAGACAGAAAGTACACTGGAGACCTCAGAGAAACAAATCTGTTTAAGATATTTAAAGAAGAGAACACTTACTGCCAAAAGCCTCAGATAACATATGTAATATTTACTATTTATACAATAGTGTAGCAATTGCCTGCATGTATAATCATAAAATATTAGGAATTTTAGGGTTACATCTTAGTGGTAACTCATTTGGATTCTTACATTTTTTAAAATAAATTTATTTATTTTATTTATTTATTTTTGGCTGCATTGGGTCTTCATTGCTGTGTGTGGGCTTTCTCTAGTTGTGGCGAGTGGGGGCTACTCTTCATTGTGGTGCATGGGCTTCTCACTGTCATGGCTTCTCTTGTTGTGGAACACGGGCTCTAGGCACCTGGGCTTCAGTAGTTGTGGCTCGCAGGCTCTAGAGCGCATGCTCAGTAGTTGTGGCACATGGGCTTAGTTGCTCCTCGGCATGTGGGATCTTCTCGGACCAGGGCTCAAATCTGTGTCTCCTGTATTGGCAGGTGGATTCTTAACCACTGCACCACCAGGGAAGCCCTGGATTCTCACATTTAATTAATGAGAAAAAAGTGGCCCTGAGAAGAGAGGTGAGAAGTTCAAGGTCACCCAACTCTTTAGAGGTGGCCTTAATTAAACTTGTAAGTTCTTCGTGCCAATGCAATATTGTTTCTTCTACACTAAGCCTTCTTCTCCTCCTCCATAGCTTTTTATTGATTGTTCATTGTTTATTCTCTCTTTTCTATGCAGGTTCTCTAGTCAACTTGCAGAGCTCTTATCTTTTCCTTAATGATTCTTTAATGAGTGTAGTTGATAAAAATTGAGAAAATGAAATTGGAAATGATGCTCAAACAACACTACCTTTTTTGGATTTTCTGCTGATCTGAAGTAAAAATGCAATTACCTCAGCTCTCAGACTCAGCATGTTGTGTTCGTCATTCCAGGTTACTCCATAAATTGCAATTATTGTCATTTGTGACTCTCACAAGATTATAGGTGACTGAGTACTTCAACAGCCAAGATCAGAATTTCCCATGGCACAAAACAAAACACTTGTATAATGATCTAGGAGGGTGGATTAAACATACTGAATGAGAGAGCTACACCCTGAAAATGTTCAGGGGATTATCAGTTTAATTTTTCAAATCCATTCAACTAAAGTGAAATTGATGTGGCTCTGCTTAAGTGTCAGTACCATTTTTGGGTTTAACTTTTACATTTCTGACTTCCTGCTACTTAAGGTTTCTACCACTTTTGATGCTAAAGAGTAGGATACCAAAAGAATTCAAGTCACTGAGCAAAATCTGTGGTTGGTGGTTTAAATTGTTCATTTAAAAATAGATAATGGTTCTCTCCCCTTATTTTGTCCTGAAATCTATGCCTTATCCATCCCCATAGCTCCATAGATTGGAATTTTTGTGTAGTGTTTCTTATTATCCTTGAAAATATTTCTACAGAGACAGTGTGATGTGCGTGTGTGTGTGTGTGTGTGTGTGTGAATTTATACCCTATGGGAGGCCAGTTGCCTATTTGAGAGAACATATTCCAGGGATAGCTAGCATTTTAAATCTTCTAATCAAAAGCCCACATTACAAAGGTACGCACATCAGCTATTTTATCGCTAATATTCTTATTTAAGATTTGCATCAGATTAGCATAATGGGTATTAGAAACTATTTTTTGCTACTGATATGAGTGACAGAAATATTATGCAGGCTTTCCTGCCCTTGTAGGAATGAGGTGTAAGAATCCAGAGACCAGGTTATCTGTATCTTTTGGAGGGGGGCCTGAGGCCAGATTCTGAAATGGTCTACTGTATACCCACTGATTCAGAACAAACTTGTTGCCATACTAAATCCTGCTGCTAGGATATCTGTTGCATATGCTTCAAGCAAATCTTTCACACAGGTGGGGTCAAAACACTAAGAAGGAGCTTACAAAATAAGTTGCAGACTTATTTTCTAATAAATGTTTGTATATATAACCAAATTCCTTCTGTTAGCCTTATTTTAGGGTAATCTGGTTATAGAAGACTGAAGACTTTTACCTGCCTCTAACTCTTGGAACTTTTATTTATCATAAGGAACCTACTAATTGTGAATGATCTATTGCCTTAGATCAGTTGGCAGCAGGAGTTGGTGTGTGCGTGCATACACAGGGATGCATCCACAGGAGAGTGGTGAAGTAGGAGGAATGGAGTAGGAGACAGACTGGAGCTGCCAACTGTTTATATATGGGCTTATTTGTCCTTGTCCCTTAGGTTGGAAAGTTTCTCTTCCACAAATTCTCCTGAATTTCTTACTGGCGAGCAAGTCATTTGTCTTTTGCTCCAGAGATGGTAACATGTGATTTATGACCCACACTTACCTACAGTTGTTCAGATCTCTGTCATCTCCAGGACGGATGGTTAAAATGCAGTCTACTTTAGTCTATCCTCTTCAGCTTGCATGCCTTTATTTGTTCTTTGAAAGCCTGTGCTGTGTATATTTCATGGAAAAAATCTGGTTTAAATGCTCTTCTTTTTACTTTCAACGTGTGACAAATGTTCAAGTTACTTTTCTCCCTCAAAATTTCCATCATTATTGCTTCTTTTCTTTCTTCTAATGTTGCCATGCTTCTTTCTCATGTCTTTAAAATAAAAAAGCCATTTAGTAAACAATATAATAAATACTTCTGCAAACTTAGGGCTTATATCATCCAACACTATTTCCAAGCCTTTAGAGTCATAGTTTTCTTGAATTATAGGTTTTCATTTGAAATCTATGTTCTTTGCATTTGTCTATGTGAATTAAGCATTCTCTACTCAGAATGTTGTTTCTTGAATTTTTTTCCTTCTCCCCTTTTATTTTTATTTTCTGCTCTAAACTTAGTCATGATCTTTGTCGATTAAGAGTGAAGATACATTGCGGAACCAACTGAAATCTTCATTTGACCCAGTCCAGAGTAAATAAATTAGTATTAATAAGAGCACTTACATTAGTTTAGATAAGCAATGCTGTGTTACAGTGACAAATAATCCACAGTAACAACAACAATATTATTTTTCACTCATATAAAGTCCATCCAAGGCTGAAGGACAGTCAAAGATAAATCTCTTCCAACTAGTGACTCAGGAATTGAGGCTGTGTTCAATCTTGTGGTTATGACACTTACAATACTTGGTCTATGTGGTCTCCAAGTCCATGGAAGAGACAGAAGGTGGTCTACTAGATCTTAAGTGCTTTGCCTGTAAGCAACATACATTACTTTTCAGAGCACGTGGCTCAAAGCTAGTCACCGATGCCTGCTTAACCGCAAGAGGACTCAGAGAATCAGGTGAGCAGTGACTGTCTCTGCCTAGTGTTTTCGTAGAGGAAGAGCTGTGTGACTACCGCGACCATCTGGTAAGAATGTTGTTACTCAGAGCACTGGAACCCTGATGAATACCTAAAATGAGCATGCATCTGTTACTCAGAGCTATCCTTGTAACGAACTGGCACCTCTGCTTAGAGATATGTATGACTGGCATCTCATCAAACCAAGTTCAGTTTCCACTTCCCTACCCCCACTCCTTGAGAAGGGCTAAGAAAAGGGCTCTTCTTTTATGCAGTGGTCAGCCTGTTCCTCTCCTTTCTGCAAGACTCATGACGTGGGGGGGGGGGGGGTGGGGGGGTGGGGACGTTTTGGTGAGCTCCTTCCTTGGCAGGAAATGATGAGGGAAGTCTTCCAACTGGACCTCCTTATCTATAAGACTGTATCCTGCTCTGGATCAGGATCTTGAGAATTTTAAAACAGTTTCTCAATTTTGAAACCTTGCTATGCTTGTTATACCTTATGTATATACATGTACAGATTAGCAGCAAGGTCCTTAAAAATGCAGCATCTGTGCATTTTCTTTTGAGGACTGCAGGAAGGATGAAGGAAATCTGGAATGTTGAAGATTGGTCAAGAGGATAGGCTTTTGTGTCCGTCAAGTCTAGGCTTAAATTCTCTCACTGTTGCCTATTAACCATTTGGTCTTGAGAAAGGTAATTTTTAGCCTCTCTGAATCTCTCTGAAATGGACGTACAAAAATCTATCTCAGTGGTAGTTGTGAAGATGAAATAAGAAAGTGTACATTACCAGTACATGTACTTAGCAATGCACTTAGCAGTCAATGAATTGTGGCTATTGATATAATTGTTAATTTAATAACCATAATAGTTATAATGTAGAGTAGAAGGGAAGAACTACAAAAACAAAGGAAGGAAAACAAAGGTGACAGTCTAGGCCTAAGAGATATCCCTGATTTTAGTAGTTGAAAGGTTTGCAAGAAGTTTCCTGCAAATATTAATATTTCATTAATATTAATGTTAACAAAAATATTAACTGCAGAGCTTGAAGTTCCAGAGATTGGAGGCCTCCTCTCTTAAATATTTCTCTTGCTTGACATCTTTCCAATATTTTTCTTCATCTTACTTTGTTTAATACCAATGTCTATTTTCTCTTTGATTCTCAAAGGGCTGTAAATCTTTGCTTGAGGGATGATAGTATGTGTATTGCTCTGTCTATGGTATCCTAAAATTCTGTCCTTGGTCCTTTCTCCATTTCATTCACTCTCCATAATGATAACATCCAAGTCAAAATCCTGGCACATCTCTCTGGGACAGTTGTTTGCAAAGGATGGTCTCCAGACCAGCATCTACAAAATCATCTGGGAGCATGAAGGAAAAACAAATTCTTGGGCCCCACCCCAGAATCAGAAAGTCTGGAGGTTAGCCCAAGAATCTGTGTTTTCTACAAGCACTCTAGGTGACTCCAATACACGCTGAAGTTTAAGAGCCATTGTTACAGATCACAGGTTTTCACATTCACTATGCTCCAAACGTAACTCATCTCTTCCTCCCCACTTCTGCTAATATACCCAGTTCCACTCTTTTTAGTTAAATGTCTCCTCCTTAAGACCAGTTACTCAAGCTAGAAATTTGGATTTGTCCTCTTCTCCTTACCCACCCTTCATATCAAATCACCAATCATCCAATAGCTCTCAAATACAGTTAACCCTTGAACAATGTGTGGGGTTAGGGGCACCTACCCCTCATGCACTCAAAAATCTGTGTACAACTTATAGTCTGCTATCCATAGCCTTGGTTCTACCATCTGCAGATTCAACAAACCACGGATTGCATAGTACTGTAGTATTTACTATTAAAAAAAAAAATTGGGTATAAGTGAACCTGTGCAGTTCAAACCCTTGTTGTTCAAGGATCAACTATACATCCTCTTCTGTCCTCCCCACAGACCACCATCAGCTCAGCCTATATTACTGAAAGGCCTTTTTTGCTAAACCACTAATATATGCCAGGCTTTGTGTCAGGCTAGGATTGGCAAACTCACAAGTGCAGGATAAATCCAGGCCAAGGCTAATTTTTTTAAACAACATTTTATTAGAATACAGCCACACTCACCTGTTTACAAATTATCTGGACTCCTTTTGCACTATGACAGAGTTGAGTAGTTGCAAAAGAGACTGGATGGTCCACAAAGTCTAAAATGTTCACTATCTGGCCCCCTACCTTAGAAAAGTTCTGTGACCACTGAGGTAGGCACTGGGCATACATGGAGAGAAAGATGGATATCATATATGTCCTCATGGAATTTACAGTCCAGCATGGAAAACCTGAAGATAAAGTGAGCTATATAGTTATCCATGTTAGGAGCATCTGACCTAGCCTAAGGGGAGCAAGAAAGGCTTTCCTGGGAAAGCGTGGTGAAGCCAAGTTTCAAACGATATATGGAAACTCATCAGGCAAAGGAAAAAAGGAGAAAAGTGTCACAATCAGAGGAAATAACTTGACATATGTATGTATGTATGTATGCATAGGTGGCTATATGTATGTAACATAATTTCTCTCAGTACTTGGTGTTGTCCTCAGTACATTCTGGTTTTCAATGTAGTTGACTATCCAATAATTATTGCTTAAAAGCCCTTGATTCTTAATCTTTAGGGCAGAAACCTTCAGATCACTCCCTACCAGGTGGTTCCCCATTGCACAGTGAGTCCTAGTTCTAGAATTGACTCGACATGACTCAGGGCAGCAGTGGGAACAATTCTTTTGAGCACGGGAGACACTCCATATTAAGACACTAAACAAATTTCTTCCTGAAAGCCCAATATACACTTCGGGAGTTGCCTGAAGTAATGACTATCAGATTGCATTTTATAGCTGCTACCAAGTGACCTGGATAGAGAAATATTGGCGTAACAATTTTGCCCCAGGGTCTGTGGCAAAATATGTACGCACCACTGATTATTCAAGATAAATCTCATGCAAGATCTGAAATGGTTTTGGTTACATGTTCCTCTTTTCCCGTTAAATATTCTTTTCCTCTTTGTAGAGACACTTAAGGAAAACATTTAAACACTCACAAGCTCAAGAAAATATATCTGAAATAATTATAGAGCATTTACTTTTCTTTTTTTAATTGCATGATACTAAATTAAAAAATCTTTCCTCTCTTCACCAAAGATGGGCACTTCAGAAGTACTTTTCCTCTTTCTTCTTGGAGGAAAAAAAAAAAATGTGCAAAAACGGGGGTCCAGGCCACTGTCGCTGAGAGGTGAGACTCCAACAATTTGAGACCAGCACCATTTTTCTCCTCATTTTGCTATAACCTTATCTGCTTTTACTGCTGCTCTACCATCTCAGGTAAAACGCATATCTCATTCTCTTTTCTGCCTACAAAGCCAAGCTGGAATAATTCCACCTGTTTTGTGGCTGGCACTGATCCTTTTTGGCATGAAAAATGGAAACATTGGGACAGTTAAAGCACTGTCTACATTTCCAGCATCTCGCTGGGTGCCCTCCTCTAGCTAATAACTCGCTCCTGTCCAAATGGTACATTTTCACTTTAGTCAGGGATGTCTTGGGATGGCTGTTTTAGAGGTAGAAGTAGTTAGGGGATCTGAGAGACTTCTTAATTTCCCCCTCGTCTCCAACTTCTAGATTCCTCATGAATCAGATCATTGCCTGCTCACTGCTTGCTTGCCTGCACAGCCTGCTTCCTTAATCACCAGCATTACTTTCAATCTTGTTGCAGATGTAGCTGATTAAAAATACTGGTCTTGAGAAAATTCTCTTTCTTGAAAGTCAGTGCTTGCAGGAGATTAGGACTATTTATATTGTAAGGCACTCCCTTCAAAGCCTCTGGTGGCTTTACTCTCTTGACTGATGCAAACCTCAACTAATTCTCTTTATCCAGATAATCCACTTGCTTCCAGTATTCATCAAATGGCAAAATGAAAAGCTTTTAAGAAAGAGAATAAATGTGCAGGCTTAAAATCACATAGAGTTTTAGTCTTAATAAAATTGTGAAAAAATTTTTTTGAAGAAATCAGATGTCTGAATCTTAGGTCCAATGAGATAACTTAAAAGCAGATAAAATCCAAGAGACCATACCAGATATGTTTTGTACCTCTTGAATTGCTTTAGCAGGTGTTTGGATCACAAACTTTTGATGAGGGGAAAGAAATGTGTTTTTTCTCTCAGATAAGATGACCATAAGGCAAACTCCCCCTATCTGAGCCCTGCTTCTTCCCCTTACTTGCGTGGAATTCTCCATTGCACGAGTTCTCTATTTGATGTTTACATTGAATTCATTAGATATTTAATGCACAGTGACCACACACAAGGTACTAACAAATATATATATCTATAATAAACAGGAAGAATCCTGTCCTGAGGAAGCTCCATTATTACAGTAAGGGCCGACAGGGTTGTTCTGAGTTAGGGCCAGAAAACCAAAAGATTCAAAGTCTGTCTTTTCCCTGATTCAATCACTCCTATAGCATTGGGCGAAAGAAAACGTGGTGAGTAAAGGGATGCTTTTGAAGCAGTGACATCCAGGACTCCAGTTCCAAATTTACAGAATTAATAGTTGAACAGATTTCCGAGACTACCTATAAGATATATGATTTGGAAGTGGTGTAAATCATGCTTCTCTATGTGATACTCTGTTAGGGGTGACGTGTAGACTGATACTACAAAAGTGTTACTATTGCTGCCAGGATACCACCAGGAATATCAAGTATCTCCCAAACACATTTAAAAAGTAAAATAGCAATTCTTTCACACTTTGAAAACTTCTGCCCGAGAGAGTGAAAACAAAGCTTCTGTTTTCTTTCTAAATGACAACGTGCTATGGTTAGGTATCAACTGACTTAGTATTCACCAAAAAAAAGGTCTGATATTTGGAGCAAGACAATATGAGAAGAAAAGACTATTCACGGTGTGAGCTTGCAGGCTTCTTTCCCAGGTTTACACTGTATGAACGGGCTATTTCAGACAAGTGGAATAAAATGGTGAGAATCATTGTAAGAAAGCAAACAGGAGAGCTGTAACCAACAGCCCACTGGCGTGAACTGCCAAACACAAACTGTCGCTTGAAGCTTACTCAATGCAAACAAAATGAGCAGACCACAGGTCAATTATGTTCCCTATAAGGTCTGATGCAGATCACTGGGGTTGCTACAGACTGGTGTGGGTGCACACAGGTGGGTATTGATGGTTAACCATTTGAAATGAGTGCCTGCTTGTGTGACCTGTTATTTGATAGCTTCATAATGAAACAATGAATCTGCTAAGTTATAAAACGACAAGGGTCGTCTTTATGAGGCTTGGCCTGGGAAAGGCCTCATGCACAGGGAGAATCCTACTCAGGGCTTGTCGGAGATAGAAACCCTCAGGGGGAGCCTTTGGTCCTATAGGTGGGCACACTTCAAAAATATTTGAATAAAGGACGTGGGTAAGCTGATTTCTTCTTGGCGATATCTTTCTTAACCACATCAATGGCAGGAGGATTTTCATTTCTCCAAACCACAATCTACGATCTATGTATATGTGTTGGAGCAAAATAGCTCATCATGCATTCCTGGCGATAAACGATGCTTGACTTGCCTTCCTTCCCCTACAAAGATTACACGGCACTCCCTGATCAAGAATTTTACCTGCTCCAAAAAATAATGGAAAATCAATGTAAAACTTTTGCCTTGTTTTCAGCGTAGCTAGGTAGGTGGTTGGCTTCAGGGGGAGATGACTTTGACATGACTCCCTGTTTTATATCTTGCGCACAACCCAAAAGCTGTGCTCTGAATGACCACGTGAAGTGCTACCTTTCTTCTGACTGGAGGCCCTTGTGCAGATTATGGGGTGTTTAGTGGAATATTTCCCTCCTGAATTTGAATTTAAACTCTACTAAGCTCAAGGATCAACGTTGTTCTCAGGAGATTGTGTGGGTAAAAAGTGGTCTCTCTACATCTCATGTTGACTTTGGGGAGGACCAGATTTAGGGTGAACAAACTTAGCTTGGATTGCTGTTGTGGGCTGAGGTATAGAAAGATCGCCTTCCTTACTCATGGTCTGTGATATTGTTTCAGGCTAAATGACTTTTAGACTTTAGGAGATGCATTGCTGGTGGCTATCCTACTTTTGCTGATTCCCTGAAGGGAGGAAGTATGCTGGTGGTGAAGAATGAAGAAGGAGGTCTTCAGGGGAGGAAAACAAGTATAGAAATTGGGATATATTCCTGTGAGTAGAGGGTGTCATTTGGGATGCTTTTCTCTTTGATTTTGGGAACAATCTTACATTGCAAGTAATTATTTCCATATTTAAACACATTTTAGCAAAGTCTGATGCAGCTAAAAATCTTTTATTGATTTTATTTTTGGAGGGAGGAGGTGATAATCTTCAAGTCATCCTTCTGATTTTACTTTAAAAGTTACTTGTACAGAAGATGCTCTCCTATGCCCAGAGAAGGAGGTTCTTCAATCATGTCTTAAGACTGTGTGCTTTTCATTCATAGCATTTGCCATGAATTATAGTATGTGTTTGTGGTTATATAATTAATCCAGAGGCACAGTCTGATCAATGTTGGCTCCCCAGTACTTAGTGCAATGCCTGATACAGAGTAGAAATTCATTAGATATCTGTCAAATAAACGATAAATGCCCCAGAGGGGGAGTCAGAGTGGTGGAGAAGAGCTTAAGATGGGAGGAACAGGACAGAGGTGACAACTGAAAAATGAAGGACAATGTCCGGACACTGAGTAGAAACTTTGAAGTTAATTTTGTTCCTCATGAATTTTTAGCATTTTAAAGGCAAGTGGAATCTGATCTAAAATTAGTATCTTTTTTCCGACCGTGAGCTCAGGAAATTGAGGTTGTTTTTTTTTTTTTCAGTATGCGCTCAACTTATATTCAAGTAATTAATTCTTGAGTATAAAAGGACTGTTAGATTTGTAAAATATAGTTCCATTGTGCCTTAATACTTTCATTAACATCTTGTTTTGATTATTAATTTACCATTTTTAATAACATAACACATTGTTGTAAGCATAATAAAATGATTCAAAGGAGATAATGTACATGAAATAGAGACATCCTACCAAACACTATGCATGCAAGCTGCTTAAAAATTATTTTGTAATTAAGAATTGTGCTAAATACCTTGCCCACCCCCACTGCAGAGTTGGTGAGCAAACTGAGGAGCCAGATCTTCTCTTATTCAATTAGCTTTATCTCTGTACATGCCTAGACACATGCTGCAACATAGTCATTGAATAAAAGTTTCCTGAATAAATAAATAAATGAAAGAAAGGATCCCTAGGTTTTCCTAGAATAAAATGAACTTGAGAAAATTGATTTTAATATTAATGTGTTGAGAAAAAAAACAAAAGTCTTTTACAGCTTGAAACTAACTGTAATGTCATGGGTAGTAATATTTTCAGAAATAATGAGACTGTCATTTGTTCCATTGCCTGATAAACTAGATTGATGTATTACCTTGAATATAACGGTACAGGTAAAGAAAAGAGAGAAACAAGAATGGACACAGGTTTTGTAGCATCTTAAGTTTACACAATGTGGAGGTCCTTTTGGTTAGAAAAATAATTTTTAAAATTACAACTATAAATTTAGGTACAAGTCCTCTTAGATGAGGCCTTGCAAGAGAGGGACCTGAAGCATGACCTTCACTGACTTCAGGCCAAATCTTCCTCTGGCACCTAAACCAGAGGATCATTCACATTTGTGTCTTTTGGTCATTGCAGAGTCAAACAACAATTGTTACAGCCTTTGACAGTGGCTCTGCAGGATTTGAAAGCTGAAAGACACCATAAAATTATTTAAATATGTTTTCAGCAGAAATAACACAGTAAAAATACTTTCTCAATTATTACCATGACCAAATGATCTCCCTGAGAATACATGGCAAGCTTGATCCCAGAACAACAGGGATTCACAGGTTGAGTGAACAGATGCAATCCAGTTAGCCCCACTTAAATGACCATTTTCTGCAGAAGTTAAAGTGGGACTAGAAAAATCCTGCCTGATTTCACACTGGATGTGCTGTGATTTAGTACCCAGCAACTTTTTAGTCACACTCTGGCTTTCTATCTACCTTCTAGGAATGTCCGTTTTTATTCTCTATGTCAAGAATCTAAACAGCTATCTCTACTGGGTTGCACAACGCAAAGAGACTAGATTCTTCAGCTTTGCTCATATCCTCCCACCTTTAAAAATAAATTGAGAATAAATCTCTTAAATGTGTAAAAATGCAACCTCCTTCTGTTGAGACAACAGAGTTGAGCTGGTGGCCTGAAAGATACTTGCAGTCATGGAAAGCTGTTCATTGAACTAATAAGGTGATCAGTGAGCTCTCAATATACCATGTCCTTTTTATTTTTTTTAAGTTTTCATAATTTTGATTCCAGATGATCAATGAAGGATGACACGCTAATTCTACCTTAAAATAAATTATGAGAACACTTTATTTTTTAATAAAATACAAACCCAACACTCCCATAACTCTTTTTTTTTTCTTTTTGGTGCTGGTTATATGTAGTTCTGCTAAATGTCAGAGAATGTTACAATGCAGAACAAAAACAATGCTGAAGCACCAGTTCCCTGCCTCTCCCCACGCCATTAGGAACAAGCATGTATTTCAACTTCTGACAAAAGTTATGCACATGAAAGCACACTCTATTTTATCCCATAGTTACAAAGGAAAGCCAGTGGGCCTAAAACTGGCATAGTGGATATGGACATTATACCTCTAAAAAAGATATTAAAGTTCACATATTTCTAAGTCACGTGGAAAGACCAAGACATTGATATTAAATAGTGATGTAAAACCAGACAAATAGAAAAAATGGAATCTATCTAAGCTAAAGCACACCTTGGAAAAAGTAAATTGACTCATGTACAGCTATTGTTTTATGTAGGCATTTTGTCTAAAAGGCAGGGTCAGGGGAGGGAACTACGAAAACTGCCTAAGGAATTACTGATATTATGGCTAGTTACGAAAGCATAAAGCAGGCATGGGGAAAAGGATATTTTATCTGGGTATCTATGCACAGGAAGCAAATACATTTAACCATATCAAAGATAAGTGTGCATCAGGCATGATGAAATATTATGGCATAGATGCCTTTGATGCAACAGTAGACATTTTCTGGAAGAGGTATTAAATAGTAAATACTTTGAGCAGGTCTAAAAAAGGAGCTAGACTGTTAAAAGCATTCTTATCAGATGTTATTTACATACACCAATAAGATTATATGTACACACACACACACAAACACACACACACATTTCCTTGTGCCAAAATAAAAATGTCTGGCTTTCTCTAAATAACAATCTTGAAACAGATTTTTGTAATATCACAATGTAATCAATATATTTACTGATGCACTTCTAATATGGTTGGTCAAATACAGACTGAAATTTAGCCCAGAGCAAAATGACAAAATGGCCATAATTACTTTCAAGACAATTATAAGACTGAAGAAATCAAGCAATTATAGAATCTATGCTCTAAAATTGTCTTTTTCTTTTAGTAAAAAGAACGAACAAAACCAAACTATTCAGCTCATAACAATCTGATGCATTTGATTCCTGGTGAGTTCAGACCCTGTGGCTGCTATTTCAAGCCTCATTTCTTTTTGACCTCAAATAATAAAGTTGAAGTCAGCCAGTTTCCATTCAGCCTTGTTGCATTGTCTGCCAGTTTATAAGGCTTTATGTTTGCATCAGAAATGTTATAGGAGGAAAACCACAAAGAAATCACAAATCTGGGGAATTTTCCGTTTTACACAGATTTCAAAATTGTTACAAAAGTTGCCAACCACTGGACATACTTGATAGCAGAAAATAACCCAAACACTGAAAATCTCTGTCACTATTTTGTCAGCTCCTTATAATAAGAAACTGCTGTGCTGGGGCAACTGGTTCCTCCCTCCCTCCCTCTCTCCCTCCCTTCCTTCCTTTTCCTTCTTTTTTTTCTTTCCTTCCTTCCTTCTCTTCCTTTCTCTCCCTCCCTTCTCTCTATCCATCTGGCACCTCTTCTAGTTCCTTCTGTGTGCCAGGCTCTCTTAAGCTTCTCAAGTTTAACAGGAAAAGACAGCCCTAAAGAAACACTAATGTGTATCATACCCGAGCCTGGGTTTTGGCACAGTGTGGCAGCTGTCATTACCAGAACTGGCTCCTTACTTAGACAAAGTGGGCAGCTTCTAAGCAGCATGGTAGGAAGATGTCACAAAACCCTGCTTCACTTTATATTCCACAATCAAACTGCCTGTCATGGAAGCACCTCGCCGTCAGAGAAGGGAAGATACATCTAAATTAGAGCCATTGCTATGTAGCCATTAAGACTCAGCTCAGGAATCATCTTTCAAGGAGCGTTTTTCTTACTTGCTCTCCTGCTCCATCACCATTCTTGTTTAGTCTGACTCTCTTTCTTCCCACAGCACCTGTGCTTACCTCTAACAGCATTTCCTTCAGTGCTGCAATCGTCTGCTAAGAGAGATAGCTCCCTTTTAGATGATGAGAGCCTTCAGGGCAGGGACTATGCCTTTCATTTCAGTCCCCAACACCTAACAAAAATATCGGCACACAGTGAGTGCTCAAGAAATACCTGGTGAATGAATTCATTAGGAAATATATTCCCCAGTTGAGAATCGCTAAGAAAACCATTCAACAAATATTACAGAGCGTGTACTATGTTCTAAGCACTAGGCACAGACATACAGCAGAAATAAAGACCCATGTCCTTGTAGAACTCTACTCCAAGAGAAGACACAAATAACAAAGAAAGGACAAATAAATTGTGATAAGAGCAATGAATAAATAAAGGGAATAATCAAATAAAGAATGATTGGGGGAGGGCTCTTTTAGATTATGATGTCTTCTCTGAGGAGGTGACATTTGAGCTGTGACCCTGAAACAGAGCAGGAGCCTGTGGGGCAGGGCTCCTGGGCACAAAAGCCTTTCTATGTCCCCCATTTCTTGATTACAGGAAATAGGCTTCATTCAGCCTTCATGACCTTCTGTGAGTTCCAACTGGCAGGTTTAAACAGTTGCTAATCAGCGAAGAAAGGGGATGCAGAGACAGGGAGGAACAGTCAAGAAACAATAGTGCAGCCTTGGGGCAGGGTCCTGGTTCCCCCTCAAGGGATGCACATAACAGTATCTTTGAGCTGTTTTACAGATACTGAAACCCCCACCAGGTGGGAGAAGTTAAAGGTATGCTGTTCACAAGCACGTAGACCTCAGACCAGTTGGAACCAGAAGGTTGATGATGCTGACTCCCACTTGCCTCACCATCAACCAGTCAGAAGAATGTCCAGGAGCTGATCACACCCTCTTTGAACCATTACTATAAAACTCCTCACTGCCCCCTCCAGGTCGGGACACACAGCTTTGAGGGCATTAGCCCACTGTGGCCCCCTTTGCCTAGCAAAGCAATAAAGTTATTCTTTTCTACTTCACCCAAAACTTGTCTCCGAGATTTAATTCGGTGTCGGGGTACAGAGACCGGATTCGGCTTCAACCTGAAGGACGAGATGGAGCTAGTCAAGTGAACAGAAAGGTGAAAACGGTCCAGGCAGAAGAGACAGTTAGGATAATGATGAATAAGATCTTGAAGTGTTGCAGGCATCGAAAAAAGTCTATTGTGCCTGGAGCACTGAAAATTAGGGGAAAATAATAAGAGATGAGATTTATAGGAAGTGCCAGATTATACAGGGCTTTTAAACCAAAGCTAGAAGTTGGGATTTTATTCTATAAGCAATGGGAAGCCTTTGTAAGGTTTTAAGGAGGAGAGTGATATAAGCCATTACATATTTTAAACAGATAATGCCTTCATCAGTGATGTAGAAAATAGATTGGGGGGTAAAAAGAGAGGAAGCAGGGTAAACAATTAGACAGGAATGAGATTCAAAACATTTAATAACTTCTATAGTCTTTGACACCTATCAATCAGAAAAGTCACCAACAAATAAGGACAGACACTGGCCAATAGGCCATGATATCTGAAGAGAAGCAGAATAGTTGGCTAACCTTGTAGCATGTAGTGAGAGAGAATTTTGGCATGACTAGGTGGGTAGTGTAAGCATGAAGTGAAGTGAATTGAGACAAAACATATCTAGAAGGCATAACTGAAAGGACATTCAGATAGATGGGATGTAAAGGATCCTTAGACAAGGGAGGGATCTTTGGTCAATCAAATTGAAAGGTCTGGCCTGAGCAATCAGTAGTATGAATATCTATTCCATTTTAATGAAGAACAGTCAAAAGTTCTGTTTTGGACCTGATAAATTTAGATGTCTTTATGCCATTTCAAAAGAATATGTTAAGTAAGTGGCTGGGCTTCCACATTTGAGCTGAGGGTAGTGGCCAAGGCTGGAAATGTACATTTAAGAGTAATCAGTATTTAGTCAAGCTTCTGGATGAGACCAGCTCAAGAGAGAGTATAGAAAATAAGCTCAGAGAAAATAAACCAATGAGGATAAGCAGAAGGAATGCTTTGGGGGCAGGAATGCAGCAAGAGAAAGCACCCTGGTTAAACTTCATCTGTCTCCTAACTTTGCCAGAGTTTGGTCCTGCCGGAACATCTGGTTAACAACGTACCCCAAGCTCTCCATTCACCTTGGCACCTTCCAAATTGGCTGTCAATTTTATTCCAGATCTAAGAATACATCCATAAACTCATCAATATACTGTATTACTGAAATATGTGGGCATGCCAAAGATTTTATATTTGTTTATTTAACTCTAGGTGTTTTTACTTTACAGACAAAATAGATGCTGGATTGTAAGCTTAAAGCATGTACTTGACCATAATGCTTTGGCTATTTCAATTTTTCATGAAACTCACAAATGAAGACCACTGTTAATAGGTCCTTCTGAATATAAGATATATCTATAATTCAAAATATTTCAACTAATTGGCCTTCTTTTCACCTTCACAATTCATACATCTATGAACAGAGGCCTAACCATGCATGTACAGACAAACATCCACATGCTAATTGTCAGTAAATAGATGTTTGTGGTCCTAATTCAGAATTACATTCTAATGTACATTTTAAAAACACACATTCAGTTACACACGCATGTGCAATAGCATCATGGCCCATTATGTTACTTATTTTAATGCAAAATGGTGAGGTTATTTGTAAATGCTAACATGTTCAGGAATCTAGTTAGTATGAACAGATCTTGGGTTTCTGAGTATAAGTCTATACATGCAGCTGCTTTTAAAAACATACATATATTTTCTAAATATTATACGATTTTTTGATTGTTGATGTGTATAATGCATATGATGAGATTGATGCCTACCAAATGATTTGAAGAACTCAGTGCAATTAGATAAAAAGGAGTTTGGGCTACATATAAAGAAAAGACTAAATTGTAGTAGTA
This sequence comes from Balaenoptera physalus, assembly GCF_965194825.1. Classification (NCBI taxonomy): domain Eukaryota; kingdom Metazoa; phylum Chordata; class Mammalia; order Artiodactyla; family Balaenopteridae; genus Balaenoptera; species Balaenoptera physalus. The sequence continues at coordinate 59,141,580 of NC_138886.1, forward strand.
CCTATGTTCCTGTGGGCACATTGAACATATCAGAACAGAGAAGTTAGCTAGATTTACACCTTCAGGACAGCAGCATTTTTCATTGTGATCCGAAAACAATTTAAAAATTATGACTCTTACATTAAAAAAAAAAAGCTAAATGCAACATCATTTTTCTAATTCCAAATGGTATTAAGGAAGTCACACTAAATGAACACTTAGCAAGTAGACATAAGAGTCTACTTGGGAAATTTCTACAGAGCTTTATTCAATGTTTCAACATATGTCCATATCAACCACATTTAGTGAGGCTATTGCTCTTACAAATAGTCCTAACATAAGGCTTTACTTAACCATGGCTTAAGTATTCAGTTCTTGTAACTTAATTGATTTTCCTCTTCTCTTGTTTACATATTTAATTAATTTCTTAGTTATCATTCCCCACTCTTACTTCTCCAGTAGAATCATAGAAAGTTGCAGGACTTTCAGCCCTGAAAGCTGGTATGTCTTTCAACTGCTGACAGGATTTAAAAATTTAAAATATAACTATGGGTAATATTTCACCTTCAAAAAGGTAACTGTAATGCCCCAACAAAGGTAGGAGAGATCATACTTCTAACAAATACCCTATCTCAAGATCAATTGTTTGATTTAGTTATTAGCCATATTCTATTCCCTTCTATTATGTTACTGAGATGTACTATTTTACTACATTCTATGTTCATGTTAAGGCTGCATTTATTTGTCCAGTCCACAAATATTTATTATGGTTTCATTTATACTCAAAGGACGATTGCAGAGTGTTTAGGAGTGTAGATTCCCTAGTTTGGAATATCAGCATTGTCACTTAACTAGTTTAACTCTGGGCAAGTTACGAAAGTTCTCTTTGCTTCGGATCATTCATTTGTAAAATTGGTATAACAATAGCATCTGAGGATAAGTATAATTTAAGATACTTTAAGCACTTAAAAAAGTATCTGGCACATGTTAGGATCTTAATGTTATAGATTGCTATGATTTTAATTATTATTATTCAGATGTGGTTGAGTATCTTATGTTAAGTGCTAGGTAGGGATACATTTCTGAAAAAAGACAATCCTGCACTGAAGATATTTTCAGGCTGGCTGGGGAAATGCATGAATGATACAGATTTTCAAAAAAATGTGCACTTTTGTAGGAGTAAGTCCAAATCTTGGAATGTTCACTCTAAATATAGAAAAGTGGTTTAATGATGAAAGCTGACAGGAAATGATTACTATAAAAAGCAGCATTTACTTCTCATCTGTTTATAATGAAACATCAAAATTTCGATAAAAATAAGAGTTTCTCCAAATAATTTTCACCAGAATTTCGAGAAATCATGTGAACAGAATCACTTCAATTCTTTAAGAGCTCCATCTTCCTGTTTCAGGGTTTTGCCAATTTAATGGTCTACACTTTAAGCAAAAATAGGGGTCATATATTCCTTGTGGGGACAAGATATTCTAGTAAATTCCAGAAAAATCAATATCTAGGAAACGAAGTAGGGATAAAACTCCTTATGGGTTCTCATTCACCTTTTTATTTTTCCCTTATTCAGACTTACCCTAAAGTGAGAGGTAAACTTTTTAGGGATCGAAAAAAAAAAATGTATATACATTACATACATACATACATATTTATTCTCTCTCTCCCTCTCTGTATATGTATATACATACACATATACATTTGTAGAACTATATGCTTCTACATGTCTTTCCTACTGACCACAATGTATTGTGATTACCTGAGTTTCTTGTATTGAAAACAAGTGAAAGTAAATGTTTGGTTGCTGACAAAGGGTTAGTCATTTAACTGAGCTGGCCTCAGCAGGTGCCAGTTTTATGATGATGGACTTACACTCTACTTTATGCATCAGGAATAGGCTACGAAATTGCATATAAATCAAATATCCATTTAAAAGTTGTTTTTTTAATGGACCCTCTGATAAATACCTCATTCTTTCTTTCTTTATCTTTGAAAATTTGAATTTTGTAACTTGGATTTTTTTAATGCAAGATAAGTCTTTTATTTAACAACAAATCCAGTGGTTTTCTAGGATGGAAAAATCTGAGAAAGAGTGGGAACGGAAAAGGGAAATAGAAAGTCTGAGATAAGAAATAAAATAAGCTGAGGCAAAAAAAACTGATACTGAGGGCAAACCCTACATATATGGACCTTTTCAATGCCTTATTTCCCTTGCATTTGCCTGTACTGTTTACATTTGGATACAATTTAAATCATTTCAGGTAGCCTTTTTTCTTTTAGATTTTCCTTTTTCTGAAAGAACAAACATATCTTTTTGAAGAAAGCTTGTCGAGTAGCCATAGTTATTCTGTAACTAGAAATGATTGCCCGTTTATGGCCCATACAAATGTATATCAGTGAATCAGCAGATACATCAGAAATATTGTTTATAAACAGATGAGTTCAAACAACAAAATCACATGGAACACATCTTAGGGGTGTGTCATTATCACTGTGAATATATATACATATTCACAATAGACTCTAGGGGGAGATTACCATTTTTCAGAGATGCATTTGCTAATCGTTATTTAGACTTTGCTTAAGTATGGGGAAACATGTACTGCTATTTGAAATTAACTGAAGTAACAGTATATGCCCAAAAAGTTTCTTCGTAAACCAATTTTTTCTAATGTAAGTATCACATATGAATAGCCAATTCAGATACTTGCTGGGACAGATGAGTGACTTAACTATGAGACTTAGGTAGGGTTGGGTATTTATGTAGGTAGTGGTTCATGCAGTAAAATGTATTTCTTGCTATGACATCAAAGATGTTAAAAACATGGCCAAGTTATCAGTGAAATAAAGGTTTTGTGAGTTTTGCTTTAATTAATTGGAAAGGCAGCTGTACAGCTTCTCGCATTTGAGCAGGACTTATTTAGTCTACTGAGCTTAAGAAACGGCCAATCATTTTGAAGGTTGTGAATTTTCCTAAATCCTTCATGGTTTGGGTAAGATACATTTGTACCATCCGTAAGTGTGCAAATTACTACATAAACTATGAGTAACAACAATAATTTGTATAACATTTCATGCTTTGGCGGTCTTTGTTCAGAAAACAATAAACTGGATGAGACATGGGTCAAACTCAAGCTTACAGACAATGCATGTGGATAGAAGTATCTTTATTTCACAGAAATTATGATACCTTCTTTGGAGACATTGTATTCTCATTCTATTAATGAAAATAAACAATATCTAAGATGAAGTCAGTCTCTTTTCCAGTTTAATTAAAGGGATGTTTGATTTTAATGCTTCATTAAATTTACTTTGTCCCTAACCAAATATGCAATCATAATTAAATGATCTGTAGGCAATGTTGCAGATTCCAAATCCTCTTCTTCCCATGCTTCAGGGAATGAATGCACTACAGAACATTAATATATAAGGCTAAATAATCACCTTCTTCACCAAAAAGTGACGTATTATTTAAAAATATGATGCAAAAAAATGAGAATTCATTGATGGTGAGAACGGATTGCATAGACAATATAAATTTAGTTATATTCATTTCTTAATATCAAATAAAGCCTGATATATGAAATAAAACACATTAGTTTTTGTTTTGTTTTTAAGCTACTCTAAGAGTAGTGATTTCAACAAAAGATTTTTTACTGATTAATTTTATTCCTGGTCCATTTCATATCATGCTATCAAGTTAATTTTTAGAGGCATTACAGGGATTCTTTGTCTAGTGGTGTCTGCATGTGGCTGATCAGAACATATGGAAGAGTATGTGTAAAGTACAGAGTGGGGAGTAGAATCTGAATATTTGAAGACTTCTCCCCAGGTTAGTCTGATGATGTTCCAGACTTGGCAAGTTTTTTTTACATTTATTTCACTAACAACCTGCTCCCCAGGGACACTGACTTTGCATAACATGGAGACATCTAAATATTAATCACCGTGACCTTCCAATGAATAACACTGATCTAGTGTTAATTTAATATACGGTGATCAATTCATTCTAAGGAATTCAGAATTAGAGTGTATGTACTGAAATAAAAACAAATGGAGTTCCATGAAAGATTTCACAAACAAAAAAGAGTAGTTTGTGTGTGATGGGAAGCTTTTTAAATCAAGAGAGTTACTATAAGAAAACTCATTTTGAAGACATGGATATATAAGTACTTAAGATGTGAGTACTGGGTTAAAATCACTGTTGGATATGTAGGCATATGAGAATCATCATTATGGCACTGGACAATAGTGGTCATATATGGTCACTGAGTCTGTGCTATATAGCACCGACTTTCCAGTTGCTTATTATCAGTAGAAATACAGTGCAGGGCTTTAAGGCACAGGAGCTGAGCTGCCCATGCAGAATGAAGAAGGGTCCTACTCCATCTTCCTGAGGGCTTAGCACAGGCCCAATTCATCCAAAACACACAGTGCTGAAGAGGACGGGTCTGTGTACAGTTTGGGCAAGCGGAAGGTTTTCCGGTTCCAATAGGACTGCAAACAACATTTCCAAAGCCCTACTTCTATGCCCAAATCCTGCTAGTCCTACATTCTTAATGGCAACTACAACTTCCAGTAGCCCATACAGAGTCATTTTGACTCCTCCCTCTCTTCATTTCAGTCAGTCAATCTATCAGTATTTCTGTTGACTTCACCTTCAAGACATATCCCCACTACCTCTCACACCTCCACGGATACAACCTTGTTCCAAGCCAACCATCATTGCTCACCTGGAATATTACAACAGTCTTCAAACAGGGCTCTCTGATGTTGACCAGCCAAAGTGATAGATATAATTGTACCATGTATCCTTTCCATATAAATCCAGTGATTTCTCAATTACTGAGAGTAAAGGCTTAGGTATTTGAAATGGCTCACAAGGCCCTACAGCAACCCTAGGTTCCCTGTCCTCATGGTGCTCCCTGATCCTTCTGGACACTTTGTTTTTATTCATACCACTTTTTATCATCTGACTTGCTTTGTCTTTTACTTACTTATTTCTTTATTTTTCGGTTCCTCTCAACAAACTATAAGCTCCATGCGATCAGGAATTTTTATATACAGGATAGCGTGTGCGTGCAGTGTGTGTGTATGTTTGTGTATGTGAGTGTATTTACTCTTTATCCCTGGCCCCTGGATAGCAGTGATGGCGCTTGCATAAGACTTATTATGCTTCACCTTGAATATTATTAATTTGAGATAACATGTCTATGTTAACCAGATTGTAAATCCCTTGAGGGCATGAGTGTCATATCTGGAACTATAACTTTACCTAAGGTTAAAGAAATGTAGTGTTTTACCCAAATTCTCAGGAGAGCTAAGAAGGGGATTTCATGTCTGTCTACTCTGCTTTTATACTTTTGACTCAGAAGATTTTACACTTCACATTATCCCTCCGGCACCTAGTACAATGCTTTGTACATAGTAGAAAAAGACATTAAATATTTCTTGATTTATTGCTTCCTATGTAATCTTTTGGTTCAGAGAAACAAATGACTTCCTTAGTTCTGGATTGAATTGTTTGAGCGAAACAGCTAAAATCGATGTGTGTATACACAGTGTCCAGAGATATTCAAGTTGATGGGATCATTTTCCCTGCTCTGGCTGCCACCATGAGATCGTCACATTGCTGTTGACTAATTCTTATTGCAAGAGACAGTACTAGAGAGAAAGAAAAAAGCTTCCAATGCTTTATTTCTCTGCTACATGCCCAGAAGGATGCTAAACATAGTAAAGGACACTAAAGAGGGAAACAATTGGGTTTGAAACTAATTACCAAGGAAATGCTGACATTAATTCAACACTGAACTCACTTTATGCAGAATTGTTTAGATCAAAATATTGTAAACGTATGTCATATGTTAGAAATCGGCTATTAATGACAAGTTATAAGAAATTATTTTGTTAAATAATTTTTAAAAGTTTAACGATAGATTGTTAATTGTACCTGGTCACAATTAGGAATATTCAGATTGAAAAAAATTTTGTTACAATTTTCCATACATTTTACTTTTAATAAATGTCTTAACTTTTTTATAAAAATGCCTTAACTTTTTAAAGTTAGAGTGTATTCACTGTGCTAAGGGAAGATAGGATCTGTGTTTGTGTGGAAGGGAAAGATGGAGATCCAAAGATTTAAAGGTATAGTCCTTAGCCTGCTTTTTATCAGCTGAGCATCTTGAGGAACAATTGAGTTTATGCTACACATTTTAATATAGAACTATATTAAACAGTTCTATATTTTATTTTATTTATTTATTTTTTTTATGGAGCCACTCCTGCCTATATTTTAACATGGAACTATTAATCTACAATAATATCTGCCAATAATAATCACTGATAAATATTTTTCTTAAAAATAAACAAATTATGCCCTTTCATGCTTAACATAATGCTACTATTCTAGGCTGAAGTTACAGTTCTTACATATTCAATAGAATACTTGGTTATTATAAGTACACTAGGCATTCAGTAGCAGCATAATGATAATAATAACAATACTTAGCTTCATTATGTTATTATCTTTATTAAGTTACTTGCTCAAGAACATATAGTCAGTAAATATGAGAGCTAGGACAGGCACCCACAGAATCTCAAATCCAAATTCAGTTCTCTCTCATTTTACCAGACTATACTGGCAAAAGTAGCTTTCTATGAGGTCTTGATGAACTATTCTAAACTTAGGGAGATGCATATTTGATAATTCAGGCTAATTCATGTAAAAGAATGAAAAGGACACATTTGTAGGGTCCTAATACATTCACTGTCTTATGATTTTCATTTGTTAAAGAAATGGTAGGAATATCTGGTTCGATTTATGTGTATCTCCTACTGTTCTTGATGAAGAGAATAATTATTAAAAAAAAATTACAGTCATGAAACCAAAGTCACTGAGCAGTTTGTAATACTGAATAAGAGTCTAACATTTCTAGAATGCAGTACTATTAGAAGCTAGTGAAGAGAGTCCCTTAATGGGAGTTGAGTCACTGTGTAATAATGTATTTGAAAAAACAAACAAATAAAAGGCCTCCTCTGCTATTTCCCAGCAGGTGACTAAATGTTTTTTCTTGATAGACAACACGTCACCTTACTTCCTGCAGTACTGCTAAATGCTCAGGATCTAGGCACACAGCACACACTAACACCCCTACTAAGAACCTGTAGAATACATGGTCCAGTTGTTAACCAAATATTGCTGCTGTTTGGACTACTGAGCTTTTGAATCTAGAAGACTCAGACATTTTTCAAAGATTGTGTCTGTCATTCTTTACTACTTTTCTGATTGTGTAACACAGAATATATGTACAAAAAATAATGTCCTGAAAGCCATTGTGACAGAGACAGGGCCACATGTTCAACAACCCCCATGTCCTTTTCTGTCTGGGCAGGGAGCTGGATATATTTCTCAACCTCCCCTGAAGTTAGATGGGGCCATATGACTGAGTGCCAATGAAGTGTAAGCAAAAATGAAATATAATTCAGATCTGGTGCTTAAATTCCCTGAATACTCCATTCATTCACCTTCTCTTCTTTCATTTTCCCTCCCCTCCCCTTCCCTCCTTCCTCTGCTCTTGCTCTCTTCCTTCAGGGGAAGTCTAAGGGACACTTAGGCATGGCAGAATCTATGTCCCTGAACGACTTGGAACAGAGCCCTTGTGAAACTTGCTCTGGATTATAACATGAGTAAGTAAGAAATGCTTGTAGTGCTAATCCAGTAAAATTTAGGGGTCATTCATTACAGCAGTTATCCAGCTCTGACTTACTCTAGAATGATGGTTTCTCTTTTATAGATAACCTTATCAGTACTGAAAATAATAAGCCACAAAGTTAATTATTTTTCTACCATATTAAAACATGGTTTCACGTATAGGATAAAATTCAATATGTTCTACCATTTCCCTTAGCCACTTATGTTTGGTCTTTATGTAATTTAAGGACCAAATCTCCTATTTTGACAAATATGGAACAGTGCACACAATCAAGAATGAAGAAGCACTTTCTGCTATGTGTGTGTGTGTGTGTGTGTGTGTGTATATACATTATAATATATAAATATATACAAATTTAGTTTACGTAACAAAGTTTCTGCGAAAGCACAATTATTTAGCTTGAAATATCTGCTTGGTGGTTGAAGATGGGCCATGGGTATCGTGAGAGTTCATCATTAATAGCTGCTCTTCTCATGTGTCCTTTAACTGAGGGAGCAATAATAGTTTCTCTTGGTAACGCCTGCAAAGCATGTGGTTTGGTTGCTACACACACACATCCATCCTTATAGTGATCATCTCAGTGGTAGCTCCATTAGGAAATTAAAATCGGGTGCTGATGAAACTGAGGGGTGCAATGCTCCAGCCTTTTCCTTGTGCTTGTGGGGACCACCTGCAGTTCCACAGAACAAGTGCAGGCTTTGGACAGGTGTTGTTTGAATGCAGGCTCATTACAATTTAAGCTCCTTAGAGGCAAAGCTCAAGAAGCCCTGGAAGACCAGCACAGCAGGTGTTCTGGTGCCACCTCCAGAGAGCTCTGAGGCCTCCATCGTCAGGGACTCAGAATCAGGACCACTAGAATGACTGTCATAAGGGACAGGATAGGAGGGCTAACGGGCATTGAATTATAGCTTATCTAGTTGAGGTGTTATAATGAATTTGAGTTTCATTCTTAAAAATGTTTTCTTCATAACTCCTTTAACTTGGTAATCTTACTGAAGCCATGATGGGTATGTGGTTGCCATTCATAACTTCAAAATGTACTTAATTCTTTTGCTATTAAATCAGTGCCCAGCAATTTTGCCTAAGTTACCAAGGACGTTTCTGCACCTGGTAGCCTCTAAACTGACCACAGTATTTTAAGATTTTCTAATAATATTTGTTGCATGTTTTAAGCTTAACCAAAGAGGCTTGTACCTTCTACAGACCACTTGATATGAAAAGGAAATGCAATGTTTACCTGAAGTTACACAGTAGAAGAGGAAAGGAGAGGGTTCAGAATCTCTGACTTCTATTACTAAATTCTACTTCTCAGGTGGTTTATATTTTCAACGTTTTTTTGTTTGTTATATTTGTTTGTTTGTTTGTTTTTTCCATGCCCTCTTTGTCCTATAGGTATATTCCATTTGCTCCTCTAACTCCACTCTTTCCATTCTGCATCCTGCTCTAGTCCTGGGAGGTTGACCTAGAGGGGCCACATTGTTGCTATTCCTAGCCTCTGGCTTTCTGTTACTCAACCACTAAAGAGCGCTGGCAAGAACAGAGGGAGGGAGGACTCGCCGGGGACTGGCTGTATCCCTCCAAGAAATGCTGGAGCTCCTGGGAATTTCCTCTCTCCGCACAGCTCTTTCTGTCTCTGGGTTCCAGTGCCCACTCCTTCCCCTCATGCCTTCAGGTGGTAACACTTCACTGTCTTTTTGTCCCTATTCCTCTCCTTTGCGAATAGTTGCTTTATTACATTCCCATCAAATCCTGATGGGTGTGAGGTGATAATGACATATACACACACTACTATATCTAAAGAAGATAACCAACAAGGACCTACTGTTTAGCACAGGGAACTCTACCCAATATTCTGTCATAACTTAAATGGGAAAATAATTTGAAAAACAATAGATACATGTATATGCATAACTGAACCACGTTGCTGTACACCTGAAACTAACACAACATTGTTAATCAACTATGCTCCTATATAGAATAAAGATTGAAAAAAGAAAAAGAAAAAAAAAATCCTGATGGGATCATGCCATTTGTTTGCCTCTGAGACACTGCCAGGTCAACCATCTAATTTGATGTTTATGTCAATTTTATAAAAGATTTGCCCCATTTTAAAATAGAAGTATTTGATACATAGAAAAAGAAAATGATTTGCCCAAGGTCACAAAGCTAGTCAGTGGTTGGAATTCAGTAAGTTTGACTCTTATTACAATGTTTCTTCTACACTCTTGCAATGCGTCCCTTTACTACAATTATTTAATCATGTTAACCACATTCTACTGAATAAACGTTGAACTAGTTATCACCTTCTATTATATTTTTCAAGTAAAGATCAGGCATTGAAAGAGAGCTCTTTTAAATGAAAATTACTGATGCAAATCTTTTATGGTAATGTGGATGTTAAATCACAGTAATTTTTCAAAGAGTGAATGTTTTATAATGGCATAATTAACAATCATAGGAGATCACAACATGAATCTCTTCAAAATCTTTAATATTAAAAGTTTAGTATACCAGGCATTCACAAACATCGTTTGTGATGGGAAAATAATCTGCCCAATAATTTGGTCATGAATTTTGAATGAACATTTGACCCATCTTCAGAGGATGGAAGACGGGATACTGCCAGTCCTTGTGTGAAAAATCATTAGGGTTTGAACAGTACCATGTTCAACTACAAAACAAAACAAAAAACTTGGCTAGGTGTACCAAGTGATCTGAAATGAACCAAAAAAAAAATTATTCCATGTAATATCTTAGTACAGGTTTTGTGAGGTTTTCTTATGTCATTCATCATTCATCAAGAGGTATTAAGAATTTTGTTATTATTCCTTCTAGCAGCAGATGTTCTGTGTATGGAGCGAGATGGCACACTTTTTCTAAGGTCGACTCTGTCACTATGACAGTGATAATTTGGCAACCCAGCCAAATGTCTGATAAATGAATGTAGGGGGTATTTCCTTTCCTATATTACAGATCCATCTAATGTGTCAACATTAAAATAAATGTTAAGTAAAGTGAAGTATTAGGAAAGGGAACATCCCACCCTGACAGCTTTTTATTTGCTATTTCTGCTCTGTGACAAAACTGAGTTGATAGGTGATCTTCTGTGATTTACAAAGCCCTTGCAATCCACCTTGTAATGGCTGCAGTGGTGTTGAGCTGCCTTGAGATGATTTACTGCAATCTGTCACCTTTTGAAACTGTTCCAAAATAGTCTGCTGACATGTACTAAAGAGCTTTCAATGAAATCTGAAATGGTTCATTTGTTATGTCAACTGGAAACATTAAGTGATATCTGAAAATCACTTTAAGATTTATCAAAGTGATTTAAAATATCCTTTAATGACAATTCGGTATATCACAAAAGCAATATTGTTATGAAAAAGATGAGAAAATCTTTTTATCACATCTTAAAAGTATTTATATTATGTTCTGATTATAACTGTACCACTTTACCACTTGGGAAATCTATCACTTTAAAGATATTCTGAAAGTTTAACAAGCAACTTCTTAACAAATAATTGTAAGTGGAAATGGATTACTATGATTTGCCTAATTTAATATCATTGAAAATCATAGGCCTGATAGCTTATATTCCAGAACATATTACTAATGTAGTTTAAAGATGTAGCTCATATTCTGTTTTTCCTTAAGAATCTAAGCATGTGTTGCTATGCAACATATCTATGCTGGCCACTGTGAATCATTTTCCAATTTACTGAACACACAACTTAAGTAAACCACATAATTTATGTGCCTGTTAGTAGAGATTTCTCAAAGTTCTCTTTGAGACCACTGTCTCTGGAAAAATGAGACCAAGATAGTAGGTGACAAGCTGCGTACAGAGAATTTCCTATGATTATTGCTCATGATAATATTCCTTTGGAAAAAGGGTATACTAAATGTCTTTAGGTTTAGAAAATAAGTGTTCTTTTAAGTTAGAATATGTAATCATCAAGAATACCTTTGAATTAGTCAATAGTACCTGGTCATCAAAACACTTTCACTTCTAAGATAAATATAAGTAAAATAAGAATGAAGTAAGAATGAAAATTTAACTCTTTCCCCCAAATTGGCTGCTGGAGCAATAATAATAGGAATCTGGCTTAGAGTAGATCTCAGGAGGAAATAAAGTAGAGAGAGATGTGTTTTCATGTCTCAGCTAGGCTGTGATGAGTTAGCTATTTGGCTTGAGTGAGTACAATAAAATAGAACTGCGTTCTAGTCAAATAATGGGACTGTGCCCATGTGCTTCTTCCTTGTTCTAGTTTATAGGATGTTCTGGTACCTGTGATTTCTCTTGGTGAGCAAGCACTTAACGATAGATCCCAGCAACAATCAAGGAAAGGTAATGAACGTAGGCATGAATCACTAACCAATGCAACTCAAGGAGAAGCACCCTGACTAAGGATATCCTGCTCTGAGACCAGCACAGAGAATAAGGTGACAGGGCTTGATGCCACCCTCACCTAACTCACTCTTATGAGTGCTCAGTTGTATCAGACCATGAATGTGGCTTAAAGAGGTGGTTTTAAAATGTGGTTTTGATAAGCAATTTCCACCAGTCATAATTCATCAAGCTGAACAGAAGTGACCCAGAACCTCATGCCTGTTGAATCCTGTGATTGAGATGATTTATTCTGTTGTCGCTATATTAGACCACTGCCGTGCATGGCCAAAAGCAAATTTGTTATATTTTCCTTTTATTTAATTCCACTATCAAGTTCAATTATATATTTGGTTGTAGTAAGTCAGTGTTTCTCAAAGTATGATTTATGGGCCAGCTACGTGAGAATTACCTAGGGTATTGTTTAAAATGCAATATTTGGAGCCCTAGGCCCATCAAATTAGAACCTCTAGGGTGAGGCTCAGGAGGCTGCATTTTTAATAAGAACCCCAGGTGATTCTTATGCACACTGAAATTTTTTTTTTTAACATCTTTATTGGAGTATAATTGCTTGCACACTGACATTTGAGCACCGCTGTAATAAGACATTTTCCTCTGATAAGGGCTTACAGTCACAACGAACAGATCTTCACAAGTAGTTTCTTTTAGAGCTCAAAGGGACCTTGGGGATCACCTCATTCAGCATCCACATGATTAAATAAAGATGTGTTTGAAATTCCAAAAATATTTGATTATTTCAATGAGAAGCCAGCTTTACACACTATTTCTGACCTAGTAAAAGTATCAATAATAAGCACCATTCACAAGAGACTGAAAATACACTTGGCAAGTAGTATGGCATATTTACTATTAAAAATGATCCTCAGGGCTTCCCTGGTGGCGCAGTGGTTGAGAGTCTGCCTGTCAATGCAGGGGACACGGGTTCGAGCCCTGGTCTGGGAGGATCCCACATGCCGCGGAGCAACTGGGCCCGTGAGCCACAACTAGAGAAAGCCCTCGCACAGAAACGAAGACCCAACACAGCCATAAATAAATAAATAAATAAATAAATAAATAAATAAATAAACAAACAAACTCAAAGTTTAAAAAAAAAAAATGATCCTCAGACAGGAGGGTGATTTAGGAAGCATAATTTATAAACTGGTGGACATTTCTACTACTGTGGTCACTTACTTCAGGCAGTTTTTAGAGCAAAAACAACTAAACATGTGTGTGAAGTGGCTATCGTGATAATAGGGTCATTCAAAAAAATATTCTGGCTTGGGTTTTTTTTTAATGTTTTTGATTGATTTTTAAAAATTGATAGATTTTGAAATTCTTGAACCCAATGTATATGAATAGATGTATATTTAACTACTATCAAACTGGAATATTCAACTAGTACACAGTGAGTTTGAGATTAGACCTTCTTAACAGGAATGATCCTTATTTTCTGTCATTTGACTCTATAAATTTCAATACTAGTTCCCCATCCAGGATGTACTTTTAGACTATTATTTATAGGTGTCTGGAAACTTGAATAATGATAAATGACCCAATCTATCAATTGGAAAAATTATTCTTTAGAGTAATCACTATCACTTTGGAACTTCCTTTGATTCTTTTGTAGTAGAAAAGAGCCTGCTGGGGGTATGAAATTGTTATCAATCTCTTTTTAGTATGAGGTCCTTATTTGTCATGTGCCATGAATTTTGATACTGAAGGTTCTACTCATTCTCTCCTTCTTGGACCAGTATTGGAAAGCTATGGTCTGAGGATAATATCCATCACATGGCCAGACTTTGCACAGCCTACAAGCTAAGAATGTTTTTTCTTTCTTTTCTTCTTTTCTTGTTTTTAGTTAACATGTTTTAAATGGTTGCAAATAATCAAAGGGATATGTTTTGTCATGTGAAAACTGTATGTAATTCAAATTTTAGTGCCCATAAATGAAGTTTTATTGGAACATCATCATGTTCATTTGCTTATCTATTGTCTATGTCTGTTTTTATGCTACAACCACAGAGCTGAGCAGGAGCTTACACCAGAGACCATATATCCCACAAAGTCTAAAATATTTACTATCTGTCTCCTTACAGAAAAAGTTTATAGACTCCTCTTTTAAAGTAGTGGTTTTCAAAGTGTATTGCTCAGACCAGTAGCATAAGCATCACAAGGAAATTTGTTGTTAGAAATTCAGGTCCCATCCCAGACACGCTGAATCAGAAACAGTGGAAGGAAGGTGGGTATGGGCAGATGGACTCAGCAATCTGTGCATTAATAAGGTTTCTAGTTGATTCTGAGGCATACTATAGTTTGAACCACCATCACTCAGGGATTGTTTCAAGGATGCAATAAGCAAAAGTCAATTAAAATTATAAGTTAATATACATACGAGTTATGATTCATTTAGTTCTCATATTGCATTTGCAAGGAAAACATACAAAAATATGGAAGAAAATGATAAGCACTGGTAAACACTCTTTGTTGCCACAGAAATCACAGTGGGTAGAGAAAAAAAATTGCATACCTTACTTTAGGGGTTACTTTAATTTTAACAGGCTTTATAAAATTACCTCAGAGTAGCTTTGATAAATCAGAAAAATGAGACAGCAACCTTTCTTGTAGCTGAATCTCAGTGGTACTTAAAGGGCTTATCATTTGGTTTATAAAGAAGAAAATATAATATGCTTCAATTATTTACATGTGAGGTTAAAGAACCCAACCTGAAATTATATGTGGAAATCAAATGGACTTTAATAGAAGAGAGGGGAAAGAACACAGCTTCTTTTTGCAAAAGAACCTGATCCTGATGTCCTGTCATCTGAAGCACACGTGCCATGAACACCAAGTGCTCACCCTCGCATATGGCTGGCATTTTTTGCATCCACTACTGAAGAAGAGACTGCTTGGTCCCAATCTCAACCAAAACTGTTGGGACAGATGAGGATGAAAGGAGGCATGAAGACTAATCATTTAAAAATAAAATATAAGAAAATAATCCAGTCTAAGTGAGGCTATTGCTTTGGAAAGCATGCTAAAGAAAACTCTTTAATGACTCTTAATATTCCACTACAAGGAAATGAATGGCTCAATGTACCATTCCATCCTCATTCAGTGATATTTATTTTAGGATATTAATGAATATTTAATTTCAGTTCTATTTACTAGTACAATAAAACCAGAGGTGATAAAAATAAGAAAATGATATGTTTACTAAAGCTAGAACAAAATACTGCAGGTAAAAATGGCGACTGTCATTGAAGGGTGCGCTCTTAGTAGACTACCGAACACTGCCTACGGAGAAGCCAATAAGCAAATGAGACAACAGGTTTAGTGTTCCAAAGAGCACTGTAAACTTACATTAGAGGCTTCACTTTCAGTTACAGAAGGATGGTTTCAGCTGGAGTAGTTAGGAGCTCAGCTTCTGCAGGCTGTTTAGGTCGGAGCCCCAGCACTGCCCATTCCTATCTGGGTAACGATTGGCAAGCTCCAAAACCAGCCCCCGTCTCAGTTTTCCAGGCAGTGAAGAGGATAACACTATCTACCTCATAGAGATACTGTGAGGATGAGATATGTATATAAAGCCCTCAGCCCACGTTTGACACACAGTGACCACTCAAGAGTGTTAGCTACTGTTACTGTCATTGTTAAGTGTTGATCACTTATTTGCAAGGCGGTGGTGGTAATAAGCAAGGAGAGATATGCCGTGAAAGATTATTCAGTTTGCCAACAAACTCAGAGCTCTCTCATTAATCAGATCCCTAGAATTGCTCTCTGGATCAGCTTTGAAACAATTTAGAGGTCCCCTTCCACAGAAGCTGTTTTGGCAACCAGTACATGGTGACTCCAGAGAGAAAGCTCAGAGCTAGCCATGGCGATCAGTTTCAGCAACAACGTTCATCAAATACTGAACTCATCCAGGTAAAAAAAAATCCAGGCTCTATCCCAATCCAAGTGGATGGTAACAACTTTCACATTTATATGAGAAGAAAAATTCTCAGATACTTTGCTAAAATTTGCAAATTGGAACACGCTCAGTGAAAGCATGAGCCCTTAGGCCTACTCTTGTCTTTAGGCCTTGACCTATAAATTCCAAGTCTGTTTCCACCTTGGGGTGAGTGACATCTGGATGCTGCCTCTGCCCTGCTGTGCTGTTCTGTCCTAAGGGTGTGTTGCTGTGGCAGCTCTAATGCCTGACCTCAGTCCACATGCACGACAGGGAATTTCTGTTTCAGAGTCTGAGGACGTAAGGCTCAGTATAAAGAGTAAACACCAGCAAAACTTTATATACAGGCAGGCCGCCATATACGAAGACCTATTTTATAGACACGGTGATAACACGTTGCTTCGAACTAGTTTTGCTGCCCATCACCAGAGCAATTGCCACTTAATCCCCATATTCATGATTCCATCGAGTGACAGATCCAAATAGTCCCTTGTTTTTGGAAAACATAAACAGGTTGCTTTGTATTATGCCTAAGCAGAAGAAGTTATTGTGACCACAGATACGTCCTATCATCTATTTCTTATCATCAGAAGGTACAACTGGTGTTTTTTTTTTTTTTTAAACTTTTATTTTTTTTTTTAATTTTTATTTATTTATTTATTTTTAATTTATGGCTATGTTGGGTCTTCGTTTCTGTGCGAGGGCTTTCACCAGTTGTGGCAAGTGGGGGCCACTCTTCATCGCTGTGCGCGGGCCTCTCACTATCGCGGCCTCTCTTGTTGCGGAGCACAGGCTCCAGACATGCAGGCTCAGTAATTGTGGCTCACGGGCCCAGCCGCTCCGCGGCATGTGGGATCCTCCCAGACCAGGGCTCGAACCCGTGTTCCCTGCATTAGCAGGCAGATTCTCAACCACTGCGCCACCAGGGAAGCCCTACAACTGGTGTTTTAAGGAATATACACGAGAAAACCCAGGAGGACCATTCCGCACCTTCCTAGAGTCCTAACGTACACACATCAAATATTCACTACGGATATATACTTGGTGCTAGGCTAGGTTTGGAGGCTACAGTGGTAAAGAAGATAAGCTGGTTTCTCATGTATCAGAGCTTAATCATCTAATTAAAACATATATTTTATATTAAAACAAACACTGGCAGATATGCTACAGCTTAAAATGGACATTTTGAATGCTTGTTTCTGATAAAAGAAGGAAGCCCAGTTAAATTCTCCCTGGCAAACCTGTTCATGCCCTTTTGCCATAGGGCTATTTTAGTGGAAAAAACTGAAAAGCAGAAATTTACTGAGTTAGACGTACCTGCTAATACACTTTGAAAACAAGATCACACGTAACTACATTTTAAATGTCACCACCAGGCTAAGCCTTTACCTCTACACACCCATTATCACTAAACATTGCCTACCAAGTCAAAGATGATTACCCTCCTTTAGGTACCGTAACGGCTCTAGTCTCCATTCCCATCATCCTCTTCAAATGTTTTACTCTCTCTCGTACTTTCTTGGATCTCAATAAATTCTAGTCCTTCAGAGTCATGACAGCTTTGGAGTGTCTGGGGATTTTGAGCATCTCCTATGCTACTGCATCTCTACTTTCCTTTCCTCACCCCTGAACTTAGCAGCTCAAAAGCAGATGATAATTCACACGCATGAATCTCCAAGGCTTTCTAGATGCCAGGACCTTGCCTGGCAGAGGTTTGAAGCCCCTGTTCCTGGGTGGGAGTGGCCACGTGATGCACTGCCAAGGTCTGCAGGCAGGCTTCTAGGGAGGGGTGCAGAATGTCTCCCTAGTCAGTTGGGCTTGAACTTCATTCAGAAGAATTTGGGATCAAGGGGTAAACATGTGTTTTATTTAAATGAGACAGCCTTCCAAAATTTGAGGGTCAAATATCAACTATCAAAATCTCTGAAAATATTCTCTCTTTATTTTTATTTTCCTTTGAGGAAACCATCTTGGAAGATTAATTTTAGAGGCTATTAGAGAATATATTTTAATGTAAAATGCTTTGGTTGTTGATGAGACAAGGTTTGTTTTTCAGTTCATCAGCAAGATGGCACTTTGATAAATCACAGATTGCTCAGTGCCTAAAGAGGCACACTGTGACAGTTTTCATCACAATGTGATATAAAGGGGCAAATGAAGCAGTACTTCAGATCACACCAGGGCCAGTTTGGTGATGGCATGCACTGTGTCGTTAAGAATTAGGAGGGTCTGTTGCTAACAACGTGTTCACTGTTCTCTGATCCACCTGTGAGAGTAACTTTCTCATCAATCACGTAAGTACTGAATTTGATTTGGATCTTATTGCTTATAAATAATTGAATGAACCAGAGGTAAAACAGCCAGCCAGAAGACATCTTTAAAAGGAAATGTACCATGCAACTTTCTTTTCTGTCTTGATGACTTAGGCTGAGTCCTTCTATGTGATAACAATGGGTGTGAATGAAGAGCTGGTCACTGATTTACTCTTATACTCATTTGCATACACCAGTTAATACCAACTAGTACCATGTTTAATCCTTTAGCCAAGCTTTCTGGCAAATCAGAGTCATGGCATCATCTACAAATATTTGATGATGTGAAGGTACATGTAAAGACAGCACCTCTGACTTCAAATTTCTCTTTATGATAACGCTAATTAATCTTCATTTTAACATGCATAACCCAGTATTCTGTCCTATATATCTAGGTAAAATTGTCTCCCATTTCATCACTGAAAGTACATTCTAAAGTAAATATTGAGCACTTTCACTCATCGATTTGCTTTTAAATCTTAAGGGGAAAAAAAAAAAAAAAAAAAAACCTTAAGGGGAAATTATGATGTCCACATACTGGTTCTGGCAGACTGTAGGATCCTAAGGGGAGAGATTAATGCTAAAGACAAATATTCAAACATATAATTCAGCAAAAAATTAAAAAAATGAAAGTTATCAACCAACTTCATCACTGGGTGGTGGTGGTAGGGATATAAATGGTTCCAAATGAATGGCATAACTGCCATTTTCACCTTTCAAATATTGCTGTGGTACTATGGAGACTAGTCCGAAAGAGACTGATTTCATTTGTCTCATCCTGGTTTCTTTTGGGGCTTGGACAAACAGGCCAACACTTATTTTCAAGGCTGACCTCATCTTTTCTGGCTGTTGAGGAGACTTTGCACTTCAGTTGATGAGGGCATATGAGAAATGAACCAGATAAATTGCTTGATTAGAATCTCCATGAACCAGAACTGATGAGAGGGACACACATTTACTTGTGAATTAAGAACCAAATACATCTTTCTGGGGCCCAATGCTGACACACAGATTTACATCCTCCCCGCATTGTGCCGTTCACTAATTGTAAACCCTGGGTTATCTGGCATTGCAGAATTTTTCCACCACTATGCAGCACTGGAATACTGACCATGCTTTTCTTGCAAGCCACATGTTAGTCCACAGGTGGCATTCTGATTAGGGGAACCCTGGCCTTCCTCCTGCACTTTTAAAAAGTATGAAGACGTGTCCCAAACCTGTAACTCAGCCAGTTTTGAAGTCAGCTTCTATGGCCACAATAAACTAACAACTAAATATAAATTTTCCTTAATTGATAGATGGGATGAACAAAAACAGACATACTTTTTTTTTTTTTTTTTTTTTTTTAATAAAGATGAAGTTCAATTTAGCCAGAATGGAAGAAGCTTACATTCTTGGCACTATACACAGTGCAACAAGTCTGTGTGTGAGTGAATGTATGTTAGTGCGAGTGTATGTGCATGTCTGTGTGGGTGTGAATGTATGTTCTGAAGTTGATAAAGTGAGAAATAACATTATTTTCTTCCCAAGTGTCACATAGCTGAGAACTAAAACTGCATATAAAAATTATCAAAATTTTAAAGTGTGAGATCTTAGTTTCTCAAAATGCTGTAAGGTAGAAAAATTAATATCAATTAATTTGGGCAGATTAATGTGGTCTATTTAATTTATTAAGGGTAAACAGTGGTATTAGAAGCACATTTAAAGATCTGTATTTTGTTAATATTAACAAAAGTGTCTAGGTCTCCACAAAACTCTTCTTTCTAATATAGAATGCATTTGCTAAATAGCTATGAGTTTTAATAACTTCTATAGCCAATTATCTTGCAAAAAAATCAGGATTCACTTACTACTGTGTTCCAAAGTCAAAATTCAATAAAATTAGGGATAAAGAAGATAAAAATCTGTCTCCTCAGACCATACTCTCTCACGGAATTTTAAGGGACCAACAACTATTAGAAAACAAATTCTTATCTGATTTAAGTTGTTGACTATTGAGGCAGATAGTATTATTGTTCAACAAATATTCACTGCTTGCACTCCCATCCTCCCTGAAGGAGTATACTGCCCTGCCTCACTGATATTGAATTTAGGACATCATTTGCTTTTATCAATGGAATGTGTGTAGACATGACATAGACACATCTGAGTAGAATTTTGGGCAGCTTGATTTTACTGCTTGCACGCTTCTCATGAACCATAAGAAGAATATAATCCTGGTAGCTGCTGCTACATTAGACCATCAGAAAGACCCAAGACTGATCTTGAACTTGGAACAAATCTATCACAATGGATCACTGACATGTCAATAATAACTAATATTTTTATTGTAATTAACTGAGATTGTTTGGAATTGGTTGTTACCGTCTGTCTGCTTGGGTTGCTATAACAAAATACCAAAGGCTGGGTGGCTTAAACAGTATAAATTTATCTTCTCACATTTCTAGAGACTGGAAAGTGCAAGATCAAGTTTCCAGCAGGGTTTGTTTCCTGGTGAGAAATGTCTTTGCGGCTTGCAGATGGCCATCTTTTTGCTGTATTCTTAAATGGTGAGAGAGAGCAAGCCAGCTCTCTGGTGTCTCTTTGTATAAGGACAATTATTCTGTTGGATTGGACCTCTACCCTTATGACCTCATTTAACCTTAATTACCTCTATAAAGGCCTTATCTCCACATTCAATCACATTGGGTGTTGGGGCTTCCACATATAAATTTTATAGGGACAGAATCATTCAAACCATAATAGTTACACAATATTATTACAGCATAACCTGAGTCACATTAAAAGTTAAAAGCTTGTCCTAGGTCTTTGCGTCAGTTTTCTTCTAAAACAGCAAAAATTAAACCAGAAAAATAAAAGGAGCATGCAGTATTCTTGTGTGGACAATCAAAACAACAAAACCACTCTGGTTTATGTGGCCAGTTCTGGTTTTATACCATTTTTTAATATTTTATACCAATATAAAGAATTTTTGCCAGTAGAGAATATTTTGTATTAGGTAAAATGATCAAATTCACTCCATTTGGATGCACATATTATATATTTTACTGTTGAAAAAAACAGACTGATCTCACTTTCTGTCTTGTGTGTGTATGTGTGTGTGCACCTTTGTAATACGAGATTGTACAGATTTTTTTAAAAAGTCTTCCCTCTTGGGTACAGACTGATGAATGGAGAAATGCAACAGGGTAATAGTCAAAATCAAATAACGAGATCAAGAAACAAAGAAATAATATCAGTCTATTAGTGTCTACTCTAAGATACACTGAGGGGGTGTGTTTCTCTTTTGATTTTAGGAGTGGGTAATATATTGGCCTTTTTATTTTTAAATGTACAACAAATCTAGTAACTAGAGTGCTTTTTTTTAAAAAAATTGAAATTGTGTGTTTCCATTACATTGTCCTCTTTGTGCAGGGATTAGATCTCAATATGATGAAGCACATCATGCAGACATGTCATCTAAATAGGCACAGCAACCCTAAAATACAAGAGTTAAGGGGACACCCACACTTGTTGAATAAGAGGCAGGTGAAAGCAAAAGAAGGCCCACTGGAAGATAATGTTTTCAGAAATAATTCTGTGGTCCACCAAGGTGGTACATGTTGGCAGGCAGAATCATGAAATTGATTCATTTGACTGAGAAATCAACCTGGAGTCATGGTCAGGATTGCTTCCCAGTGTAGGACCTCTCAGTATGATTGTGCATTTCTAGCCTGACACTCAAAGCTAAGGCAGTACTCTTAGGTCTGCATTCATCCTGAGAAGAAACCATCCTCTGTTTCACGTAAAGGTGCGATGTGAACCAATGGTGGCTCTGCATCCGTGGATAATCCCGGACAGCTATCAAAAGCCTGTTGTAAGGGCAAGAGGTTACACAGCAGTCCTGGTGATATCCCTTGCACATAGTTTGAAAACCACTAATTTATCTGAACAAGTATAATCTGAACTGATTCATTCAGAACCCTCTAAAATGTGGACATTTCCTTCCAGTACAATGATGCAGAAGCTCAGTTCCCTGACCCTTGCCTTTGTCTTTGCTCCTGCTTCCACTTCCTTGAGTAAAGGCGTCAGGATCATCTCCTACCTCAGACCTTGTTACTTGGCCATTCTTACTTTTCGAAACTCTAAAACAGCTTCCTTACAAATTGATGAGGGATATGTTTCCAGCCTTAAATTTCTGTTTCTGAACTCGACAGAATTTTTCTACTGTTCTTGTTTATTTACTCGTAAAATAGATATCCCTTTTACTTGAGGCACTATAAGAATAAAATACCTCATTTTGAAAGGTCTCTGAGAAAAGCAATCTTTCTTTCAGATATGCATATGTCCTAAAGTAGTTTTGACAAACTATTATGGTTATATTCTCAAGCTTCTAGACTAGTTCCAAATAAAAAATACCTCCAGTTCATTTTAGAATGCAGGAAAAGTAATTTTCTTATTTTTCTTGTCAAAATTCCATTCTCTACCTTCTGAGGTATTTACATTTATCTTCACATTTTTATGGTAAAGACCCCAGAATAGTTTTAAAGTGAGTAAATTTTATGTCTGCTGGAAAGAAAACACGTATATAAGTATGTATTAAGAGGCACCCAGAACTTAGAAATGAATTAAGCTTTGGAAAAATGGTTATAACCAACACATAATTGATTAGAGTAAGTTGTCTGCAGGAATAACTAAGAGATTATCAGTAAATGTATGGCTGAAGAGATCTGGGGTATCCATTTTAATGATCCCCAGTGGCTTGACATATTTTTGCTCACATCAAAATCCATAGCAGGTATTCCAGATGGGGTCACCTTTTACTTGGACTCCTTCCATCTTGTGACTCTATCTTGTCAAGAATCTTAGTGTCTTTCTTCAGTTGATGGATCAGGAAGGAAATCAGAGGAAAAGCACACCTGATTCTTAACATTTTTGTCTAGGAAATGTCATTCATCATTACCATTCATATTCCATTGGTGCAAGTAAGTAACATAACTTCATCTAGAGGTAAAGGAGTTGGAAAATATATATTCCCTGCCCAGGCAGGTGCTTCTCAGGAACAACTCCACATTCACTCTCTGCCACATGTTGGTTAACCAAAGCCTCTCTGCATATTTTCTTATTTTTTGATGAGGATAAGTAGCAAAGATATTCATCTATTAACCTCTTCTCTATAAGAGCATAAAGAGTGGTCATAAGATATAATCGGAGATCTAACTCTTCCTTTTCATACGTAGGACACTTTTCCTTTTATTTATATTTAATTAGCTAAAGTGATCAGGAGATGAAGAGAAGATACTGCAGGGTTCTTATTTGGGCTCCAAGCCAGGTGGCTTAGCAGTGGAGATTTAATTTTTAAATCTAATTTTAATTAAAAGGAGAGGCTAGAGATGTAACCAAATTCAAGAAATGGAAATTAAAAAGTAAGATCAAATCCTGGGGGAGCACACACTTAAAAGATTCATGCAGGCTTCTGAATGAGAATACCAGCATTTCACATTATTCTCCTCATGTCTGTTGGTGATAAAGACACAGCTGTACACTGACATCTGTGGCAAAATTATAGGTACATTTAAAATATGTTTAAGATAACATGTATCTATACTTGTGTATCATACTACACTTTTATTTCTAAATGGCAAACTATGTAATGCATTCTATAATAGTAATGGTAACATTACTGCATAAGCTACACACATACCTATATATCATAGCTCAATTTTTCAATTTTCCTATACCTTCATGAAATAGGACTCAGCTTATTAATTTATAGTAGAGTCTTAAAAGACATTTCATTTTGAGATTCTTGGTCTTGAATTCTAAAAGAGCAGCAAGATAACATAAGAAGGGACTCAGCATTGTCAAAGGAGGATATATGAAGGCCTGCCTTTAGAAGATCTTCAACTACTTTCTTGTCAATATCTGAGCATCCAATGCCATATTGGCTTTGGTCATTTTGCATGGAAAGTTGTCTAGTAGAAAACTGTCTACAATGACATTTTTTCCTATGCATGCACCAAAGCAGCACAGCTCTGCTGAACGCTGCTAAACAATGTCACACAAAGGGGCAGGTTGGTGCCTATATACACCCATGACTGCTAATCTTACACAGGCTCTCAATAGTATCTGGGAACCCTATTAGCTTTCTTTATACAATGTAATTCCCATTCCCCACAGATACTATTTCAAACCTTCCCAACTTTCCTCAAATCTTCAGCTCATCCATCTCCTCCCTCAAATCCAGAAGATTACTCAAAACCACTGGGGGAAACTCTTGGACTTCTCAATGTCCAGGATACAACCTACATCCATATTTCCCTTCCTCCTGTTGGGTTGAGGAAGAATTGACTTTCCATCTGCATAACTGATCTACCATCTCTCTGCACTCTGGAACCCTTCCCCTTTGGATTCCTCAGAAATATAGTAAATTCTTCACCCTCCATCTGCTTGTGTCTTGAATTTTTCATATACTCCTGGATGAGTCACATCAGAATTTCATCATGTATGGTTTTTCAGCATTAAAAAAAAAAAAACAAAAAGAAGAGGAACTAAAGAAACTTTCTTCAATCCCAATTACCTCTGCAAATCCTACTCTCTCTTGTCTCCCCTTCACAGTCAAAATTCTTCAAGGTGTTATCTATATTTTCTGTATAAATTTCCTAAACTCATCCAATGTTATTTCTCCTTGCAATATACCAATAACCTGGCCGTCATACAGACTATCAATGCTTACATATTGCACAATATGGACGCTTTTCAGCTACTTTGCTTGACTTCTTGGCAGCATTTAACACTGTTGGAATCTTTTCTTCATGAACCTCTATCTCCTTGCCTCCTAAGGTATGACTCTCTCCTGGTTTGCCTCCTTCTTCTTTGGCCTCTCATTTTCTTTTGAAGGTTCCTCTTGCTCTGCTTGCACTTAAAAATACTGATGACCATCAAGGCTCAGTTCCTGATTTTTCTTCCACCTCACCATTAAGAACTTATTAAACTAATCCAGGAACCCCCTGGTAAATTCATCTATTCCCACAGCTTCAAAAACGATTTGTAAAATGATGACTGCCAAATCTACTCATCCAGCACAGACTTCTTTTCTGGGCTATATCCAACAGCTTACTAAACATTGCCATGTGTGTATTTCATAGACACCTTCAGCCTAACACGTTGAGAAAAGCACTCATGATCTCCTTATCCCTCTTTCACATTTAATTCTCCGCTTGTGTTCTCTATCACCAAAATGCTGCCACCATTAACCCAGGACACCTCTCACATCTAGAAAAAACATCAAATCATTTAGATAATATTGTCCAATTGCTTCCGGGATACTTCTCTTTATTCCCACAGCAACCACCCAGGTCCATGCAAATACCATCCCCTCTCTGAATGGTTGCCACCTCTTCTTAATTGGCCTTTCTTTCTTCAATATCTCTGTCTTCTACTCCACTCCCCACAGCGCACCTATGAGAATATGGTTGGGACATTCCTCTGCTTAAAATCCTTTAGAACCTTCCCGTTGCTCTTATGATAAAGTTCAAACTTCAAAACATGTAATACTGATCAGACCCTTCATGGTCTGACCTCAGTACACTCAGCAGCCTCATCACTCAGTCTCCTCCTCATATGTTGTTGTCCAGATATATTGAACTTCTTCCAGTTCTTGGAAATATAACTTTCACATATTATTTCCCTTTTCTGGAACACTCTTCAGTACTCCTCTTTTCTGGTTGGTCTTGTTCATCCTTCTAATGTTAGTTTATTTATCACTTCCTCAAGCAGCCCTTCTTGGATTCTTGGATTAGTTTACTAAATCCTACTGAAGTATGATTTCAACATTTATGTACTTTTCCTATCATAACTTCATGCTTTATTACTGTTGCTGGTTGTATTAGTTTCCTTTTGCTGCTGTAACAAATTACCACAAACTTTGTGGGTTAAAACAGCACACATTTATTATATTACAGTTCTGGAGGTCAGAAGTCTAAAATGAGTCAGCAATTCTCTGTTCCTTCTGGAGGGTCTGAGAAAGAATTAATTTCCTTACTTTTTCCTCCTTCTCAAGGCTGCCTACATCCCTTGGCTCAGAACTCTTCCTCCATTTTCAAAACCAGCGAGGTAGCATCTTCAAATCTCTCTTTTGGATCTCTGTTTCTGTTATCACATCTTATCTGGCTCTCCCTTGCCTCCCTCTTCTAAGGACCCTGATGATTAAACTGGGCTCAGCTGGGTAATCCACAATAATCTCTCCATCTCAATATTCTTAACTTAATCATATCTGCAAAATCCCCTTTGCCATGTAAGTGAATATATTTATAGGTTCTGGGGATTAGGATGCAGACATCTTGTGGGGGGCATTATTCTGCCTATCACACTTGTTTAAATGTCCATTTTTCTATTAGATTTATGAAATCTCCACTTTATCCCCAGTGCTTATTATGCTGCCTGGCCCATGAGAGGTGTTCAGGACATATTTATCATAAAGAAATACAGAGTCCTAGATGTGACTTCAATCCATTGATACAGATATAACAAACAGATATAACAAATGTATGTAACATTGAACAGGTATAAATTATGAAATATAATCATAAAACAACCAAATGTATTAACAAAATAGTCTTTTGTTTTTTTCATTCTATTGACCCTTTACATTTTTTCATAGGGACTAGTTCTTATCCTGCCCCTGGATGAAAATTCAGGCAGGCATAACTGCTTTTCTGTCCCACTTTCAGGTATTAAAACAACCTACAGTGACTTTAAATTAAAAACACAGTTTCAATTCAGTAATTAAAATGCCCCATCTCATGAATATGTCAAAACTCTGGGTTTGCTTTTATGTTGAATCATTTCTCTTCCTCCCCACCCATCTTGTTTACTGAGGTTTCTGACTCTTTTAGAGTTGTAATACAGAAAAGGGGATACAGGTAAGCCAAACAAAAGACATTACTTGGCTGAATCTGTGGAGGTGATGTAATTTCAGTACTCTATGAACTCTGCAGATGTCGAAAGCTGACACTCTTGTGTTCATTTGTGGAGTATTGGGGAGTTCCCCTCCTACTCCTGCCCCAGAGAGCTCTCTTCGATAGCCCCTAGGCTCTTGGAAGTCAGTCTCTACCTTCTGTCCAAGGCCCTTCACCCCTCTAGCTGAGCTGTCTGGGAAGGTTTAGACTACCCTGCTGCAGCTTCCTTGCCTGTGTATTTCCAAAACGGTCCCAAGGATATGCTCACGAATCCACTGTCCCTATAAACTCTGGGGGCACCATTAACGTCTTCAAACCTGTCCTCTCCTCTGCTGCAACAGACCACCTTAGCCAGCTTCTCTTTCACAGACGTCTTATGCCTGGCTCAGACACCTGTCTACTATGTCCTCTAAATTGAAGGGATACATATTATGCTCCCTAATTGGTCTTTTTAGAGGCCCTTTGGTGTGTGTGTTTGTATGTGTGTATGTGTGTGTTGGGGGAAGAAGACATTCAAAAAACACCTCTCTCCAAAACACCTCTTCAAAAAATCTGCCTATGGGTGTAAGAGACGTAGGAGTCATATAGCTGGATCACAGACACCTGTCTCTGAAAACCTGCATCACAGTCCAGAATCTCACTCTTGAATATATGCCCTAGTTGAGTTAAATACTGAGTATTAGCTATGTGCCACTGTACTAAGTCTTGTCTTAGACCAGGTATCCCCAACCCCTGGGCCGCGGACCGGTACTGGTCCACAGCCTATTAGGAACTGGGCCGCATGGCAGGAGGTGAGCGGCGGGTGAGCGAGCGAAGCTTCATCGGCCGCTCCCCATCGCTCCCCACGCTCGCATTACCACCTCAACCATCCACCCCCAACCCCCGTCCGTGGAAAAATTGTCTTCCATGAAACCGGTCCCTGGTGCCAAAAAGGTTGGGGACCACTGTCTTAGACAACACTTTCAACTCAATGAGAAAGGCATTAATGTAATCCTCATTCTAAAGGTGAAGAAACCAAGACTCACAGAGGTTACGGAATATGCTAAAGGTCACATTGTTGATAAACAGTGGACCAGAAATTCAAAACAAGGGAGTCCAAATCCAGAACTCATGTCTCCTCATATCACAACATTGGTCACAATTTTTTTTTTAATAGATCTTTATTGGAGTATAATTTCTTCACAATACTGTGTTAGTTTCTGTTGTACACCAAAGTGAATCAGCCATATGCATACACATGTCCCCATATCCCCCCCTCTTGAGCCTCCCTCCCATCCTCCCTATCCCACCCCTCTAGGTCATCGCAAAGCACCGAGCTGATCTCCCTGTGCTATGCTGCTGCTTCCCACTAGTTAACTATTTTACATTCGGTAGTGTATATATGTTGATGCCACTCTCACTTCGCCCCAGCTTCCCCCTCCCACCCTGTGTCCTCAGGTCCATTCTCTGTGTCTACATCTTTATTCGTGCCCTGCAACTAAGTTCATCAGTACCATTTTTTTTTTTTTTAGATTCCATATATATGCGTTAGCATATGCTAGTTGTTTTTTTCTTTCTGACTTACTTCACTCTGTATGACAGACCCTAGTTCCATCCACCTCATTACAAACAACTCAATTTCGTTTCCTTTTATGGCTGAGTAATATTCCATTGTATATATGTGCCACATCTTCTTTATCCATTCATCTGTTGATGGACACTTAGTTTGGTTCCATGTCTTGGCTATTGTAAATAATGCTGCAATGAACATTGTGGTACATGTCTCTTTTTGAATTATGGTTTTCTCAGAGTACATGACCAGTAGTGGGATTGCTGGGTCATATGGTATCTGTCACACTTTTAAAAAATTTAAATGCCCATCTTCCCTATCAGGTTGTAATTTCTTTCCTATTTCCTTCACTAACCCCATAGTAATGCTCACCCATGTTTTAACACTGATGTGGTTCTCAGCTTTTTAAATTCAATGCAAGACGGTATACTGCTTCCCATGCCATGTAGGGGGAGTTATCTTTCCACTTGATAACAATGACAAACAAAAGAAGCAAAGTGAAGCAAACTTAAGAAGAATAAAGATCCTAAATCATAAGATGCTGTCATTATAATATCCAATTAAAAAATAAAGAGAACAGTCCATTATTTTTGCCTACAAAAGACCAAAAAATGAATTTTATACTAACTTCACAGATGTTCATGGGCTGTAACCAGCTGCTTCATGAAACATGCTATTTTAATTACTGTAGTGATGTAACAGACACTTCCCATGGTCAAACTTCCCTTACTGAGCTTCATCTCACATTTTGGGGTTAAGGAAAGCTACCCTTCCTTGGAGTAGACTTTTATCTTAAACTCAGCTAACTGACTCTTTCTACCTTTGCTTTAGTCTCTAGAAGAGGACTGGGCAAACCACGGTCCACGGGCTAACTCTGGCCTACTACTTGTTTTTGTAAACAGTTTTATTGTTACACAGTCCTATCTATTCATTTACATTTTTTACATGACTATTTGCACATAAAATGGCAGAGTTGACTAGTTGCTGCAGAGTCTGTATGGCCTACAAGGTCTTAAAATATTTACTTACGATGTGGCTCTTTAAATACAAAAGAGGTGACTAAGGCTTGTTCTAGAAAGCTTAGATTGGCATTTGCTTTTATAGAATACCCTCTACAAAGTACTGCTGCATACTACATTGCTCCAATTATTTATCAAACGAACAAGAGTCACTTTTTAACATTATCCATTATTTTTTATCTCCCATATTTTACCTTAGTTTCTTTATGATTTTTTCTTTATATTTTTAGCAATTAAAATTTATTTTATTTTGCTGTAGTGCATGGATCTTCAAAGGCTACCTTAAGTTCTTTTGGAGATAAAATGGCATAAAAATAAAATAAAATATCCCATTTTATTATACAAATTCTTTTTTCAGGTTGGCTCAAAGCATTTTTTTTCTGAAAATGAAGTTGAATATAAATAAATGAATAAGTAAACAAGAAACTTAAAAAAAAACTGTTCTTTTTACAGTGACTTGAATATTTCATTATTTTATTTTTATGAGATACATCCATATATATGTTTTTCACTTGGTAAGCTTTAGAAGCATTAGTTTATTTTTTTCTTAACAGAAAAAGACCAAGAAAATACAGTAGTTCATTTTGAATTTTATGCTTTATTTTCTGAGAGGAAGACAGCAATGCATTTATTATAAAGTTGAATAAAATCCAAAATCACTTATCTATTAAAAGTATTAAGTATTACATTTTTAAATTAAAATTTTATTTATTTTTTATTTCTTTATTGATCTTGTGTAGGCAAACAGAATGATAATTAATGCCTTCCTGTGTCTCTCAATAATAAAAAATGATATATTAAATTGGACATGTGCTCCATTTCATGAAATGTCATTTATTTAGAATATATGCTTCTATTATGGAAACAATGGCTGGATGTTATACATTACATATATATATATGTGTGTGTATATATATATATATATATATATATATATATATATATATATATATATATATATATATATATAATTCATGTAAGTGTAAACGAATATGGATAAAATTACATTGACCTAATTGAATGCTCCCATTTTGCCTAATACACTATTCTCTTAGCAAATCTTAGACCCCTCTTTTTTTCTTTAATTGTTCTCATCCAAAACTTTCAATATTTCTAAAAATTTATTTCATTTATAGGATAAAAACATATACCACAGATAATATATTAACAGGTCACATTAAAAAGAATTCTAAAGAGGAGAGACAGCAGAAGCAAGAAGAACTACAATCCTACACCCTGTGGAACAAAAACCACATTCACAGAAAGATAGACAAGATGAAAAGGCAAAGGGCTATGTCCCAGATGAAGGAACAAGATAAAACCCCAGGAAAACAACTACATGAAGTGGAGATAGGCAACCTTCCAGAAAAAGAATTCAGAATAATGATAGTGAAGATGATCCAGGACCTCGGAAAAAGAATGGAGGCAAAGACCGAAAAGACGCGAGAAATGTTTAACAAAGACCTAGAAGAATTAAAGAACAAACAAACACAGATGAACAATACAATAACTGAAATGAAAACTACACAACAAGGAATCAATAGCAGAATAACTGAGGCAGAAGAATGGTTAAGTGACCTGGAAGACAGAATGGTGGAATTCACTGCTGAGGAACAGAATAAAGAAAAAAGAATGAAAGAAATGAAGACAGCCTAAGAGACCTCTGGGACAACATTAAACGCAACAACATTTGCATTATAGGGGTCCCAGAAGGAGAAGAGAGAGAGAAAGGACCAGAGGAAATATTAGAAGAGATTGTAATTGAAAACTTCCCTAACATGGGAAAGGAAATAGCCACCCAAGTCCAAGAAGCGCAGAGCATCCCATACAGGATAAACTCAAGGAGAAACATGTCAAGACACATAGTAATCAAATTGGCAAAAATTAAAGACAAAGAAAAATTATTGAAAGAAGCAAGGGAAAAATGACAAATAACATACAAGGGAACTCCCATAAGGTTAACAGCTGATTTCTCAGCAGAAACTCTACAAGCCAGAAGGGAGTGGCATGATATACTTAAAGTGATGAAAGGGAAGAACGTACAATCAAGATTACTCTACCTGGCAAGGATCTATTCAGATTTGATCGAGAAATCAAAAGCTTTACAGACAACCAAAAGCTAAGAGAATCAGTACCACCAAACCAACCAGCTCTACAACAAATGCTAAAGGAACTTCTCTAAGTGGGAAACACAAGAGAAGAAAAGGACCTACAAAAACAAACACAAAACAATTAAGAAAATGGTCATAGGAACACACATATCGATAATTACCTTAAACGTGAATGGATTAAATGCTCCAACCAAAAGACACAGGCTCGCTGAATGGATACCAAAACACAAATCATATGTATGCTGTCTACAAGAGACCCACTTCAGACCTAGGGACACATACAGACTGATAGCGAGGGGATGGAAAAAGATATTCCATGCAAATGGAAATCAAAAGAAAGCTGGACTAGCAATTCTCATATCTGATAAACAGACTTTAAAATAAAGAATGTTACAAGAGACAAGGAAGGACACTACATAATGATCAAGGGATCAATCCAAGAAGAAGATATAACAATTTTAAATATTTATGCACCCAACATAGCAGCACCTCAATACATAAGGCAACTGCTAACAGCTATAAAAGAGGAAATCGACAGTAACACAATAATAGTGGGGGACTTTAACACCTCACTTACACCAATGGACAGATCATCCAAACAGAAAATTAATAAGGAAACACAAGCTTTAAATGACACAATAGACCAGATAGATTTGATTGATATTTATAGGACATTCCATCCAAAAACAGCACATTACACTTTCTTCTCAAGTGCGCACGGAACATTCTCCAGGATAGATCACATTTTGGGTCACAAATCAAGCCTCAGTAAATTTAAGAAAATTGAGATCATATCAAGCATCTTTTCTGACCAGAATGCTATGAGATTAGAAATGAATTACAGGGAAAAAGCCGTGAAAAGCACAAACACATGGAGGCTAAACAATATGTTACTAAATAACCAAAAGATCACTGAAGCAATCAAAGAGGAAATCAAAAAATACCTAGAGACAAATGACAATGAAAACACGACGATCCAAAACCTATGGGATGCAGCAAAAGCAGTTCTAAGAGGGAAGTTTATAGCTATACAAGCCTACCTAAAGAAACAAGAAAAATCTCAAGTAAATAATCTAACCTTACACCTAAAGGAACTAGAGAAAGAAGAACAAACAAAACCCAAAGTTAGCAGAAGGAAAGAAATCATAAAGATCAGAGCAGAAATAAATGAAATAGAAACAAAGAAAACAATAGCAAAGATCAGTAAAACTAAAAGCTGGTTCTTTCAGAAGATAAACAAAATTGATAAGCCATTAGCCAGACTCATCAAGAAACAGAGGGAGAGGACTCAAATCAATAAAATTAGAAATGAAAAAGGAGAAGTTACAACAGACAACGCAGAAATACAAAGCATCCTAAGAGACTACTACAAGCAACTCCATGCCAATAAATTGGACAATCTGGAAGAAACGGACAAATTCTTAGAAAGGTATAACCTTCCAAGACTGAATCAGGAAGAAATAGAAAATATGAACAGACCAATCACAAGTAATGAAATTGAAACTGTGATTAAAAATCTTCCAACAAACAAAAGTCCAGGACCAGATGGCTTCACAGGTGTATTCTATCAAACATTTAGGGAAGAGTTAACACCCATTCTTCTCAAACTCTTCCAAAAAATTGCAGAGGAAGGAACACTCCCAGACTCATTCTATGAGCCCACCATCACCCTGATACCAAAACCAGACAAAGATACTACAAAAAAAGAAAATTACAGATCAATATCATTGATGAATATAGATGCAAAAATCCTCAACAAAATATTAGCAAACAGAATCCAACAACACATTAAAAGGATCATACACCACAATCAAGTGGGATTTATCCCAGGGATGCAAGGATTCTTCAATATATACAAATCAATCAATGTGATACACCATATTAACAAATTGAAGAATAAAAAACATATGATCATCTCAATAGATGCAGAAAAAGCTTTTGACAAAATTCAACACCCATTATTGATAAAAACTCTCCAGAAAGTGGGTATATAGGGAACCTACCTCAACATAATAAAGGCCATATATGACAAACCCACAGCAAACATCATTGTCAATGGTGAAAAACTGAAAGCATTTCCTCTAAGATCAGGAACAAGACAAGGATGTCCACTCTCACCACTATTATTCAAAATAGTTTTGGAAGTCCTAGCCACGGCAATCAGAGAAGAAAAAGAAATAAAAGGAATACAAATTGGAAAAAAAGAAGTAAAACAGTGACTGTTTGCAGATGACATGATACTATACATAGAGAATCCTAAAGATGCCACCAGAAAACTACTAGACCTAACCAATGAATTTGGTAAAGTTGCAGGATACAAAATTAATGCATAGAAATCTCTTGCATTCCTATACACTAATAATGAAAAATCTGAAAGAGAAATTAAGGAAACAATCCCATTTACCATTGCAACAAAAAGAATAAAATATCTAGGAATAAACCTACCTAGGGAGACAAAGGACCTGTATGCAGAAAACTATAAGACACTGATGAAAGAAATTAATGATACCAACAGATGGAGAGATATACCATGTTCTTGGATTGGAAGAATCAATACTGTGAAAATGACTATATTACCCAAAGCAATCTACAGATTCAATGCAATCCCTATCAAATTACCAATGGCATTTTTTACAGAACTAGAACAAAAAATCTTAAAATTTGTGTGGAGACGCAAAAGACCCCGAATATCAAAAGCAGTCTTGAGGGAAAAAAATGGAGCTGGACGAATCAGACTCCCTGACTTCAGACGATACTACAAAGCTACAGTAATCAAGACAATATGGTACTGGCACAAAAACACAAATATAGATCAATGGAACAGGACAGAAGGCCCAGAGATAAACACACGTACCTATGGTCAACTAATCTATGACAAAGGAGGCAAGGATCTACAATGGAGAAAAGTCAGTGTCTTCAATAAGTGGTTCTGGGAAAACTGGACAGTTACTTGTAAAAGAATGAAATTAGAACACTCCCTAACACCATTCACAAACATAAACTCAAAATGGATTAGAGACCAAAGTGTAAGACCGGACACTATAAAACTCTTAGAGGAAAACATAGGAAGAACACTGTTTGACATAAATCACAGCAAGATCTTTTTTGATCCACCTCCTAGAGTAATGGAAATAAAAACAAAAATAAACAAATGGGACATAATGAAACTTCAAAGCTTTTGCACAGCAAAGGAAACCATAAACAAGATGAAAAGACAACCCTCAGAATGGAAGAAAATATTTGCAAACGAATCAATGGACAAAGGATTAATCTCCAAAATATATAAACAGCTCATGCAGCTCAATATTAAAAAAAAAAAATCCAATCCAAAAATGCGCAGAAGACCTAAATAGACATTTCTCCAAAGAAGACATATAGATGTCCAGGAAGCACATGAATAACTGCTCAATATCACTAATTATTAGAGAAATGCAAATCAAAACTACAATGAGGTATCACCTCACACCAGTTAGAATGGGCATCATCGGAAAATCTACAAACAACAAATGTTGGAGAGGGTGTGGAGAAAAGGGAACCCTCTTGCACTGTTGGTGGGAATGTAAATTGATACAGCCACTATGGAGAACAGTATGGAGGTTCCTTAAAAAACTAAAAATAAAATTATCATATGACTGAGCAATCCCACTACTGGGCATATACCCAGAGAAAACCATAATTCAAAAAGACATATGCGCCCCAATGTGCATTGCAGCACTATTTACAATAGCCAGGTCATGGAAGCAACCTAAATGCCCACTGACAGACCAATGGATAAAGAAGGTGTAGTACATATATACAATGGAATATTACTCAGCCATAAAAAGGAATGAAACTGGCTCATTTGTAGAGACATGGATGGATCTAGAGACTGTCATACAGAGTGAAGTAAGTCAGAAAGAGAAAAACAAATATCATATATTAACACATATATGTGGAACCTAGAAAAATGGTACAGATGAACTGGTTTGCAGGGCAGAAATTGAGACACAGATGTAGAGAACAAACGTATGGACACCAAGCGGGGAAAGCAGCGGGGGGTGGGGATGGTGGTGTGATGAATTGGGAGATTGGGATTGACACGTATACACTGGTGTGTATAAAATGGATGACTAATAAGAACTTGCTGCATAAAAAAATAAAAATAAATAAATAAATAAATTCTATCTTAACTTTTAACCAACTCTAGGCCATATGCTCTCTGACTCTATACTAAGAGGCCTTTTAAAATTTTTTCAGTGACCATTTGGTTATTAATATATGGCAAGTATTTGGAAAGAAAATATAAATGCCAGGACTATATTCCACATACTTTTCTTCAGTTTGGAGCTTAAAGTCAGATAATTCCATATTGCACTTTCCAATTAAAAAAATGAACTAGACTTACTCTGGTGATAATTTTGCAATACCTACCAATATCGACTCATTATGTTGTACGCCTGAAATTAATATATGTCAATTATAATTTTATTTAAAAAGTGGAGCATCTGTCTATATGGATTTTGTTATGTTGCCAGTCAAACCATAGCCCTCAGATATATGGTATTATAAAATGTACAGCTATGTCACTCCTTCTTCCTGTTTTCTGCCAGATTTAATGGAGATTCTTTTGTATTTTGCTTTTGAATTGAAAAACAAAAATTACCACACTTAAACTCCCAGGGGCTAGCTTTTGAGAGTCTACATTTAGAGACATTCTAAAAAGTTACTTGCAGTCTGTGGGCTCAGAGCCTAGGTATGCCCGATTCAAAGAAAACTGAAACAACAACAAAGGCTCAAACTTCCTGGTTAGCTTAATAACATATCATTATAAATATTCAGTCAGCGGCTTTAGGGAAACCCTTGTCTTGTCAACAAGAGCTGCAAGATTTGATGGCTCTGCCAGAAAGTACTGGGAGGAGTTGGTATTTGTTGTTATTTTGCACACACCACGGATCCTGTGTGTTTTTATATATTTATTTATTTATTTTACTGTGGGATTAAAACAGAGTGAACCATAAGGGTTTTCTGGAAATTATTTTAAAGTTTTGCAGTTTAAAAGATGGTTATTGATTTATCCAAATAATAAATATGCCAATCTTTAGTTATACAAGATTGGATCAAGGAATGTCCAAATAATATCAGAAAACTAATTTTAAGTCATGTTTTTAGATTGTTCAGAAGAATCTAACATTGAACTGAATTATG